>NC_133531.1:104820119-105139350 GCF_048544455.1 Silene latifolia
TACTCATGACTACGATAAAAACAACAGTAAAATTGACTAATAAAACTACTAAATTCATGCTTGAAATAATTCAACAAACAAAGAGCATAAGATGATGATTTCGGCTTTGGGAAACTAACTAGCAATTCCTATACTACGAATGAAATAAGCAACGAGACAGAACGGAAGAATACCGAAAGGGAATCACAGGCAAAGATCCAGAACCGAAAGCGAAAGTAATTGTCTTGAACACGGATTAATATTTAGAACCCTAATTCTAAATGCTAAACTAAAACTGAATAAAAACTCGACGAAAAGGGAACTCCCTTATGATGAAACTAAAGCTGCGTTATATAGGAATACAACGTAGTTCTTATTTCCTAAAACCTAATACAATGGGCTTCAAACTTCTCGATCTTTTAATTCACGTCTGAAAGAGCGTCTTGGTCGATCGACCATGCAAGATAGTGAATCGACTGCTCTTCGTTGTACAGTGGCTACTGGAACTCGTGGGTTGGTCGATCGACTATGGGCAGCGGTCGATCGACTGAAGTAGCTGATACTTGACTTCTAACTTCTCGTGGATTTGTCTTTCGGGCCTCGAAATGCGCACCAAGCTCGTTCCTTGAGCAAATACTTCACGTCAAATGCAATGCAATATACTCGGGGACGGATTTGGCTCAATATCTACTCATTTCCGCATAAATCTGCAATATTACATAAAAATACGAAAGTAGACGAAATGGGGCAAATATTAGCCTTAAACCACATAAATGAGCTCTGAAATGCGTGTAAAATAGGGTGTAAAACATCATATAAATGACACGCATCAAACTTCCCCAAACCAAACCCTTGCTTGTCCCCAAGCAAGAACTAGACTCGATCCTAAAACCTAATAGAACGAGTTCAATCTCAGAGCGAAATGCACATGTAAAGCCTAAACCAATTTAATGCAACAACCAACAATCAATTAGAAATGTGAATCATGCAAACGAGTTATGTAGTCGTCAAAAACTGCTGAACCGTCAACTATAGAGACTTATCAAATTGGACTCTCACGGGTCGCTCAAATCACTCAATAAATACAGGTGAATATATGTGAAAGATAAAAAGAATTCATTTTGTTAGTGACACTCACCTAACTATGACCTATAAGAACATGCCTGCAATATAATATGAAAGTAATATCTACAACCGTACATATGCATTCCAACCGAACAAATGACCATGACACATGCCGAGGTAAATAAGGGATATGTGAGGTAATGGGCAGGAAAGGCAAAACATTTATGGGAATGTGGGGGTACAGGTGATCAAGATAGTACCGTAACAAAACCATATGACAATATCCACTTCTTGCTCAAACTTCGATCCACACGGTGCTATAGCAAGCACAAAACTCACAATCTTCGAAATAATCAACTCCCCATAAGATACAAATGAAACATGGGAGCAAAAAATCGCCATTTGAATAAAGACTTGAATCATGAGAATTGATTTCTTTTCTTCTTGGGTGTCGGTCGATCGACCAAGTAGAGCAGTCGATCGACTGCATTAAACAGTACAACACTCTCTTTTTTCTTTCTTTTTCGAATCATTTTTCTTTTCTCTTCTTTTTTTTCCAATTTTTCTTTTTCTTTCTTTCCTTTTTCCAACTTCCCAACTTCATCTCAAAATGAGCATATGCCACCAAAAACAAAGTTATACGCTCCGTCAGCTAGAGGCAGTGGTTATACGCTCTGACAAGTTAGAGGCAGTGGTTATACGCTCTAACGAGCGTTCGCTCTATTCGCTATGCTTGATTGCTAGCTTTGTGCCTTCTGTTGCTGTGGATTGTGTGTCACCATGTTTGCTAAGCTTCAATGCTAGCTTTGTGCCTTAGGTTGTTGTGGGTCGTTTGTCTCTACTAGTCTTGTAAGTGTTCATGGTCTAGTTCTTGCATATGGTCTAGGTTTGCATGATTGCATTCGTTTAAGATTGATAAGTCATGGTAAGCTTTGTTGGGTCTTTCATGAGTATAGATGATCTCGCATGTTTACTGGTTTTACATTTCATTTGTTAATGATTGTTGATTATATTCAATTGTTGTAAACATGACTGGGAGAGCATCTAGTTACTCCCGACTGAATTGTCGACCCCCTTCTCAGGTTGTTCAGATGTTGCTGACTGGTTGATACTTGCTTGGGGAATGTGCGAAGCGAGCTTAATAATAAAATAGGAGTTTGCTTTAATGTTTTAAGAACCTTTTGAATAATGTATTAGTTGTTTTGGAATTAGTAGCGAACCGGATTGGTCAGGTGTTTCCGCCACCTTGACCCTTTTATCAGTATCGTACTCTGATATTTACTTTATATAAGTTTTTCCTTTGTTTTATAATCCGGGTTGTTACATCACCTATCTCACATTATCATATGCTAATGAAAGGTTATATCAAGCAAGAAGATAAATCTATAAACTCGTATCAACACATACAAAACCACGTCATGCGATGAGTTTCCAACTTAACATTTTTTTTCTGGTGAAATGTTAAATTTGCATTAATAATAATCATGAAGTACATCCACCAATTTATATCATTTTACAACCTACATAATTGCGCAATACAACAGCTTACATGAAATGCATATAGCTACACAAGACCAAGATTTATAAGCTACCCCTTTGCTGCAGATTCTATAGTAGTCCCATGTCTTCTCTTTATCCGCGATTTAAGCTGATGCTTCACCTGTTGCAATACTCTGGACGGATGATCAACTACCTGTTCAAATCTACATCTATTTCTCACCATCCAAATCAGATAAATCAATGCCACCACAGCAGCAAATACAACCTGCCTTTTCATCAAAGATTTCATCTTCAGTTTTGTGCACCAGAACACTGCATTCTGTGCAGGAATACATCAACCCAGCCAACAGTTCACTAGTTGCAGACACATTTTGCTATAAGTACATTCAAAATAAAGATGATCATGAGTCTCTGAAGCTGATCCACACAGATCACACCCCTCGGCAACTACGATGCCATGCTGCATAAGTTTGTCTTTAGTTGAGAGCCTCCTCATAGCATAAAACCAAGCTATAAAAGAATGCTTTGGAACATTCAATCTATTCCAAACCACATGATACCAACTCACCTGTGCCAAATGTGCCATTAACCAATCATAACCTACCGGAGGAGTATATATCCCATTGCTAGTCCCCCACTGGCCATTAACATACCCAGACTTCATTATCTCTTTCACTCTACATATTTGGCGCCATGTCCAACTGGTATTGATAGAGGGTTGATAATCATACCAGTCTTGTTGCTTCATATACACATGACTCACCCATCGAATCCATAAATGATCCTCTTTGCAAGCTAGCCAGCATGTGTACTTTCCAATCATAGCCACATTCCAAAGTTCACTGTTAATAATGCCCAATCCACCTTGTTTCATGCCTGTACAAACTCTCTCCCAGGACATAGAAGGACTCTTAGAGTATACATCAGTCCCTTCCCACAAATAATTTCTGGAAATATTCTTGACTTTGCCAATAATGGTTTTGGGAATGATGAAGATCTGAGCCCAGTAAGTGTGCAATTGAGTCAGGATAACTTTAACAAGAAACAACCTGCCAGCATAACTCAATTTTCTAGTCCCCCAACCTCTTATCCTACTGACAATTTTCTCAACCAACTTAGAACAGTCATGTATAGCAATCCTCTTATAAGAAATAGGGATACCCAAATATCTGAATGGAAATTTTTCCAATTTGAACCCAGACATATTCAGAATACCCTGATTTTCAGCAGACTGAATCCCATTGCAATATAATTCAGACTTATCTTTATTAATTTCTAGCCCAGAAGCTGCAGAAAAAGTCAGAAAAGCCCTTAAAATTATCTTGACAGAGCTCATGTCCCCCCTGCAAAACAATAGCAGATCGTCTGCAAAGCATAGATGACATAGTTTCAAAGCTCTACACAATCGATGATATCTGAAATCTCTCCTCTGAACCACTGCATCCAGAATTCTAGAGTAATACTCCATACAAATAGTAAACATAAGTCTGAATTATATTGCAATCATCTGCCAACTTAACATTGCACACATGAAATCACACAACATTTCACTTCACGTTTCCCGACTCATAACCACCCACGTAGTGACCAACCGAAACAATAGGAACTAGTTTTAAAATGTGGGATCCTACTCACCCAAAACCGACCTCCTATTGTACTCATGTCGGGTTCATTTTATTAGACTCCTAGATTCATTTTGGTTCATTGGTTAAGGTTCCAAAATCGTCGCTCTGATACCACTTTATAACACCCCCTTCTTACCCGGCCAAGGTAATTGGGAGATGTTACCATTTCGGTTTCCTGAGGCGGTAAATCGGAGATACAATCAAGAAAAATTTAATATAAATACAAGTTTAGTGATTACAAACATAAACTAATAAATAAATTAAATACAACTCGTCTACGGCTATGTCATCCATGCTACACTACTCGACTCCGAATCCAAGGCGCGGCCCAAATCCCAGTCACGTCAACAAGCAAACCTGTACTTAACCTGATCCCCATATGATCAAAAATATCATATGGATCGACACAGGCCACCCCGGAAATAGGTGACAATTACACAGACATACAAACGTCAGTTTTAAAAATAAAGTGTGACACGACTCAAAGTGTGTGAATATGAAACATGACTATAATATAAATAAGACGATATCAAACAACCATCACCATGGTACCGGGACACGCCCAGACATACCGACAACCACACAGGTACCGGGACACGGTCAGATATACCAACAACCACAAACAGGTACCGGGACACGCCCAGACGTACCGGGTCCGGAAGCCAATCGGATCCCCTGCCAGACGTCGTTTCTCAACCACACGAGTCCCTCCGTGACTCAAGCCATTAATATGCACATCCCTCTTGTA
The DNA here is from genome assembly GCF_048544455.1 of Silene latifolia. NCBI lineage: Eukaryota > Viridiplantae > Streptophyta > Magnoliopsida > Caryophyllales > Caryophyllaceae > Silene > Silene latifolia. The sequence goes on from NC_133531.1 coordinate 104,825,037, forward strand.
GTAGAAAGCTCCAAGAGGCGACTTAAGCGTAAGACGGTCTCCCAACCTTCTTACGTCTCCTCAATAACCAAGTAACACCACCAAACAATCACAACCGTCATATTCTCCAATATATATGACAAATATAATAATGCAAGATACCACACAATATGCCAATTATCGACTCATCAAGTCATCTTAACCAATATCATGTTATAATGTAATTCAACTGACATACTTATCTCCTTAATGATGCTATTACCCACTAAGTATGTTTTAATGCAATTACTCTAATTATGTGACACTAATTACAACATTAACCACAACATATGTAATGACCACATTATTAAAACCGCGTAGGATTAACCTACCTTTTAGCATACTCCATAAGCAAATCCGAAACCACCAAGCATCCATATCATAAAACCGTCTCATCCTGCATAATTCCATAACAACTATCACAAAGCATCCTACAACAACTAATAATACTAGTTAACCCTTCATTATTGCCCATTAATTACTCCTAATATAATGAATTATCCAAATTAAAGGAACAAAGGTAGTATAATACTCACCAAGTGATAAGGAACAAGAATATGTGAATGAATCTTCCAAATTCTTCACCCATAGTTGTAGATCTAGGATTTAGAGAAGGAGGGATTGTAGAGAGAGGTAGGAGGGGTTTAGAGAGAAGGAATTAGGGTTTGGAAATGGGAAAAATCAGAAAATGGGGTATATATATGTCAAGGCCCATCAATAAAAAAGCCCACGCGTGAAAAGCTCAGGGGTTTCCGCAGCACTCAGTCGAGTGATGGCTCCACTCGGTCGAGTGAACCTCCACTCGATCGAGTGACCTATGAATCAGGAGCCTTAACAACTTTGCAGACTCACTCGGTCCCCCACTCGGTCGAGTATTCAGCCACTCGATCGAGTATTAGCTTTAGAATTTACGAGGTATTACAGTGCCTCTTCCACAGCCTACTTTCAGTTGCTGCACTTCTTCTTCCTCGTGTTTTTGTTCTTTCGTCTCTTGCTTTCTTTCTTTCGTTTTCTTTATCTTATCTTGTAAAATAATTTTCAAATTAGTTTTTATAAACCCTTTTCAATAATTTTCCGACTTAAATCTCTTATAATCAATATTTGCGGGTTTTCGTCATAAATTCAAACCCGGATTTAAGAGGCTCGATTCATCCATATCAAGTCTCTGGAATTCGTCTTTTGTACATGTTCCTGTTTATGTTTCAGATTTCATTATGTTTTGTTCATGTTTTAACCATCTTCAATCCGAGTTTTGTATATAATACTGATTCTGACGTCGTGTCTTTGTGTAGACACCTCATTTCTGCACCTCCCGCAAACCACCCGGTGATGATTGGGCCGCATGTTTGGTACGCGGAACGATTTGTGACAGTTCGTAAGTTTATTGTCAAGTGATTGCTCAAACATTTATGTCTACCTCTTAATTGTCATCTACGCGCCGATACGGTCGTTTTGACAGTAATTAGAGTACATTTGGAGTCCGGGCCTAAAACCGTCTTCATTTTTCTCGATAACCGCTAAATCCAGTCGAATGTTCGGAATGTTCCTATATTTCTATTCCATATTTCACAATCTTTTAATCTTTGGTCAAGAATTTCCCGTAATATTCACACAAAATATTAAGGAAAATAAGATTAATCCGTTATTCCATAAATTAAACACTGAAATCTTTCTTCCGCAGGAGGAAACCACTTGGGAACAGACGCAGCAGGTGATGCGCCTCTTCCCAAGTCCTTTTCTGCGTATTTTTCGTATCTTTTCATATCTTTTCGAGATTTACTTCCAAAGTCTCTCTGAAAACCCTAGTTCCTTCACGTGATTAGTATAAATAGGAGCCTTCGCTCCTCATATTTCTCACGCGAGTGTCCGCCCTTCTCTTCTCCCTTTGCATTCTAGACCACGTTCTTACTTTTTGGCGTCTACGTGCTTTAACTTTCGACCACGTAAGCTCGGATCCTTCTGAGTACCAGCCTCTTTTGCATGACCGACCAATTTGACCAACTCTACCAAAATCAACTTAATTAATCTTAATCGTTTTCCTCTTACGAGGGCACTTTCGTTACATTCGAGTCGAGCATCACTAAAACATAAACTTAGTTCATCTCGTTTCGTCAAACATGTAAGTCCGAGGGTGTAAATCCTTCTTTATTTATTGTTATTTACTTTTTGTAATCATCATGTAAGGTTTATGTCGAAAGTACTTCTAAAAACCGATTTGTAAAACCATTTTTAAAACCCTTTTTACGGATTATCAGCAGACAGACGTCAAGAAAGGACGCAGCAACTGTTGCGCCTCTTCGAAGGGACGCAGCACCTGCTGCGCCTCTTCGTGAGGCTGCCGCAGTTCCTGCTTCCTTTCTTCTTCCTTCGTCCTTTGTTAGTTTCGTTCCTTTGTTTTCTTTCGCCATTGTTTACTCTTGTTTCATTCACTTAATAATTCAACATATTGTTAATCACTGTTAGTATATAATTAATCGTTAAATCCCGACTTAAATCCCTTATAAACCAATATTTGCGGGTTTTCGTCATTAAAGTCAATCCGGGTTATAGAAATTCGATTCATTCATATCGAGTTTCTGGAATTCGATCTTTGATATATTCCCACCTGTTTATCCGTCATTAGTTCTTCATTAATTCGTCATAGTTAACCTAATTAGTTCACTCATGTCACTAATCAATCCTTCATTCATGTAATTAATTCGTTTGCATTCGTTTTATCCATGTTTTATCGTTTTTATGACTCATTCACATGTAATTAATGTATTAAATCATTTTCATCCGAGTTGAATATCGCAATCAATCATTAAATTCACCCACGAATACTAACAATTTGCAGTTCCGGCTTCACAGCCAGAACTCAGCCTTGGAACAGACGCCTGTTCCAGGTTGATTTCTGTCTCTGAACTTCCGTTATGCCTTGACCTAGTTTAATTAGTTTACGTATTCAATTAATTGTCATTCGTATTATCGTTAATAATATGTCCGTTTATTCTTCTTTTTTCCAAATTATCCGTTTTTTAAAGGTATTTTTGACATAAATCATTAATCCGTTGTAATTATTGTAATTTTCATTATTGTATTATTGTATTTCTTTTATCGCATTATTTGTATGCCTTTACATGTAATTAAATCTAAATCCCTACTTCGACTCAATTGTATGCTAAATTAATTGTTCACCGACTTAGTTAATTCTCACATTCTAGGATCAAAACTTGGATGTTGCATTGCATGCATATAATCGACAATATATCGAGTATAGACGATTTTCCCTAATCATTAGTAGAGGCCGCCATCGAGGCGGGCGGTATTAGGTGTTCGATCAAAAGAGCTTCCTAATACGTACCCTCATCCCTTACTCCAGATCTATGTGAACATTCGTGTTTATTGGCATCCACGAGAGTCATTCTAGACATAGAATGCTAAGGGTAACGTGTTCTTGGTGTTCATGTCACTACTTTGTGTCTTGACATGGCACGAGGTATTCGAACGGTTTCCAATTTTCCACAATAAATTGGTGGCGACTCCACAAATGCAAACGCTTGTTTCCCAAGCGCCTCCGTGGCCCATGTCCCTAGTTTGGCGACTCCGCTGGGGATAATACACTTACGTGTAGCCAAAAGGGTAAAACTTGAACAAGGTTAGGGAATAGTTTGTACAAGACAATTGTCGGTTTTCATAACTCGGTCTTCCTAGCTCGTTTTATTCGGCCTTTCTAGGCCCAACCCAACCCATTCGACCAATCGTCCCGTCTAAACGGTCCTAATTCTTATTTGGGCCTAAGGATGGATAGCGATTGACGTCATCCATACCAAGGTACTTAATCTTGTTTGTATCAAGGACTTTCACTACTTGAGGAAATGGACTAGGAATCGGCCTTACTCTTGTTTGGTATGAGCCTCTCCACAGACTTCGGGTTTGATTGTTCGGTATGGCAACCCACCCTTTAAACCAAAACCCTTTTAAATGCACTCAGCATCCCGTTATAATGCTTGTATAAATGTTTGTACCTTACGTGATCACCATTTCTAAACGAAACCATGACGATTTTTGTAAAATCAAAATCCCTTTAAAGTGTAAATTTCGAAAAAGCCAATGATTAGCGCAAAACCGAGTCAAAACTCTGTCCATTTGTCGAGTCAAAATTCCGGGCCCAAGCCCATTTTAAAACCTCACTTCGAGTCCACTCCTACAACTACACTATAGTTGACTAGGACACACATTTTCAAACTTTGTCATCTTTTCAAAACTCACTCGACACAAGTGGCACACACCCACTTCCTATGTCAAAACATTTCTTTCTTAAGTAAGTGTGCTAGAATGGTCGATCGTGTTTTGATTCGTCGTCGATCTCTTATCAAGTTTACAAGATGCCTAAAACAAGCGACGTAAGCACCGACCAACCCCAGAATGGTAATGATCAAATCCTAATCGCGCTAGCTCGCCTCCAAGTTACTCAAGATCAAGTGCACGACCGCCTCGATACAATCGAAGGCCGAATTTATACCGTAGAAACGAGGTTGCCTCCTCGGGAAAATGAAGTAGATGATGGCTTTGTGAACACCTTCGGGTAAGAAAACCCTCCCATAGGAATGACTGCAGCTGAGAAACGACTCCAATATTTGGAGGAACAATTGATGTATCTCAAAGGGGATGACATTTATAGGTAAAATAACCGTAAGTATGAGGTCGTGAGTTCCAAGTTGCCAACCAACTTCAACATGACGGATATCCCTAGATTCAAGGGGCACGAAAACCCTTTGAATCACATCCGTGCTTTCAAGGACTACATGTCTATTAAAGGCATCAAACCCGAGATGTTCTTAAGGATCTTTCCTTCATCTCTTGACACCATCCCAAAGCAATGGTTATACTCTCTAGAGCATAAGAAGATCGCTACTTGGGAAGATGTCGCGATCGAGTTTGCTAAGCAATATGCGGATAATGCTGAGATCCAAGTTAACATGCGCACTTTAGAGGTTCTTACCCAAAATGAGAAAGAAGGTTTCACCGACTTCCTAAGTAGGTGGAGGAAGACTAGTACCCAACTAGTTGAACGCCCAGACGAAGCTACCCTCGTGAAAAAGTTCGTGGACAACCTAAAACCCATCTATGCGAGTCATTTGAGGTACCAAAACATCAAAACTTTCAAAGATTTAACCGTACTAGGAACAAGGATCGAAGATGACATCCGTAAAGGGCTCTTGTCCAAAACAGTAGGCCGAGGATATCAAGGCTCAACAAGTCGTTCTTACAGCTCCACTAGCAAGACCGATGAAGTTAACGTCCTCGAGCCATCCAAGAAGAGTACCCCACCGAGGAAATTTACAAATCTTGGGGACACTTACTCCAATGCTCTAAAAAGGTTGATGAAACAAGGCAAACTCCAACCCATAGGCCCTACGCCCGAACCAGAAAAGAAATCCAAGTTCTGGGATGAGAATTCATACTGCGAATATCATAGGGGTAAGGGACATGACACAGAAAAATGCTACAAATTGAAAAATGTGCTTCAAGACATGATTGAGGATGGTCGACTACCAATACCGCCGGGAGGTAAGCCCAACAATACTCAGAATCCTCTTGGAATTCTAGTGATCACAAGTGAAGAATCAACCTTATATTGTTCACACCTCATTTCTCCAGTCGAAGATGAGATCCACGCGATCGAGAATGAAGGGTTCTACTCTACCATTTCCCCTACCATTACCGACTTCATCGCGTGGGCAAGGAGTGTGGATAGGCAAGTTTCGGAATTGGAAAATGTGGTGACAACTTTACATGACCCCAATGCAACACCTAAAGAACATGCGCCACTAATTTTCTCCCAAAAATGCTACTATGCAAGAAGTAGTCGCCGTGGTTGATAAACTAATCGACCAAATTACACAATTAGAGGACGAGATCATGAGAATTAGGGAACTAGCTACAGTCAATGGAGTATAAGCCGATGATGATGAAGACGAGTATCTCATTGAACACTCCCTAGTCAAGGAAATAGTCCAAAATGGTGAAGACCAAGATGTAGACCACCTAACTCGTTCGGGGCGTCCACATCAAAGTACTACTCAAAATGGTCCAACCAACGTTATCACACCAAATGATAATGAAGATGACTCTACTGACCATTTGCTAAAGCAATTATAGAAGACAAAGGCTGATCTTTCAGTCTGGCAACTAGTAGCAAGCTCATTCCCACATCGCCAAGCTTTACTGCAAGCTTTGGCCAAACTAAACGTAGCACATAACTCCACACCCGACGATGTAGTCAACTTGGTCTTCCAAGAATCACCGAAGCTAGGTAATCCTATTAATTTCTCAGATGAAGATTTGCCGCCCTTTGGCGCTAGTCACAACTTGGCTCTTTACATCACTGTCGTTTGCTTAAAGAAGAATGTGCCAATGACCTTGGTAGATGATGGCTCTGTGGTCAACGTCATACCCTTGAAAACAGCATACAAACTAGGCATGAAAGAGTCGGATTGGACCCCTACCAATCAAGGTGTTCGCGCATATGATGGTACACGACGAAATGTAGTGGGACTCGTTAACCTAACCGTAGCCACAGGGCCAATTGAGCGAAAGGTTAACTTCCAAATAGTGGACATTGAAGCTTCCTTCAACATACTTCTGGGAAGACCTTGGATTCACGCTTCCAAAGCAGAAACATCCACCCTTCACCAAAAGATCAAAATTCCAATAAATGGCAAAGTGGTGACGATCACTTTGTCGCCCATCAAAGCAATAATCGAAAAGAAGTCAAATAACCAAGTCCTTGTGGATCCAGTATATGAACTTGGGGGCTTTCAAAGCATAAGTGTCATAGAAAGTGAGTTGGCACCCCTATACTACGATCCCTACTCCAACTTGGTGGTCAACCACATACTCAAATCTCAGGGATACTTCCCGGGAATGTCTTTGAACCCTGCCCGAAGAAACACCTTCGCACCCTACAAGGAAGGCAACTCAAAAAGAATACCACTTGGACTAGGATACAAACCCACTAAAGAGGAAGTTCTCAAGATGCTCGCTCAAGTTCAAAGCCGTAAGCACGTAGGAGTCCACATGCGACCATATCTCCCTACCCTAAATGGATACTTTGTTAGGGAAGGAAGTCAAAAACTCTTTCACGGATTTCCCGAACCTTGGCACTACCTCGGAAGGAAGCTAGCCGGAATCGAGATCTTTCACGAATGCTACTTCATTCCTCCAGAAACGGTTCCTACCGTCAAGGCCCGTCAAGCACCTTGCTTAGACGAAAAAGCTGTTAGTCTACTATTTGGAGAAGATCGATTTGTTAGAGCCGCGCAGGATGAGATCATTACCATGATACTTCAAGACGATCACTTCAACCCTACCGCGTTAATCACAGAAACAAACACGAACCAGTAGAAAGGATGGAGAAAATCAATTAAGTGGACCAACATTCAAGGAAGGCTCTTCAAGCTCACCACTGGATAAGGAGAGATGTTCAAGGGAGAACCAGAAGACGATGAATTTGAGTCAGAGTCAGAGTCAGAGTCGGAGTCAGAGTCGGAGTCTAGAGAAGTTACTAGGAAGTCTCCTCCTGTCGTCGTCCCCACTCCCTTTGTTTCTCCTAGCTTAGCCTCAAATAGTAACGGTAGTTCGGGAAATGTCCCAACAACTGTCCCTTTACCGCCGCTGACCACATATCAGATGGCTTCCTTGTTTCAACTTTTCTCAAACTTTAATATGAATAAATCAGGTTCTGCTTACTCTTTGTGTTATCTTGAATGCAATTCTGTTTACGATGATACTGAGGATGACCCAGACCCAGACTCAATTGAGATACCTCCCTACATAGCCAAGGAAATACTACAAGAGAGGGGAGGGGGACCAGTAATAGAGAGCACCGAACCCATCAATGTAGGAACCGAACTAGAACCCCAAGAACTTAGGATAGGGACTACCTTGAGCTCTGCCGAAAGGGCCAGTTTCATAGACCTCCTAAACGAATTCAAAGACGTTTTCGCTTGGTCCTACAAAGACATGCCAGGGATCGACAGGGATATCGCTGAACATATAATCCCAATTAAGCCAGGTTCCAAGCCCGTGAAACAGAAGCTTCGTCGAATGAGGACAGAATGGGCTCTCAAGATTAAGGAAGAAGTCGATAAGCAATTCAAAGCCGGGTTCATAAAATTTTTCGAGTACTCTGACTGGGTAGCCAACATAGTACCCGTACCCAAAAAGGATAGGAGAATCCGTGTTTGTGTTGATTTTAGAGACTTAAACAAAGCAAGTCCTAAAGATGACTTTCCTCTACCACATATCGACATATTGGTGGACAATACTGCAGATCACGCGTTACTATCCTTCATGGATGGGTACGCGGGATATAACCAAATCAATATGGCCATAGAAGACATGCATAAGACCGCCTTTGTCACTCAATGGGGAACCTATTACTATACGGTCATGCCGTTTGGGTTGATCAACGCCGGAGCTACATATCAACGCACCGCAACTACACTCCTACATGACATGATGCATAAAGAAGTTGAGGTATACGTAGACGACATGATTGTCAAGTCCAAAGATAAAGAGGGGCATATTGCGAACCTTCGCAAATTCTTCTCAAGGCTACGAAAGTACAACATGAGGCTCAATCCTCAGAAGTGCGCATTCGGAGTAACATCTGGCAAACTCCTGGGATACGTCGTTAGCCAACGAGGTATAGAAATATACCCTTCCAAGATCAAAGCTCTGATCGAAATGCCACAACCTCAAACGGAAAAAGAAGTCAGAGGATTTCTGGGAAAAGTGCAATATATAAGTCGATTCATATCGAAACTCACCATGATCTGTGAACCTATCTTCAAAAAGCTCAAGAAAACAGATCACACCATGTGGGATGATGACTGTCAAAAGGCATTTGACCGAATCAATGAGATATTAGCTAAACCACCAGTGCTCATGCCACCTCAACGAGACCAACCTCTTGGTTTATATCTCACCGTAACCAAAACAGCCATGGGCGCCATGCTAGCTCAAACCGTAGGAAAGGAAGAAAGAGCTATTTACTACCTTAGTAAGAAGTTCCTGGAGTACGAGTGCAAATATTCACAACTCGAAAAGACATGCCTCGCTCTTGTGTGGGCAATGAAGAAGCTACGTCATTACATGCTTAGCTACTCCGTCAAAATATACTCCAAAATGGATCCTGTCAAATACCTCTTCGAGAAACCCGTCCTCAACGGACGCCTAGTAAGATGGACCTTGATGCTCTTAGAGTTCGATCTCAGATACGTGCCTCTGAAAGTCATAAAAGGGCGCGCCGTTGCCGAATTCTTTGCAGAAAATCCCATCAATGATGCACAAACAATAGATACTTGGTCATTTCCAGACGAGGATATACTCCAAACCGATGTAGACTCCTGGGACCTTTACTTTGATGGAGCATCAAACCTAAGAGGATTTGGAATAGGAGTGTTGCTCATTTCTCCTGAAGGCGAGCATACACCGATCTCTGTCAAACTCGACTTCGAGGTGACAAACAATGCTGCAGAATACGAAGCTTGTCTCATTGGACTACAAGCGGCAGTGAGCTTAGGCATTAAAAACCTCCGAGTGCATGGGGATTCGTCCCTAATCATCAATCAAGTTACGGTATCTTGGAATATCCGAAGCAAAAGCCTAGCACCTTATCAAGCCAGAATAGACCAAGTTGCCCAATTCTTTGATCACGTGACCTATCTACACCTACCTCGAGAAGAAAATCAGTTTGCAGATGCTCCTGCAAAACTTGCATCTTTGATTAATATGCCAGATGACATGGTGGAAATGCCTTTATGCATCGAACGACGATCAGAGCCAGCTTACGTCCACCAAATCACCAATGAAGAGGAAATCACAGAGGAACCTTAGTTCCAAGCAATCCTAAATTTCAAGCTCAACGGTACCTATCCGCCGGATATGGACAAAAGGGGACAACGTTCTATACACCTACTAGCTTCCCGATATGTTCTCATGCAAGGAGAGTTATACAAAAGAACACCTCTCGGTGTAGTCCTACGTTGCCTTGATCATTCACAGGCGCGGAAAGTGATGGAAGAGGTCCATGATGGAGAATGCGGTCCTCACATGAGTGGGCCCATGATGGCAAAGAAAATCACACGTTTGAGGTATTATTGGACCATAATGGAATCCGATTGCATCAAATATGTAATACATTGCCACAACTGCCAAATCTTCGGGAATGTACAGCACGTCCCTCCTTCATTGCTCTATACGATGACATCTCCTTGGCCATTTTCTACCTGGGGAATTAATATAATCGGGAAGATAACTCCAGCTGGAACAGGAGGTCACTGCTTCATCCTAGTGGCAATCGACTATTTCACCAAATGGGTAGAAGCGGCTTCCTACACTAGTCTCACAGCTAAAAATGTAGCAAAGTTCATACAAAACAACATCATCTGTCGATACGGTTGCCCACATGAGATCATTAGAGATAATGGATCACATTTCCAAGCTGAGACTGAGCAATTTCTAGCCAAGTACAAAATTAGGCATCACCACTCTTCGCCATATAGACCACAGACTAATGGCGCGGTAGAGGTAGCAAACAAGAACGTTGTCACAATTCTCAAGAAAATGATTGACAACTATCGAGATTGGCCAAGCAAGATATCCTTTGCTTTGTGGGGATATTGTACATCTGTTAGGACGCCCACTGGGGCCACCCCTTTCTATTTGACCTACAGCATGGAAGCTGTACAGCCAGTCGAGTTAGAAATACCATCATTGCGTATCTTACTCAAAAGTCAATTCCCAGAAGCCGATTGGAAGAGAGATAGATATGAAGAACTCGTCCTCCTGGATGAACGTAGGCTACGCGCATTACATAATGTACAAACATATCAAGCACGTATAAAACGAACCTTCAACAAAAGGGTCAAGCCAAGGAATATCAAGGAAGGAGACTTAGTACTCAAGTCGATTAGAGCTCTGCTACCTGTCGACCCACGAGGAAAATTCAAACCTAATTGGGCTGGGCCATTTCTAGTCAAGTCCATACTTACAGGGGGTGCGGTTAGAATCACAGACCTAGATGGGAATGAATTTTCCAACCCGACGAACCTTGACCAACTAAAGCGGTATTATGCCTAGAATAGAAACAAAAACGTGCCTCGCGTAACCTCATGTGTCGCTCTTGTGGCACTAAATAAACGGCCCCTGGCCAAGCTGAAATAAACTAATGTCACCATGCTCTTGCATTTTGACAATTTGTCATCCTCATATCATCAAATAAACTAAATTGCACCTTAAGAGTAGATAAAAAGCTCATGCTTATTTTCTAAGTTCATTACAAGCTCTTGCTTAGAACAATTATTCTTTTACATTTACTCGAACTATGCGCAAGGGTTTGATTTCATTTTTTAATGAATATGTAGGCAATCCTTCGCAGGATACAGCCCATTAATTTCAAAATGTAAATAGAAGGACATTTGCAATTGCATTTGGAATTCGACAAGAATAATAAATAGAAAATCACAACGGTTTCATAACCAATTAACCTCCTTTATTTCATTCATTTTCTAATAATAATAATAGTACGTTACATAATAACAATGCTAAAGATAAACAAAAAACAAAAAAATAAAATAGGCTAGGATTCTAAAAACCCCCACCTTCTTATTACAATCATAATAATAAATAATAATAAAGACTTGGGCTATTCCTCCATTTTCCCTTTGCCCTTGTCATTTTTGTCATATTTCTTATCACGACCTCGAGCCAGACGCTCTTGCGCCACTTCGGACCTAATCACCAACGGTCTTTCTCGAGGTCTAGCCTTCCCATTCTTGTCAATCACTTTGTCCACAGCAGAAGAGGTCTTGGGTTTCTTCGAAGGATGAACAACTCGAAACCCGGCTTCTTCCTCTCCCTCAGTCAGATGCTTCTCTTTCTTCTTTTCCACCTCGCGCACCTTGTAGTCAACAGGCTCGCGCTTCCTCAATCTCTCACGCTCCTCCGGAGTAGTAGCTTTCTTCCACCGCAGATAGGAGTCCGACACCCATAAGGCACTAACAGAAGAGTTCAAGAACCATACGTTTCTTTGAGCCCATTTAATGGCCCACTCCATTCGACTCTCAGTAGTAAGCGCCACAAAGATCTGCGGGACGTGTCAAGCTTCGGGATTGTCCGCTTCATCCAACTGTCTCATCGACCTCTCCGGAAGATGCATACCATGAATTCCAAGCCAGGAATGCGCACGATCGGGTAGGATCCAAGGAAGATACTCCGGTGATGATTTGAGATGCCACCATGGTACGATCCATCTAATCAAGGGACCATCATCACTCTTCAATTTGTTTTCCCAATAATTGCAGACTCGAGTGAAGTCCACCATGTAGAGCCTAGTCCTCATAGCAATTGAGCGAGCATGATAGACAGGAACATTAACTGGGGGTTCGGTCAATCGAAGACGCTCCATAAGCCAAACCTACCAAAAAACAGGTATTAAAAAAAACGAAAAAAAAAAGAAAAAAAAAAGAAAAAAAGAAGAAAACGAAAACAAAAAAAGAAAAGGAGAAGAAATTCTTTATTATTTTACCTGCAAAATAATGGGACTTCCCAAATAAGGTAGGTCCCAATTGGTTTTCCTGTTATCCAAACCCAATAGGATCTCTCCTAAACATAAACAGGCTGGGCTCCTGCGCAGTTCCATTTGCTCAACTCGGCTCAGGAAACGGGGATCACCTCTCAAATCCTCGTCAACATGCCCTTAAAGGGCATATACATGTAACAAGCAAAATCCGAATGCCCTTCGCCTAGCAACATAAGAGATGGTGGGGTCGGCCTTGTTAATGAATCGGTCAATAAAGTCCAACATTCGCACTCCTTTCGAGGTCACTAGACGATTCACCTCAATTCTTGTCAACCCAAGCAAGTCTCTAAATTTGTTCTTATACCCTTGTGAAGTAGAAGGAATAACAGGCAAGTATTCTGTGTCCCACCCACTGATCGCAGCAATTTCTTCAGGAAATGGGCAAATGTCAACTCCGGGGAAAGCAAAAACGTGATAATTCGGGTCCCAATAATCAAGACAAGCATCTAGGAATGGTTTGACCACCTTGATAAGCTTCAAACTCAACAATGATCCAAGATTATAAGCGCCCATGTCATACTTCTCCACACTAGAGAACTCATTGGTCCACTCTTTTAGACGAATCTCTAAAGTATTCATAATGAATGATTATTTTGAGAGTTATATGTAATAAGACGAAGGAAGAGACGGAAGAATTGTGTGAATAAAACCTCCATCGACGTTTCTATTTATACTAAAATCTGTTTCCTAAAATCGCCCAGGGACGGATACAGGGGGAACAAAGCGCGAAGACTGCCGCGCCTCTTCAAAGGGACGCAGCTTAACACTGCGCCTCTTCCTCAGCAACGTCTCTGTGATTTTCCGCGTTGGATCTTTCCTAAATTCCTTAGCGAATAATTTTCTATTCATACAGGTTATTATTTTGGTCAATACGTCAAAGTTATCATAGTTCGTGTTTCCTAATTCCACGGGCACGCATTTCGAGGCAATATCAGCATTTTCGTCATTTTAGCACACTTATATATTCCTTTCTATTTTTTCTTTTTCGGGGAATCATTTCTCCAATTTAATGTAATTTATTTCAAACTTATATATTTCTTTTTATTTTTCCTTTTTCTGGGGAAATCATTCCACTCCCGCCCTACATTACATTTCTAACTTATAGATTTCTATTTTTTCATTTTTTTTGGGGGTAACTCTCCCTACCGTCCGGTCATTTCCGGCAAATTTATTTGCATTTTTGCACTTTTGCACTTTTGAGTCATTCGTTTTGCGCTAATTTAGGCCATATATACAAATGTATGTTTTACGTGAATTTCTATGTAAATTTCGGCAGCATGACGGCGTAAACCGTCATCTACCAAACTTGTTCAAAGCTAACCTGCAGGTACAAACAACGCAACCCAGCAGCAAAGGCACTCAGGCCATCATATATACAACCAAAAGAGGGATATGTACAACAAACTGGGGGCTCGAGCCCCAAGCAAAATCCAAAATTTCCAAAATGTAGGTCCTAAAATGTACAATTGTGCAAGATACAGCCAACAAACAAAACAAACAACAAACAAAAAACTACTGTCGGTCGCCGCCTAACTCCGCAACTCTTGCCTCGAGAGCAGCAACCTCGGCGTCGAGAACCTCGAGCTCCCTCAGCAAACGAGCTGTCTCCTCCCGAGACTGAGCCAGCTCTCGCTCCAGCTCACGCTCCCTCTGCAAACGCAACGATTGGCTCATGTCAATCATTTCAAGCAATCATAAGAAAAGTTAGAAAGTTCAAAAATGAAGTAAACGAAAGGTTCATACCTGACGACCTCGACCGCCGACAAGTGCCTCGACGGCAGTAGCTCGCAACCGGTTGGCTACCCTCCATAACGCCACAAACCGAGACGGTGCAACCTGCATTTTCAAATAAAAAGTTCTCAATAATTGGATAAGTTCAATCAAATGTGTTCTTACACAAAAATCATACAAATTAGAGGCTCACCCTCTGAATCAGATGCTGCCACTCGTCTAAGCCAGCATCCGTCACAGCCACGTCAAAGTCACGCAGCTCGGAGATCGTCGTCCTCCCAGTCGCGTCAGTGTACTCGAGGGTCTCGAGGTACTCTGGGGGCTCGATGCCCGCCGCCTCAACCTCCAACAAAGACAAAGGATTTCCATTAAATCGATGATCATTCATCATGCTTTCGAAATGGTCATAAGGAGAGTAAATGCTCACCACAACCGGCCAGTACGCCAACCTCCCGTAGAGGAACGCCGAGTAGTCCTCACCAGGAAGCAGAAGGGTGTCACCGCCAACGCCTGCCAAGTCAGCCTTCATCTCAGCCTCAGAAGGCTCCCTGAACATCGTCCTAGGAGGATCGATGGGAACCGTCAAGACATCCCGAGAGCACTGACGAGCCAAACGCTCGCCCAAATACTACACAGGACCCATCGACGTCCTCAGTAGCAACCGGCTCGAGCTCCTAGGTCGAAGGGCCTCAGCCACGAAAGGAGGAGCGTCAGTGTACTCCGCCCAAGGCCTGGGCACCCACTGGGAAAAGACAAGCAAGAAATCATTCTTATGATCGGTTAAAAAGTAATAAAGAAGCTAAACGAATATAAGTGAGATACTCAAGTTGTCCAGCTGAAGAGCGTTCACGTCCCACTGGTAGACACCATGAGAGGAACGCTTGCTCCTCGTGCGACACATCACCCAATCCCTCACAACGGTATAGGCCTTCTCTAGTGGCTCCGTCCTCTTGGGCGAGAGGCTCGAAAAGTAGGAGTACACCCACACCCGAAGCAAGATAGTCAATAACGACCTTTCATAATTCGATAAGGAAAAGAAGTGATTTTAGTCTGAATGAAGGTTCATACCTCCAACAGTAGTCCAGGGCCGACAGCACCAGGAAAAGTCCCCTTCTCCATCAACTCCGGACGAACCATGGCCCTCATGAAGTGGATGAGGACCGCGAAACCAGCAGTGACCCAGTCCCAATGTCCTAGGGAGCTCAGGTCAGAAAGAAAGGGAAGAAGCTTCGTCGACATCCTCTCTCCCTTGTCTCCGAGGTAGATCGAAGACAAGAACCACCAGAGCCACAAGCGGGCCCTCTCATCAGTTGTACAAGGAGTTGGAGCCATCTCCCTTTCGTCAATCACCACCGACGTCGGGGTCTTCCCCGCAAAGTAGTCTCGGACGTAAGAACTAGGCACCAAACCAGGCACTGCAGCAGCCTTCGGCGCCAAGTTCCAGCCGATCAACCTCCTAGCCTCGGCCGAGTCCACCCTCATGGCAGTCTCCGGCCACTCCACCGCCTCGGTCCCACACGGCAGACCCGAGATCATGCCGTAATCCTCCAACGTGACTCCCACCTCACCAAAAGGCATGTGAAAAGTAGAAGTCGTGTCCCAAAATCGGTCCAAGAAAGCGCGGACCAGGCTAAGGTTAGCCCGCAGCTTCCTATTCGCGATATCCCTCCAAGCCTACACCAGGGCGCCAAATGCTCCCCGCTCGATCATGGCTCGCTCCTCCGCCGACAGCCTCTCGTAGCACGCCATTGCCGTCGTGTAACCCGAGAACGATCTGATGTTCCTGGCCTCCTTTTGTGATTTGAAACAAAAGCTATCTTTAGTTTGAATGAAATTGGAAAAGATATGAACAAATGAAACAAAAGAAGATGAGTGATGAGTGATGAATTCAAAATTACCAAGCTCTTCACCGTCCTATAGGACAGGTGACCCTCCGCAGCCCAAAGCAAGTGCCTGTTATCCCAGGTCTCAGCCCACGCAGGTGTTCCCCTCAGCTGACGACCACCTCGCCCAACGTTGGCCCGCCTCGGGGCCTCCTCCTCCTCCTCGATGACCTCGTCCTCAGCAACCTCAGCAGCTGCCCCAACAGCAGTGAAAGCCTCCTCGAGAACACGAGAAGTGTCGACGGCTGTGTCTATGTCCATGGAAGCTCTCCCAGAAGTAGAAGCCTTGTCACCTGCAACGTTAAAGTAATTTTAGGCCGCGTCAAGTGACGACGAACCTCGATTAGGGGATTTTCGAGTTTTAGAAGCCCCGAAGTCGCTCTTTTCTCGCCATCTTTGGCCGTATTCCCACAAACTCGATCACTCATGTGGTAATTTGGGTTAAGTCAAGCCTAAGTTGAAGCCTAGTCATGGGTCCGAGTCGAAATTTCGACAGCATTTCGTTATAACGGCGATTATGCCCTAGAAAAGTGTCCTGAAAAAGTCATCACAAACCAAAATTCCGAGATGGTAGGAAGTTTACCCATCATCCAAGGATTCCAAATATCAAATTTCATCGCAAACGGGCATTCCTAAGGCTATGTTCGAAGCAATTTACGGTTTAGCCGTGAAACCGTCACAATTTCACTCAAATGCCCAAAACTCAACGAAAATTCAAAAAAAATACATGGTTATGATCCTTATTGACACGTCTGTCGCGTACCTGTCAAAAATAAAACCTAACGGTCTCAACTAAATATGTAGTAGAGGCAGTCGAGTATCGAATCCACAGGGAGGAATGTAACTACAGCTATCTATTTCTAATTCTAAAGTAACAATTGGGTTGATTAAAATTTGGTTTCTAACTACGGAGTTGAAGGAAGAGAAATAAGGGAAGAGCAGTAAAGCAGGAAATGAATTAAACTATCAATAAGAGAGAGGCATGTCGGGAACTTGGTTCACTACGGTAGTTTAACAACTCAGCAGTAAATGACTCAGACGAACTAATTGTGAGACGGATATTAGAAGGTCCTTTCGGTCCACTTCCCACCCTAAAATACCACTAACTTAACTTTCGTCCTCATTAGGGTAGTCTACTGTTTATAGCAGGCCTATTTAGTCCAATCTTTCGATCCAGGATTAATTGTAGCCAGTTTAATAGGTGACATAGAAGCGTGCACTCAACTAGGTCGGTGATTACAGTTATATTGCTATAGTGACAGAGTCTCTTATGTCAATTCGCCTAATTCATTCACTACGTCGTCATTATCCTACCGCAGATCCCCTAATCCCAACATGAAGGGGTTTAGCTACTCATATTCGTAATAAAACTAACAGCATGTAAAATTCCAGCAGAAGACATAACGAAATAATAATTATAAAGCGCAATAACAGAAATTAGGGCAAGAAAGAATAAATGCATAAACAATAATTAAAGACAACAAGAAGGTTAATTATTATTAAGAGAAGGAAGAGATTACAATCTAAGCGATCCGGCGTAAAGAACAATGAAGTCCGAGTGACAAGTCCCAAGGTGAAAAGCAACGTAATAGTGACAGTAGGTTTTTCTAATATCAATGATAGTAAAAGAGATAGTCTAAGAGTAAAAAGAGATGCCTAATTAACCTAGTAATCCTCGGTTAAATAGGAAAAGTCTAAGTGTTTATGCGGAAATACTAAAACACGGACTGATTAAGCCCACGAAGTCAAAAGCCTCTCGATCGAGTAGATTAGACTACTCGATCGACCATCAGCTCAGGGGAAACTCCTCGATCGAGCATCAGGGAACTCGATCGAGGACTGGTCATGTGTGGATCACTCGATCGAGTAAGCAGTAGCTCGATCGAGTCTTGGGAAGCTTAGGAATCACTCGATAGACCACCAAACAGCTCGATAGACCACCAAACAGCTCGATAGACCACCTGGGTCTTCAATTCAGCTCACGTCTTCACCAAAATGCCTCGTAAAGCGTGCAACGACACTTCTAAATGCAACATCTCACTCTGGGATGGTCCCGTCTCCTCTAAATGCATGCAAAAGGACAGAAAAGAGCATGGTTCCGCTACTTTCGCGATCATTCCTACAAAAAGGACCAAATACACCAAAGTAGCCAATTCGGGGCAAAATACTATAAAAATAGCATAGAAATGCATAGAAATACGTCTTTGAAATAGGCCAAAAAGACTATACATTAGGCACGTATCAAATCTCCCCAAACCAAACCTTTACTCGCCTCGAGTAAACTCAAAACTAAACTAATGGAACGGAAATGATAACTCAGAGCTAGCTTAACTTGTCTACTTGAACCATTTTAATGCAACATAAATCAACAAATTAAAGCTAGGCAATACGCAAAACGAATTATAAGTCGTTCGAAATAAAGTGACCTATCGACCTTGCAAGACCAACAAAACCGGACTCTCACGTGGTCACTCTTCTCTCATGAAGCAAAGGGCAAATGTTATATGTAAAAGAGAGAAGAATGCAGACAGTCACTCGCCTAATCACGACCTACATAGCATGCATGCAACAAAAATGAAAGACAATTCAAGTACTAATGCACACACTCCAACCAATAATGTCCGTCACACCAGGGTTTGCAAATAGTATGGAAATAGTGAGGTTCGGTGAGAAAAGGCAAAACAAGTTATGGAAATGTGGAGGTAAAAGCGTCAAGCTAGTTCCTAACAGGACCATAATAAACCATCCGGATCTCAAACTGACTGAAAGACTAACACAGGTGCCCTTCACTTGGCACAAAACTCACTAGACTGGAAGCACAATCTCCTCAAAAAATATGGAATAAGAGTGGAGGAGCTAGACGGTCACAAAGTTCCCTTTTTTTAAACACCGTCTGAGACAACTAACTGAAACAACCAACCCTCTTGTCGATTGTACGTCTTCAAACATCTTCTCAACTCTGACAAGAGGGGACAACTTTTTCACAATTTCTCTCTTTTTCTTTTGTTTCACGTGAATCTCATCATCTTTTCATTTTTTTTCCTTCTTTTTTTTTCTTACTTCACGTTTTTTCTTTTTTTTTTCAATACTTTTTTTCTTTTTTTTTCCTTTTCACTTCCTCCTTCCTTAATACAAACACCAACTCCAACGGGAATTACGGACCAAACTGCAATGGAAAACATACCACGAAAGAACAGACTAACTAGCTTGACTAGGCAGGCTTAGTTTGGAATGTGGCTAATGGGTCAAAAGGCAAGTTTTGGTCAATGTGGAGCTAAATGGGTGTAAGATGTAAAGAAAGGGGAATTGCAAGACCCTCCCTGCATGTGACACCAACCGCAAACCCGAATATGTGCATTTAACGAGAAATTGAATGTCATAAATGTGCAAATGAGACGAACATGCTATGCAAGGAGTACTACTCTCAAAATTTAATGAATCTTGTCATGAATGTCACCAGTTATGGCTCTAAAAACTCAGAATTTTTAAGTAGTTTGCCAGTTTATTAGGTCAAGTCTAAACAGTCAGCTATTATTTGAACAGAAATTCGTAGATTATGCGTATGACAAAGCTAAAAACTATCAACGGAAGTGCAAGGCTCAAGTAATATGACAAGCTATAATGCAATTTCATCACGGGAATCTACCGTTCCGACTCAACCTAAATGCAAAAATAAACGTGAAATTTTTTGAATTTTTAACAATTTCTAATTTTTTTGGATTTTTTGATAATAAATAACAAATGCAAACTGAAGAATTAAACGTGAATGCAAAACAGATGCAGATGCAGACTCAAAAGGATGCAATACCCTCCCCAAACCAAAACGGACAACGCCCTCGTTGTCCTCCAGCATACACCAGCAGAAAAATGGGGGATGGGGGTGTACAACCAATAAAATAAAAATGAAAATAAAGGAGACGAAATAAAAAGGTGAGAGAACATACAAAACACGAACTTCCCCAAACCAAAGAAAATCGGGAAGTGAGTAGACCATAGACTACTCGTCGTCGGCACCGCCTCTCGGTACTCCGACTCAACAAAACAGTCTCCCCAAACCAAAGAACGAACAAGGGGAGACTCGGTCGTCATCTCCAGTGATCATCCTGACCGGCACGAACGGAGGATCACTCTTCTCCTCTCTCGCGCCTCTCGCTGCTGATCGCTTCCGCTCCGTAGCCGCACCTCTCGTGCTACCGCTGTCTCCTCCGGCTCCTCCTCGAGTCGGAAGAAACGGAGGGTACCCGTCCGGCCGGTATCGGTAGAAGGAAGGATGCGGCCACCTCTCTGGAATCGGTCGCCGGCTCGGATATGGAACTCGTAAAGCGGGAATACGGCTAAAGCCATATCCCGCCTCATCTCGATAAGGTACCCGCACATATCCTCGGGCGCCTCTAAAGCGGGAGGGCGGACAAAATTGGCCGAAAAGCCGAACCGAAGGAGGGTCAAGTGGGGGTGGAGTGAGTGAAGGTGTAGGCTGAGGCGTGGGTGTCGGTCCAGCCTGGGCCTGAGTCGGGGCCTGGGAGCTAGAAGACGCTCCGGCCTCCCGCTTCCTCTTCTTAGTGGAAGAAGAGGGAGGGGTGAAGGTAAGGTGGTAGGTAGGTGGAGGTGGTCTCGCTCCTCGGCCAGTAGGGAGCGGTGAAAGTGGCGGAAGGGTAGAACACGGCAAGGTAACAGACGTGGAACCACGGATCTTCCACGTCCTCGCACTCCCCTTCGCCTTTGGGAACCAGGTCAAGACACCCATGGCATCCGTGTCAAGCCGATCCACCTCGGCGGTGCGGTGAGTGAAGGGTCGATGGGGTAAAGGTCGCGGCGATCCTAGTCACTAGCCCGCCGCAGACAATAGCGGTCTTGACCCGAGTCCCAATCCCGTTCCAATGCTTTGAGCTACCGATAGGCAATGTTTAGAACAAACGGGGCACCGTAGTCAATGTTGAGGTACCCGCGAGAATCGCTAGCTCGGTGTTGGTCAAGTTATTGGGCTCGGGCGCCCAAAATGGTCTCTCCTAACAGACGCAAGTAGTAACGGGGCGCAGGTAAGTGAATGTGAGCTCCCTTCCGTGAGTGGAAGGGAGTGTGGGTAAGCGCAGCCCAAAGTGGCTGAAGGAGGTCTCGAGGTGGGGCAGTGAGACCGTCACTGACTAGGCCTAAAACCTGGCCAAACTTGGCCAAAGACCAGCTGTGCGACTCATTGCGGAGTCGAAAGTGAATGCAGGAGCTGGAGTGGTCAGCGGCGTAAGAGTCGGTGTCAAAGGAATAGGAGCTAAAGAACTCGTACGTAAGGGTACGAATGGTAGCCTCCTGCATGGTAATCAAACCCGACATACCCGTCCCGTTCAACAAACTACAGACCTCCTCGTAAATGCCTAAGGTCTCTAGGTCAGTCCGCGCAAGGAAACGGGTGGAGGAGAGGGGGCAACGAAGTAAAGAAACTAACCGTGTCCGGTGAGCCTCTGAAGTGAAACGTCCGTGGGCATCTTGATACAGTGCGGCCGCCCTCTCCGTAACAAAATGACCTCGGGACGGGCCGAAGTGAGGGCTAGTAGCTAGCCTTTCTTTGGTGTGGTCTCGGTGGCAGCATACCAGGCTGCTGGAAACGGGGCGTCCGTCCACAGTCCAGTAAAGAGAAAGGCCTGGTGGAAGTGAGGGTGATGGCCTGTGAAGCCTGAACCGAGCTCCCGGCTGAGCTAGGTGCGTCGTACACTGTCCCTGCAGCTGAGATAAGTAAAACAGGTGCTGCAGTGGTGACCAAGGTAGAGCTAGTGGCAGCAGCAGGGGCCACTTGCTCGCTCGCAGAAGAGCTGGAGGACGTGCTAGTAGAAGACAGGGAACTCGCGTCCATCCTGCAAAGTGTCAAAGGGCATGAATAAGAGACGATGCGCTAACCGTGGTTAAAACAACCCGCTAACCAACATGTGACAAAGAAATGTGAGGCCCTATCGTCGATCGAAACAATCGACGTCTGATACAAAAAACCCAACGATTCCTCAAAAATTTTCGAAAAACAGCATGTGAGTGGTGAATAAATGATGAAGTAGTGACTGCCAAGGGGCTAAAACAGCATGGAACCAAAAAAATGGGGCATGTATAACTCTGGGCAGTCGAAAATAACCTACTCACAGCGCGAGATTCCTAATAATGCACATCATATAAAGGCGATAGGGGACGGGAAAGCAGATAACAGCGGTTAACAACAGTGACAAGTGGGCATTAACCGCAAATAACAAAGCGTGGCAGCGAGACAACCGTCTAACAATCGACACATTCGACTCACAGGGACCCTAATCGCGGAATTCGCGCAAAATTCGAATTTAACATCCAAACACAGTGAGGAATTGCGCAAATATCATCATCAAACTAAATAAGGGCAAATAAACACAATTTTAATCGAATAAATTCGACTATACATGGAATTTTCGAGCCCTAATTCAAAATCACCTCAAAAATGCGAATTAAATCAAGAGAAATTGCAAAGAGTGTGATAGAAATACTTACTTGATGATGATTATCCTAAAACAAGCAATTAATCTTCAAAAACAAGCAACAAAGGCGGGTTTTCAATTGAAAAACCGCAAACCCTAATTCCTCTTGAAAACCGCAAAAACGAGCACAAAAGAAGGGAATTATAGGGGGCTATTGAAGAATAATTAGCTAGTTATAGAATGTAGGTGATTGATTTGATAAATTTGGGCAAGAAATTGGGGATTTAGGGGAAGAGGAAATCGCAATTAGGGGGGTGTTAGGAGAAATTAGGGACAAAATTAGAAAATGAAACGGAAATAAGGAGTTAAGTAAAGAAAACTCCCGTCCACTGTTCATGTCACTCGATCGAGTGATTTTAAGTCACTCGATCGAGGTCTTTTGGATGTCCCTTTGCTCGATCGAATGAAACACCTCTCGATCGACTTGTTTCTTTTTGGTCTTCCTCGATCGAGTAGCCAGCAAGCTCGATCGACCCCATTTCCATTCGATCGAGTACAAAAGTACTCGATCGAGGACTTCCTCGTGTATATTTCTTTGAATTTCCATCTTTTCCTCCTCGAAATGCGTGACATTTCCCCAAACCTGCATAAAACATATCCCAAATACCAAATATGCAGCAACAGAGTCTATAGTCTTATTCTACGCTAAAAAGAATGTCTAGACTAATTGTCCTAATTAAAACGTAATAAAAAGAATTCAAAAGTAAATTCAAAACTTGTCTATTACACTTTGTTACACGGGGCATTTCCCCGTTTAATTCCCATTAGCTTTCAGTAGCCCCTTCGTGGGCTTCTGACTAGAGGACGTCACTTCAGCGATACTGACCGTCCTCTTCGATTTCCATGAGCTGGAGTTACTGCTTGCAAGAGGAGGAGGAACATAGTTCAAATCTATGTAAGTTCGAACTGTCTTTGTCCTCGTCGCTCTGTCAGCTTCCTTAGCCTTCTTGGCTCCAGTTTGATTGACAATGGTTCCACCATGTCCTTTGATTGCTCCTTTCTTGCCTTCATCTGTACCTGCAGCAAGGACAACAGACGAATTTTCCTCCTTGTTGCTCTCAATCTGAGGCGGAGGGTTAGCAATAATAGCAATAATCTCCAAACTTTTATCCGGAGTGTCAATAATAGGGTCAACAGAAGAGAGGGCATTGCAAGGCTGAGCCTGCATGGGAGCCCTCCGGAATTGGGACTGACGGAAAGTCAATTCCTCATCCCCTACCTGAAATGTTAAAGTCTTCCCACTGACATCTATCACTGCACGGGCAGTGGACAAAAATGGTCTCCCTAAAATGATAGGGGTATGCACATCTTCGGGGATATCTAGGACGACAAAGTCAACGGGAATAAAGAACTTCCCGATCCTAACAGGTACGTCTTCCGCTACACCTAGTGGCCGTGATAGACTACGGTCGGCCATCTGGACAGTCATATTGGTGCAACTCAGCTTTGTCACACCAAGTCTCTTAGCTAGAGACAAAGGTAAAACACTTACGCTAGCGCCTAAATCGCATAGCGCATTGTCAATCAATTGCATTCCTATGTGACAAGGGATCGAAAAACTACCCGGGTCTGATTGCTTAATAGGTAGCTTATTTTGAGATAGGGCTGACCCCATCTCAGTCAAGGCTACGGTCTCATTATCATTTATGGTCCTCTTACGTGCTAAAATCTCTTTCATAAATTTCAAGTAAGAAGGTACCTTAGTCAAGAACTCGAACGAACACGGAAACTTCCAAACTCTTCAACAGCTCAACAAATTTGCTAAACTGTTGATTAATCTTGGTATTCTGCAGCCGCCTCGGGAAGGGAACTGTAATTGGAATCTCAAGTCCCTTGTTCCTCGCTTCCAAAGTATCTTCCGGAGCGAGTTCGGTATTCTTTGGGCGCTTCTTACCTCTCGAACGAGGCCTTTCTGGTAATTCATCGCTTAAACGAGCACTAGCAGGCTCTCGAATAAGCTTCCCGTCATCAATGTTACTCGATCGAGCAGTGTGGTCACTCGATCGAGCTCCTTCTTCAGCAACATCAGTCGATCGAGCAACATCCCTACTCGATCGACCAACCTCGTCTCCCTTTCCATTCGATCGAGCACTGTGCTCACTCGATCGACCAGCTTCCTCACCAATTCCACTCGATCGAGCACCAATCTTCAGTCGATCGAGTAATTCCTGTGTCGTAGGTCCTTTTCTCAATGCGAACACCTGCTCATCATCGATATGACTTCCCGGTCCGATTTCTTCATTTCTGGTCCTTCGTAAGAGAGACCGCTTCTCAACTCTATCAAATGCACCGTCTCATTTGGATTCTTGTCATTTTGAGTTGGCAAATGACCGGGCTTCCTGGAGGATTGATTCTCGGCTAATTGCGCAACTTGAGTCTCAAGGGCCTTGAATGCCGTGTCCTTTTGTTGTAATTGCTTAGCAATGGACTGCATCATGGACTTCAACTCACCTATCTCAGTCACCCCACTAGATGACGAGGCACCTTGGTTAGGAGGGTTGAAAGACGGAGGCTTCGATAGCCTTGTTGCTTCCGTGTGGAGGAATATAGGGTCACTGCCGATTTGGAGGAGCGGTGGGATTGAGTACGTTGTTCTGGTTGCTCCACCTCAAATTGGGGTGGATATTCGGCTCATAATGAGTGTTGTTTTGCCTGTAATGTTGAAAGGCAGCACATTGCTCATAAGGACTAGGACAATAATCAGCGACATGTCCATCTACCCCACATCTCGTACAGACGAAAGGACCGTCTGTCATGGCATTAACCTGGTACATCCCTGGCTTTAGAGCTCCCCCTAGTTCGTACTTGTCGAACCTAGCAGTAAGGGCCTCTAACGCAGCCACTGAAGAGGACTCAGCAGCTCTTCTTTGGTTTCCTCTTGAATTCCCGTATTCAGCCCTATGAGTGGCTAAATCATCTATTATTTTCCATCCCTTCGTCGGCCCCAAGTTGTCAGAAAATCGACCGTTGGCTGCAGCATCTAATATAGCCCTCTGATCATCATATAAACCATTGTAAAAATGGTTGCATAGACTCCATTTCTCGAAACCGTGGTGTGGTATGGTACGCACTAGTTTCTTAAAACGAAGCCATGCCTCGTGGAAGTTCTCGTCGGGTCCCTGCTTGAAACTGGTTATCTGAGCTCTGATGGCTATGGTTCTCGAAGCAGAGAAATATTTCTTATAAAACGCCAATGCTAGCGAATTCCAATCTGTTATGCCGTGAGCAGCTTTGTCCAAGTCCCTGTACCACTCCCCCGCAAAGATCGCGGAGTGAGAAAATGAACATCGTTTCTTTGATTTGGTGGTACACGCACGCCGGTGGGAGGTGGTATGGAGCAGCCAGAATCTATGAAGGTCTCCATATGCTTTGAGCCGCGTCTTCTTTTGCAGCTCCCCGAACCGATTTTTCTCGACCATGCTAATGTAAGAAGGCTTAGGCTCGAACTTCCTAGCATCTCCAGGGCGATTCGAACCCTTTATAAAGATTGTCAGCGGTGGGCTCGGAGTGACTAGCAATGGTAGCTTCCTCGGCCATTTCGGGAAATTCTGGGAAAGTGATAGACTCAAGTGAATAGTCGGAAATTGGAGAAGACGGCGGGTTGTCTTCGAAAAGCTCGTTCTCGTAAAAATTACCACGACAACTGGGCTCTTCTTCGGCCTGTTGCTCTTGAAATAGTCTCCTTTTTACGCGCAGAGATCTCTCAATCTCGGGATCAAAAGGTAGTAGTGGACCACCTTGCGATCTGCGCATAAGACGAAACTACAAACAAGATATGAGAACAGTCTAAGGAACGATGTTCCTTAAACTAAAAAGGAGAATTAAAAATAAAACAGCTAGTAATTGGAACAATTGCCTCCCCGGCAACGGCGCCAAAATTTGACACGTCTGTCGCGTACCTGTCAAAAATAAAACCTAACGGTCTCAACTAAATATGTAGTAGAGGCAGTCGAGTATCGAATCCACAGGGAGGAATGTCACTACAGCTATCTATTTCTAATTCTAAAGTAACAATTGGGTTGATTAAAATTTGGTTTCTAACTACGGAGTTGAAGGAAGAGAAATAAGGGAAGAGCAGTAAAGCAGGAAATGAATTAAACTATCAATAAGAGAGAGGCATGTCGGGAACTTGGTTCACTACGGTAGTTTAACAACTCAGCAGTAAATGACTCAGACGAACTAATTGTGAGACGGATATTAGAAGGTCCTTTCGGTCCACTTCCCACCCTAAAATACCACTAACTTAACTTTCGTCCTCATTAGGGTAGTCTACTGTTTATAGCAGGCCTATTTAGTCCAATCTTTCGATCCAGGATTAATTGTAGCCAGTTTAATAGGTGACATAGAAGCGTGCACTCAACTAGGTCGGTGATTACAGTTATATTGCTATAGTGACAGAGTCTCTTATGTCAATTCGCCTAATTCATTCACTACGTCGTCATTATCCTACCGCAGATCCCCTAATCCCAACATGAAGGGGTTTAGCTACTCATATTCGTAATAAAACTAACAGCATGTAAAATTCCAGCAGAAGACATAACGAAATAATAATTATAAAGCGCAATAACAGAAATTAGGGCAAGAAAGAATAAATGCATAAACAATAATTAAAGACAACAAGAAGGTTAATTATTATTAAGAGAAGGAAGAGATTACAATCTAAGCGATCCGGCGTAAAGAACAATGAAGTCCGAGTGACAAGTCCCAAGGTGAAAAGCAACGTAATAGTGACAGTAGGTTTTTCTAATATCAATGATAGTAAAAGAGATAGTCTAAGAGTAAAAAGAGATGCCTAATTAACCTAGTAATCCTCGGTTAAATAGGAAAAGTCTAAGTGTTTATGCGGAAATACTAAAACACGGACCGATTAAGCCCACGGTCAAAGCCTCTCGATCGAGTAGATTAGACTACTCGATCGACCATCACCAGGGGGAAACTCCTCGATCGAGCATCGTGGAACTCGATCGAGGACTGGTCATGTGTGGATCACTCGATCGAGTAAGCGATAGCTCGATCGAGTCTTGGGAAGCTTAGGAATCACTTGATAGACCACCAAACAAATCGATAGACCACCAAATGTACTCGATAGACCACCTGGGTCTTCAATTCAGCTCACGTCTTCACCAAAATGCCTCGTAAAGCGTGCAACGACACTTCTAAATGCAACATCTCACTCTGGGATGGTCCCGTCTCCTCTAAATGCATGCAAAAGGACAGAAAAGAGCATGGTTCCGCTACTTTCGCGATCATTCCTACAAAAAGGACCAAATACACCAAAGTAGCCAATTCGGGGCAAAATACTATAAAAATAGCATAGAAATGCATAGAAATACGTGCTGAAATAGGCCAAAAAGACTATACATTAGGCACGTATCACTTATACTACCAATTAGCCATTTACAAGGTCAATTTTGCAAGGCAAGATTATTTGGGGGAAAAGCCCCAAATTTTCGACATTTTAGGGTTGAAAACCCTAAATTTTGTCGGTCCAATTCGTCCATTATAGAAGATTAATGCAAGAATGATATACATACCTCGATTAGTCATGGCAAATGCAAGATTTTGGATCAAATTTTGGCGAAAATGGTTGAGATTTGAGAGAGAAATTGATGATTTGTGTTTCGAACTAATGAAATGAAACCTCTGTTTCATCGCGCTTTTACGCAGGAAAGACACCCCCAGGAATAGACGCAGCAGGTGCTGCGCCTCTTCCAAGAGACGCAGCTCTTGCTGCGCCTCTTCCTCAACTTCCTTTCATACGAATTTTCAAAAATTCGTTATGAGTTCGTTATTTGTGGGCCCATCTTTGTTGCGCCTCTTCCCCGATGCCATTTTATCTTTTCTAGTCCGTTTGACGATTATTCTTCGCTCAGACCCGCATTTCTAAGCCAACTGCAGACTATTGTACATTATTTATTTATTCCAAGACCTTGCTTGTCACAACGAGCAAGTATTCTCTGACAGGTGTTTCGACACGCCTTCATTATATTCCCCCAGCGAGAGTAAGCGGATAGACAATCCCTCTCGAGACATGGAGATCAATTCCCGATAAGATTTTCCCCAACGAGAGTTCACGACATACAATCGTCCTTCTCAAGTTCTTCTGAAGTTTGTTTGAAGATGACCCAAGCAGATTTCTCCCAGCAGTTCCCGCCTGTGTCCTGCTACTCACAATATTTCTTGTTTTCCCACGGAGTGCGATGAAGGTGTCGTTCTCCAGAAGTTCCCAGACCGGCAGAGTTCTTACACTTGAGCCTTAGTTACCTCTTAGGTTGAAATTATATTTGGCCTCCTCCCCATCGATGTTTTCCTTTAGGGTCCCACACCCTAGCACAATCCTTATATATCTTTTAGGTCTTACCCTTAGCTCCTATGCTTACCTTTAGCTCCTATGTTTACCCCTTAGCTCCTATGCACCTCCGGAAGCATCTCGAGGAAGAAGTCTCAGGTATGGTCTCTTCTTATGGCTGGCGAACTTCCTTACGTAGTCTAATGGACTTTAAACGACCCTCCCCGATAGTCGACATACTCTAAAATGTTCCCGACGACAGGTCTTTGGCTCAGACCCCTTGAGCCGCCTCGCGTCGCCATAGTCGTCAGGTTGTAATCATCGATTGACCTGATGGCTATACTTTGACTTTCGCCTTGTCCAAGCCTCAGTCAAAGTAGGGGCTCTGTAGACACCTCATTTCTGCACCTCCCGCAAACCACCCGGTGATGATTGGGCCGCATATTTGGTACGCGGAACGATTTGTGACAGTTCGTAAGTTTATTATCAAGTGATTGCTCAAACATTTATGTCTACCTCTTAATTGTCATCTACGCGCCGATACGGTCGTTTTGCCAGTAATTAGAGTACATTTGGAGTTCGGGCCTAAAACCGTCTTCATTTTCTGATAACCGCTAAATCCCGAGTCAAAATGTTCTGGAATGTTCCGGATATTTCTATTCCATATTTCACAATATTTTAATCTTTGGTAAAGAATTTCCCGTAATATTCACACAAAATATTAAGGAAAATAAGATTAATCAGTTATTCCCTAAATTAAACACGAAAATCTTTCTTCCGCAGGAGGAAACCACTTGGGAACAGACGCAGCAGGTGATGCGCCTCTTCCAAGAGACGCAGTGCATGCTGCGCCTCTTCCCAAGTCCTTTTCTGCGTATTTTTCGTATCTTTTCATATCTTTTCGAGATTCACTTCCAAGTCTCTCCGAAAACCCTAATTCCTTCACGTGATTAGTATAAATAGGAGCCTTCGCTCCTCATATTTCTCACGTGAGTGTCCGCCCTTCTCTTCTCCCTTTGCATTCTAGACCACGTTCTTACTTTTTGGCGTCGATGTGCTTGAACTTTCGACCATGTAAGCTCGGATCCTTCTGAGTACCAGCCTCGTTTGCATGACCGACCAATTTGACCAACTCCACCAAAATCAACTTAATTAATCTTAATCGTTTTCCTCTTACGAGGGCACTTTCGTTACATTCGAGTCGAGCATCACTAAAACATAAACTTAGTTCATCTCGTTTCGTCAAACATGTAAGTCTGAGGGTGTAAATCCTTCTTTATTTATTGTTATTTACTTTTTGTAATCATCATGTAAGGTTTATGTCGAAAGTACTTCTAAAAACCGATTTGTAAAACTATGTTTAAAACCCTTTTTACGGTTTATCAGGAGACAGACGTCGAGAAAGGACACAGCAACTGCTGCGCCTCTCGAAGGGACGCAGCACCTGCTGCGCCTCTTCGAAGGGACGCAGCACCTGCTGCGCCTCTTCGTGAGGCTGCCGCAGTTCCTGCTTCCTTTCTTCTTCCTTCGTCCTCTGTTAGTTTCGTTCCTTTGTTTTCTTTCGCCATTGTTTACTCTTGTTTCATTCACTTAATAATTTAACATATTGTTAATCACTGTTAGTATATAATTCATCGTTAAATCCCGACTTAAATCCCTTATAAACCAATATTTGCGGGTTTTCGTTATTAAAGTCAATCCGGGTAGTAGAAATTCGATTCATTCATATCGAGTTTCTGGAATTTGATCTTTGATATATTCCCACCTGTTTATCCGTCATAAGTTCTTTATTAATTCGTCATAGTTAACCTAATTAGTTCACTCATGTCACTAATCAATCCTTCATTCATGTAATTAATTCGTTTGCATTCGTTTCATCCATGTTTTATCGTTTTTATGACTCATTCACATGTAATTAATGTATTAAATCACTTTCATCCGGTCGAATATCGCAATCAATCATTAAATTCACCCACGAATACTAACGATTTGCAGTTCCGGCTTCACAGCCAGAACTCAGCCTTGGAACAGACGCAACAACTGTTGCGCCTCTTCCAGAGGGCGCAGCTCTGCTGCGCCTGTTCCAGGTTGATTTTTGTCTCTAAACTTCCGTTCTGCCTTGACCTAGTTTAATTAGTTTACGTATTCAATTAATTCTCATTCGTATTATCGTTAATAATCTGTCCGTTTATTCTTCTTTTTCCCAAATTATCCGTTTTTTAAAGGTATTTTCGACATAAATCATTAATCCGTTGTAATTATTGTAATTTTCATTATTGTATTATTGTTGTAGGCACGGAAAATTTATTAATGTGCCGAATAAATAAAATAAATTAATTATTTTGAGTTAATACCAAATTTTAACTTAATTTAATTAATTTGTCCCGATTAAATGAAATATGGGTCGATTCGGATTAAAAAAGTAGTTATTCGGATCACTAAACCCAGAAAGAATCAAATTTGGGCCAAAGTTGCTAATAAACCCACAAATGGGCCTGTGACCACCAAAGTCCAACAAGGAGATTTGAAACTCTATAAATAGAGCTCTCCTCATTCATTCAAAGGGTTGAAAAATTCATAATTGAAAAGGAGCTAGAGAGAACAAGGTACAAATTCCTACAAATCCTCTCTGTCAAAAATCATTGCAAGCAGTCAACAAGCACATCAAATCGTGCCGCCTGCGTTGAAGATTCAATCACAAATTCAAACCTTCAAGAGAGATTCAAGTCATCGCGACCCTCTCAAGAAATCAAATCTACATCGCGCGTAGAGCAATTAAATTTGTCTACACGCGCACCCCTCACGTGTACCCTGTACACGTACCCCTTACGACATATTAGAATCAGAGGATACATTAGAGATTGTACACATACTTTTGATATTTATTAATAAAATTTAATTGTTTCCTTGTTTTGTATTTCAGTTATCGTTATACAAAATTTGCTGTTACAAATTTTGGTGAACCCGACGTGAAAATCTCTACTTCTCATCTCTACTGCTGTTTTATTCAAGTCTACCAAAACAAGAAGATGTCTACCAAGCAAAGCACCTCCTCCAGTCCATCCAAGAAGACCTACGCAGATATCCTGCAGGGTACCCCCATTGCTGCTACCTCCCCTGCTACACAGTCGGTTGGCATCTCCACAAGAGGAATGGCGAAGAAGGCTGCTGTCAATGCTGCTGCTACCAGTCTACGCTCTGCACACGTCCCAACTAGGCCGCGCAAGTTCTCTGTCGCCTCCATAGCTGCTGCTGCTACAGCGCTCCTGGCCGCCTCTTCTCCTTCACGCGAGGAGACTAGAAGTGTTAAGGTTGACAAGAAGGCTTCTCCTTGCAAACCCAAAGCATCGCCAAAGAAGAAAGAAACCTTAACTCCTAATGTTGCTTCATTCATGGTGATAAGTGGCGATACTCTTGAGGATCGAATGCAGAAAATGAATGATCTCCTTGAAAAGATGATGAAGGAGAATGAAGAAAAGAACAAGAAAATTGATGAGCTCCAAAAAGAGGTGGTGGCACTCCGTGACAGGAAGGCCGAGAGCGAGCATGGTGACACCGATAGGGATGTTGATAGCGATAGAGAAGTTGGCGAGGATAGGGAAAAGCCAACGAATGAGATCAGCAACTTCACTGAAGAGAAGCTGCAGGAGTTAATAGCCAAGACAATCAAGTGTCAGTTGGATGATAGCTCGACAAGTAGTGGACGCTACATCAAGCCTTACACTAAGAGGATTGACAGTCTGCGCATGCCATCTGGCTATCAGCCTCCAAAATTTCAACAGTTCGACGGGAAGGGGAACCCAAAGCAATACATCGCCCACTTCGTCGAGACATGCAACAATGCTGGAACAGAAGGTGATCGTTTGGGGAAGCAGTTCATTCGTTCGCTCAAAGGGATCGCGTTCAACTGGTACACAGATTTGGACTCTGAGTCAATTAACAGCTGGGGTCACATGGAAGATGAATTCCTCAACAGATTCTACAGCACCAGACGTGTCGTCGATGAGCGAATTGACAAAGACAACTCAATGGCAAGATGAGCCTGTCGTCGATTACATCAACAGGTGGCGTGCGCTGAGTCTGGAATGCAAGGATCGCTTAAGTGAAGCGTCAGCAGTTGAAATATGCGTCACCGGGATGAAATGGGACATTCTTTACATCCTGAAAGGGATCATGCCAAAGAGCTTCCAAGACCTGGCTACCTGCGCCCATGACATGGAGATCACAATCAAAGAACATGGTTATGCTCGACCAAGTTCTTCTAAGGTGCCAAGTGAAAAGAAGGAGTTCAAGAAAACTGATAAGAACTTCAAATCGTCGACAAAGGAAACAATGGTCGTCGAAACCAGCAGTGCACCTGTGAAAATATCGTCAAAGCCTAAGTATGAAAAGAAGAAAGAGTCATTCTCTTACAACTACCAACGAGACAAGCCTACATTAAAAGAGTTGCAGGCTAAGAAATACCCATTCCCAGATTCTGACTTGTCTAGAATGCTCGATGACCTCTTAGAGAAGAAGGTTATACAATTGCCAGAGTCGAAGCGCCCTGAGTAAGCAAACAAGACAAACGATCCCAATTACTGTCGTTATCACAGGCTGGTGAGTCACCCTATTGAAAAGTGTATAACACTCAAGGAGAAGATCATGCAGCTCTCCAAGGAAGGGAAGATCATTCTTGACTTGGATGACACAGTAACTACAAATCAAACTATTATAGTCTTGGAGCAACCTGACGAGCCAATTATACGACAAGGACAGTGTGTGTATATGTTGCAGTTTGGGAGTTTTGAGCCTGTGGTATTACGGATCCAAGGGTCATTGTCGTCACTACCTCCAATGTCATTGGAAGAAATACTACCTCCTCAGAATAAGAACGAGGAAAATAAGCATGAAGATGACGATGAGGGTTGGACTTTGGTTACGCACAATAAGTCAAAGAAACAAACAAGGCAGACAGCGCAACCTGTTCACCGTCGAAGAAAACAATCAAAGAAGACGAAACCTCGCAAGACGAAGGGAAAGAAAAAGTCCAAAATAGTTGTCAAACCACATGTCTTGCCAATTGATTTGCTGGAGCAAGAACCACTAAGTCCCGTCACCTTAAAAGAATTCTTCCCACAAGACTTCTTAAACAAGGTTACCGTGTGCACCGTCTCAGCTACGGAAGGTGGTGATGATAAAAAGAAGATAGAGGAGGGAGGCCCAGATGATGCAGTATTTCCACAACAGTTGCATTCTGAAAAGGAGAACGAAATAGTGGCTGCTCTTGACTCCCTTCCCACAAACATGGGATGGAAGCAAATCTTTCATCTACCTAAAGAGAAGCGTCAGCTGATAATTCAAGGACTTGAGAAGCCCGAGTTATATGCGGGCAAGATGAAAGAAAAAATTGAGCCTCTTGAGCAATCAACTGGATGTGTCTCCTACAACGCAGCCTTGAGTTTTTCAGATGAGGATTTACTTCTTGGATCCAAACCTCACAACATGACACTTCATGTGTCCGGGTACATCCGGGGGCAAAAGGTCAAGCGCATCTTAATAGATGGAGGTTCAGGAGTCAATCTCATGCCAAAAGCCACTATGAACGAATTAGGGATCACGATGGATGAACTCTCCAGTAGTCGAACAATGATTCATGGTTTCAACTTGAATGGGGAGCGCGCGGTGGGTATGATCCGTGTGAACCTTACCATGGGTGATCTTTCTTCCGACACATTGTTCCATGTCATGGATGGCAAGACATCGTTCAAACTATTGTTGGGACGACCTTGGAAGCACGAGAATGGAGTTGTCGCCTCAACCCTCCATCAATGCTTGAAATATTATAGTGGTGGTGAAAGGAAGATAGGCGGAGACGCCAAACCTTTCTCTAAGGTCGACTCTTTCTTCGCTGATGAAAAATTCTTTGAAGAGAATGGTACTTCCAGTGAGTTCATGCCAACCACCATCTCTTCAACAGGAAAAGGAGGTAAGCGGGAAAAGAACATTATCAAAGAAGATGAAGCTGCAAATCCTGCTAAAGAAAATGATGTTAAGAAAGAGGTAGACAAGGCCAGCAAAACAACTACTCCTATTGCATCACCCAAGAAGCAAAAGACGACGCAGAAAACTACACCACTAGTACTACGCTACATCCCGAAGTCTCGCCGCAAAGATGGGGAGAGTTCTTTTGCAGAGTGTCTAATACCAAAGATAGAGCCTAAGGATAAAAAGTCAAGTCTGGTGTTCAAGCAGGAATGGGTGGCCAAAGTCGTTACACCTCTACCAAGTTCATCTCAAACGAAGATTGTGAGACCTCCTCCGAATGGTTTTGTCTGTTCATCCAGACAATCATCAAGTGAGGGAAACAAGGGGGTATTTGATTCCAATGCTTACAAGCTACTGGCAAAGGCTGGATATGACTTTACAAATCTGACTCCTCTCGACAAAGTTATAGAAGTTGAGTCGTACGGTCTGAACAAAGCGCAACATGAAGTGTTCAAGCAAGATGGGAGTTTCATGGTGACCAGGGCCGGGCTCGGATATGAGCCTCTTGCGCTTGTGAAGATTGGTGCTCGTAGAAAAGGGGCTACTGCGTCTTCTCAGCACATCACAGTAGAAGAGGTCAAAGAAAATGAAGGAGAGGAAAAGATGCATCCATCTTCAGTCTTCGATCGAATAAGTCCACTTGCAGAGAAGTGTCGCCCTTCTATATTCACAAGGTTAGGGAGACCAAGTCCTTCAACCAAACACATTTATGTATTTGCTAGGCTTGGCAATCAAGGAGAAAGTAAAGTCAAAGTGTCAACACCTTCATTGCGCATAAACAAGAAGGGCGCAATACATGAACGCTTGGGCGGTCCATCAAAAATGATCTTGATCGACTAGGGGCTCCCAAGAAGAATAATGGCAAGGGTCGTCCTCTCTCAACTTCTGCAACACAAAATGAAGAAGAAGTAAGAGTAAGCGATGACTTGAGAAGCGCAATACCATCTCGCATGAAGCGTATGCAAGTAGTGGATATCATCCAACATGAGCCACTCAAAGCAAGGAGGCGCATACTAGTTCTTACTGGTCAGCAAAAGAATGTCGAAGAGCTTGTGCCTTCATCTTCACGTCCCTGTGATACATACAAAGAAGTCAAGTGACTTAGAAATTACAATGTCGTCATATCACATCACAGTAGAAGAGATACCTGACGAGAACGAAGAACTTGAGGCGGATGAGGCCCCTAAAACACTTGAAGACGGGGGCAATCGACTGTAGATGAACTCAAGGAACTCAACTTGGGAACTATTGAAGATCCTCGGCCCATTTATGTCAGTGCTCTGCTGACTAAGGAAGAAGAAGAGAAGTACTACAAGTTGTTGGTTGAGTACAAGGATGTCTTCGCTTGAGCTATAAAGAGATGCCTGGACTCGGCCCCAAAAATTGCAATTCATCGTCTAGCAATCAAGAAAGGCACCAGTCCCAAAAATAACCTCAACGTCGTTTCAGTGCCGAGCTTGTACCTCAAATTGAAAGGGAAGTCAATAAACTCATTGAAGCGGGTTTCATTCGAGAAGTCAAATATTCTACCTGGATAGCAAACATTGTCCCGATCGAAAGAAGAATGGACAATCTGCGCATATGTGTCGACTTTCGAGAGACCTTAATGATGCATGCCCGAAGATGACTTCCCTTTGCGATTCTGAGTTGATGATTGACGCAACCACTGGTCATGAAGCCCTCTCATTCATGGATTGTACTACTGGTTACAATCAAATACATATGGCACCAAGATCAAGAAGTAATGTTTTTGAACCCCAAAAGGGATCTTCTCTACACGATCATGCCGTTTGGATTGAAGAATGCTTGCGCTACGTACCAACGCGCAATGCAAAAGATCTTTGATGACATCCTGCATAAAACAATAGAGTGTTATGTTGATGACGTGGTTTTCAAATCAAAGAAAAGAGAAGACCATATCAAAGACCTTCGAACCGTCTTTGAAAGACTTAGAAAATGTCAACTCAAGATGAATCCACTCAAGTGCGCATTTGGAGTCACGTCTGGGAAGTTCTTAGGTTTTGTGGTCAGGCATAGAGGCATTGAAATTGACCAAACAAAAATCAAAGCTATCAACGAAATGCCGGAACCAAAGACATTGAAAGAGTTGCGCGGATTGCAAGGACGTTTGGCATACATCCGAAGGTTCATCTCTAACTTAGCGGGCGTTGCCACCGCTTAGCCATCTCATGAAAAATGATGCTCCATTTCAATGGGATGAAAAATGCAAAAATGCTTTTGATAGCATCAAGAAGTACTTGGCGGTGCGCCGATCTTTGGGGGCACCAATTCCAGGAAGGCCACTTGTCCTCTACATTGCAAAGACAAGAACGCTCACTGGGGGCAATGTGTGCTCAAGAAATTGAAGACCGCAAGGAGAGAGCACTCTACTACCTGAGTCGTACCTTGGTTGGAGCCGAGTTGAATTACGCGCCCATAGAGAAGATATGTCTTGCTTTGGTGTTCGCCATCCAGATTTAAGGCACTACATGCAAAGCATACCATACATGTGGTCTCAAAAGCCGATCCAATCAAGTACATACTCTCAAGACCGATCGTGTCCGGAAGACTTGCGAAATGGGCAATGTTGCTTAAGCGGTATGACTTGGTGTTCGTGCCTCAAAAGGTCGTGAAAGGTCAAGCTATCACCGACTTCTTTGCCGATCATCCAAAGGTGCGGCGAGTGGGAAATTTCGATGACCTCCCGGGAGAAGAAATTTTCTATGTGGACGTCCTACCTCCATGGCAAATGTACTTTGATGGTGCTATAAGGCAAGATGGAGCTGGAGCTGGAGTTGTATTCGTAACTCCACAAAATCATCTTACGCCATATGCCTTTACACTCACTCGCTTGTGTACAAATAATATGGCGTATACCAAGCTCTCATACTCGGTCTTCAAATGGCGATCGAAATAGGTGTCGTGGATATGGACATATATGGAGACTCAAAGTTGGTGGTCAACCAAGTCCTTGGTGAATATGAAGTGAAAAAGGAAGACTTGATTCCCTACCATCAACAGCATTACAACTCGCTGAATCAACTTGACGACATCCATGTTGGTCATGTGCCAAGGAGTGCCAATAAGTTGGCTAACGCGCTTGCTAATCTTGCAACCACTTTGGCACTCAAAGGCGTAAGAGTCTATAAAGTCCCATCTGCAATCGTTGGGTAGTATCATCGCTTGAAGGAGAAGAAAATGTAGACACAACCAACATGATATGCATCTACACAAATTGATGAAGATGATTGGCGTCAACCTATCATTGATTTTTTGGACCACCAAAAACTACCCGATGATCCCAGACACAAGGTAGAAATACGTCGACGTGCTCCAAAGTTCATTCACTATAAAGGGACACTATACAGACGTTCTTTCTCAGGCCAATGGTTGAGGTGTCTAAGCAAGGACGAAGCTACTGAAGCAATGCATAAAGCTCATTCTGGCATTTGTGGTGCTCATCAATCTGGTTCTAAACTTCATGATCGTGTAAAGAGAATGGGGTATTAATGCAAACCATGGTGCAAGATTGTATGGACTTTGCGAAAAAATGTGAACCCCGTCGGTTCTACGCAAACTTCATACACCAACCGCGGAGCCGTTGCATCCTCATTGTTTCTTCATGGCCCTTTGAAGCTTGGGGACTTGATGTTGTAGGACCTCTTACTCCAAAGGCCTCAAATGGACACGAGTATATCCTCGCTGCCACTGACTACTTCTCAAAATGGGCAGAAGCCATCACACTACGGGAAGTGAAGAAAGAAAATGTTGTGGACTTCATTAGAACCCAAATCATCTACAGATATGGTGTACCTCAACGTATCACAACTGACAATGGGAAATAATTTTTCAACCATCTGATGACAAGTCTGGGAGAAAAATTCAAGTTCAAACAATACAAGTCATCCATGTACAATGCCTCTGCAAATGGTTTGGCTGAAGCCTTTAATAAAACTCTTTGCAACTTGTTGAGAAAAGTAGTAGCAAAGTCAAAGCGAGATTGGCATAAAAGAATTGGTGAGGCGTTGTGGGCATATCGTACCACATACAAAACACCTACTCAGGCAACCCCGTACTCGTTGGTGTATGGAGTGGAGGCCGTGTTGCCTTTGGAGTTGCAGATCCTTTCCTTACGCATTGCTATTAAGGAGGGACTCACAGATGATGAGAATGACAAATTGCGATTAGCAGAGTTGGAAGCTCTCGATGAAAAGAGATTAGAGGCTCAACAAAAGCTCCAGTGCTATCAAGCAAGGTTGTCACGCGCATTCAACAAAAAGGTGCGCCCTCGTTCTTTCCAAGTAGGAGACCTCGTCCTTGCAGTACGAAGACCAATCATCACCTCTCATAAGCCAGTTGGCAAGTTCACCTCTATCGCAATTAAACTGCATACAAAAAAAAAAAAAATCTCCAAAAACAAAAGACTCCAAAAAAAAAAAAATCCTTCCATCCCTTATGAACTACGTCGGCTTGATCTTGTGAAATACACTTTGTACTTCACAGGTACGTAGGCAGCTTGGGTGAACATGTAGCTCAAGTGCAGCCACATCTCCAGACAAAAAAAAAAAACAAAATCCATCTCTTAAACTACGTTGGCTTGATCTTGCAAGTTGTCATCTTGGTAGCTTTGCGAGTACGTAGGCAGTTTGAGCAAACACTTTGTTCAAGTGCAGCCACACCAGAAAAACAAAAAACAAAAAAAATTACAACAAAATAATTACTCCTGTCCCGCAAGAGTTTAAACTGTGTACGGCTAAAATTACAGTCAATCATCAGCCAAGTTTGTAAAAGACCAAGACCATGTTAATCGATGATGAATTTCGCTTGAGCTGGGTTTTCACACACTTTGCTTTACGGTTAGCCTTGGATGGCTCTTAAAAAAAAAAGAGGTCACATCGCATACAGGTGATGAAATGGCGCAGCAATCTGGCACATGAAGGCTTGAAACTTCCTTACAATCGACGAGCGGGTTCATTGCATGGTAACTCCAAAGGGAACCCAAGATGAACCATCCAGGAGTAGCTCGTACTCTCTTGGAGTCGACGAGTCAGGTTCATTGCAAGTTGCAGCCCTGCAAAAGAGGACAATTACAAGTAAGTATAATAGAGAATATGAGGAAGTCTTTTAGAAGTAGGGGGACATCAAATCAAGAAGTGTATTCATCCGGCAGGTCTCCTAGGGAGAGGGTAAGTTGTAGGTGTGATGAAATAATAGTCTTCATAAAGAGGTTCATGGCATGGTTCTTCAAAACTGTGTCGCGATGACCCGAATGGGTTCACCCTGACACAACTTGTCGCGATGACCCAAAATGGTTTCACCCTAACAAGCAATAAGTCTTCAAAACTGTGTCGCGATGACCCGAATGGGTTCACCCTGACACAACTTGTCGCGATGACCCAAAAATGGGTTCACCCTAACAAGCAATAAGTCTTCAAAACTGTGTCGCGATGACCCGAATGGGTTCACCCTGACACAACTTGTCGCGATGACCCAAAATGGGTTCACCCTAACAAGCAATAAGTCTTCAAAACTGTGTCGCGATGACCCGAATAGGTTCACCCTGACAAGTAATAAGTCTTCACGCAGCCTGTCGCGATGATCCAAACGCTCAATTGAAGATTGGAATAACTTGTTTGAATAAATAAAATCTTCCGCGGTTAATAAATAAATTGCATTGTTTGATGGAAAGACGGAGCATAATTCCTGCAATCACTAACCAAAAAAAAAGCATACAAGCAAGGGACGATATGTCCAATATGATCCGAATAAAATAAAAAAGGAGACATAATTACTACCTTGAGGAGACAACAAACAAATTCCTATTTTACTTGTTTACTCCACCAAAGACGAAAGCTCAACTCTAAGCTGTAAATTTCAGATAATAAAAAATAAGCTATTATGAATTTGTTTGGCGAGGTGTACGGTAAAATCAAGATGCAATTGGGCAGATTATTCATGAAGCTATTATTTGAATCAGTCCATGATGAACTCTAATCAAAGTTCAGTCAATTCACAGCGCGGAATTTAGCCTTGATCAATTAAGGTTGAAAAAAAAAAGGAGTTCGAGTGGGATCAAAGTTCAAAAGAAAATTTAGGCGTCAGTAAGGCTGTGAGATGACAAGAGCATGTTGCCAAATCAAAAGACGAGAAGGACGAGATGCACATACCTCAGTGGCTCTTAATTCGTATCGTCGCAAGAGTTGAAAACCCGGAACAAATATATGCATTAAGGAATTGAATTCGATCGAAAGTATCGTCAATATGTTGTAAAATGATGCACATACATGGCAAACTAAAGCTACATAACGCATACCAAAAAAAAGGGTGATTGTTTGTGACGGTCTTTGTTGAGGTCGTTGGGGGATCAAACGATAACGAAAATCCGAGTTATTCGATATTTAGGAATCGCGGGGCTGCAAATTTTGTGAATATGGGAAGCTTTAGGGTCAAAGATCATTCTCTATGATGTAAAATTGATCGACAACAGGGGCTGTCCACGCACTCTGTTTTTCACGAAATCAGGGGACGATGTAGTGCGTATTTCAAACAGATGGAAGAGTGACCATTAATGAAATCATGTTCATAGGGGAAATAAAAAAAACCAGCTACACAAAGGCAAGGAAGAAGAAAAGCAATATAAACTTACCCGAATGATCAGTCAGATCCGTCGCACAATGAAGACGAACGCGAGAAATCGAAGCGAAGCGATGTTCGGTAACAATGGAGCTCTCTCTGCATATGTTAAAAAAAAGGGGCAAAGCAAATCACGAGTACGGAATTACATATGCAAAGAATAAAAGGGAAATAAGAGCAACAACAGATTTAACGCAAGAAGGGTTCAAGTTTGAAAAGGTTTAACTTACTTGAGTGTACTATGCTTGGATCGTTATGCTATTGGACGAACACAAGAAATCAAGTGATGATGTTCGACGACAGCGGATTCTGCTTGCATATGAAAATATGAAATAAAAGGAAAGAAGAGAAGAACCAGATGATTAATACCATGGCAGTAAAAAAAAAAAAGAATCACAAGGCAAAGAAAATACCGGCTAGACGATGTTTGTTTGCGACGGAGATTCATGCGCATGATGAAGCGTTTTATATATGGGTTGTGGGTGTCCTTAAATCCTACGCAAGTATGGAATTCACAAAGGCAATACTTTCCTAAAATATAAAATATCAGACAGACAAAGAAAATTTTGCTTAACTCGTACTTTTCGAAATTTAGACAATACTGACTATAGAGTGCGTACACAAGTTAAGAAATTTGGTCAAAGGGATATTATCATTGTCACTTGTCAAGAGATTTTAACGAAGACGTTTAAAAAAAATGGTCATCCTTACGATAAGTTCGGGTACCTGATGACTTTCAAGTCAGACAAGTAAAAAAAAATGCGTTATCCGTCAAGTCTAAAAAAAATGTCAGGGTGACGTCAAAAAAATTCCGCAAGCTACTACCCTTACGACAAGTTCGGGTACGCTACTCGACTTCCAAGTCAAAGAAAAAAAATCGCTCGCCAAATCAAATAATGATAGGGTGACATTACAAGAAAAATGGATGGTCTCAACGACAAGTTGGGGTGCCCTTGACTTTCAAGTCAAATACAAATTCACCCGCCAAGTTGGATAACGACAGGGTGACAACAAAAAGATGGATCATTCTTACGATAAGTTAGGGTGTTCTTTATCAATTTCCAAGTCAAATCAAGTCAAGTGGAACT
This sequence comes from Silene latifolia, assembly GCF_048544455.1. Taxonomy (NCBI): domain Eukaryota; kingdom Viridiplantae; phylum Streptophyta; class Magnoliopsida; order Caryophyllales; family Caryophyllaceae; genus Silene; species Silene latifolia. The sequence goes on from NC_133531.1 coordinate 104,867,819, forward strand.
GTCTTCGCGACAAGTAAGGGCGCTCATCATCGACTCTCAAGTCAAAGCAAAATCGAGACCCCGTCACGTCAAGACACCAGGAGGTGCACGTGACAAGGTCCCGAGGGGGCAATTTGTAGGCACGGAAAATTTATTAATGTGCCGAATAAATAAAATAAATTAATTATTTTGAGTTAATACCAAATTTTAACTTAATTTAATTAATTTGTCCCGATTAAATAAAATGTGGGTCGATTCGGATTAAAAAAGGAGTTATTCGGATCACTAAACCCAGAAAGAATCAAATTTGGGCCAAAATTGCTAATAAATCCACAAATGGGCCTGTGACCACAAAAGTCCAACAAGGAGATTTGAAACTCTATAAATAGAGCTCTCCTCATTCATTCAAAGGGTTGAAAAATTCATAATTGAAAAGGAGCTAGAGAGAACAAGGTACTAATTCCTACAAATCCTCTCTGTCAAAAATCATTGCAAGCAGTTAACAAGCACATCAAATCGTGCCGCCTGCATTGAAGATTCAATCACAAATTCAAACCTTCAAGAGAGATTCAAGTCATCGCGACCCTCTCAAGAAATCAAATCTACATCGCGCGTAGAGCAATTAAATTTGTCTACACGCGCACCCCTCACGTGTACCCCGTACACGTACCCCTTACGACATATTAGAATCAGAGGATACATTAGAGATTGTACACATACTTTTGATATTTATTAATAAAATTTAATTGTTTCCTTGTTTTGTATTTCAGTTATCGTTATACAAAATTTGCTGTTACAATTGTATTTTTTTTATCGCATTGTTTGTATGCCTTTACATGTAATTAAATATAAATCCCTACTTCGACTCAATTGTATGCTAAATTAATTGTTCACCGACTTAGTTAATTCTCACATGCTAGGATCAAAACTTGGATATTGCATTGCATGCATATAATCGACAATATATCGAGTATAGACGATTTTTCCTAATCATTAGTAGAGGCCGCTATCGAGGCGGGCGGGATTAGGTGTTCGATCAAAAGAGCTTCCTAATACGTACCCTCACCCCTTACTCCAGATCTCTGTGAACATCCGTGTTCATTGGCATCCACGAGAGTCATTCTAGACATAGAATGCTAAGGGTAACGAGTTCTTGGTGTTTATGTCACTACTTTGTGTCTTGACATGGCACGAGGTATTCGAACGGTTTCCAATTTTCCACAATAAATTGGTGGCAACTCCACAAATGCAAACGCTTGTTTCCCAAGCGCCCCCATGGCCCATGTCCACACTTTGTAATTCGCCGTAATAATTCGTTTTAATAATCTGACTTGTGACGATATTAGCATACATAATCTGACTAAATCACTTCTATTCGAGTTGCATATCAATAATCAACGTAAAACAACCAACGAACCATAACTAACCATGGGTTTGACTTTCACAGTCAGAACCCAGTTCTAGAACAACCGCAATAGGTGATGCGCCTCTTCCAGAGGATGCACCAGTTGCAACGCCTGTTCAAGGTTGGCTTCTGTCTCTGGATTCGTTCTCGTTTTGACGTAGGGTTTCTAATTAAGCTTCTAATCAACTATTATCCTTATTATCGCCTTTAATTCGACCTATTTTCATATTTTAGTTTATTTTGTTTCTTTTTATTTCTTTTCCTTTTTTTTTTTTCTTTCAAATCCCTTTTTGAGCATATTTTTGTGACGTAAATGCAATTTAATTCGTTGTAATCAATTGTAATTTATTTTATTTGTTTATTTCATATTATTCTTTTATGATTTACTTACTTGGCATTCACATGTAATCAATCTAAATTCCCAACTTCGACCAATTCATGGGAAGTTCAATGCATCACAAAACACTTCCCGTGAATTTCGCATGTCACAAAACTAGTCTATATCTATCTATCTATCTATATAAAATAATAAAACACAAACCACTCACATGTGTTTTTCCGCCTAAGCACTACATCTCACAAAAAACATAACTTTACTAATCTTCTACATTTAGGCCCACTAATTAAATGACCCATAATATTAAGAGAAAAAGGAAAAAGATAGGCAAAACCCTATTATTGAGTGCTTTCTTCTCTTTTTTTTTTCCGCCGTCATTTTTCATTTTCTTCATAAGTATTGTTTCCATAATCTATATGATACCATATCCTCATTATATACTCTCTCAAATTTGTAATCTGAACATGCATTTAACATCGAGAAAATGACGCATTATTTTAGAGGTATTTAGCTGCAAATTTCACAACTTATGAAGGTGAGAGTCACTTATAACATCGTCTAAATTCTTCATGAAAGATCTCTTAATTTTGTTTGTTGTTTATTAAAAGTTTGCTTTTATATTGAGTTTCTCCTTATATTTCTGACAACACAATTTTTTTTGGATTAAACGTTCAATTTCAATTCCGCGTCAATCTCTTGAAACTTAATTTTGTAATTAATTCTTAACTTCGCATTTAATTTTGTCATCTTTTATTATAATGCCCATGCCTCTGAAAGTACTTTTCTCTTATTATTAAGGGTACTACTTTTTATTCAATCACTAATTTGCTTATATATTTTTGACAATATTTGGTAGATGAATTGGTATAGTACGTTTAATCGCACCTTAACAAATTGAATATACAACTTAATTTTAGGGGTGGTTTGGTTCACCATGGGAAGATGAACTTCCTAGGAAGTTAAGTTCATATGAATTTGTAATTCATGTGAATTGCAAAAATATTGTTTGGTTGTCATGTGGGAAGTGAATTCATGTGGGAAGTTGCACTTACCAATTGGGGACTAGGTAAGCAATTTCTTACATTATGGAGTAATTAAAGTTCATTGGGAAGTTCTAATTTTCATGAAATGGGCAACCAAACAACATCACATTTAAGCAATTCATGAGAAGTTCTCCTTCCTATGATTTAAGAGGGCAACCAAACAACCCCTTAATATGTAAGATTTTGAACTTTTAATAGAAAAAACCTCCTCTAATGTTAAGTTACTAGAATTCAAGTCGTTGCCGGGGATATGTCGTAAGAAAGACACAATATTCCATATTTTTGTGAAATGCACATATACGAATGAAAATCCGAGTTTGTCCGGAATTGAACTGTGATTCACGGGTTTCTTAACTGAATTGTCTTGAATATGTTCTTGTAGAAATTAATCAAGTGATCGTTTATGTTATGATGACCAGTCTCTTCATTTTCAATGTAATATTATTGACATGCGTTTTATTTTCGAAGTTAATTGTTCCATATGCTAACTATCGTTTCAAGTAATAAAGTTCTAAATCCCATTACTGCTGACATCTCAGAAGCATTGACCTCTTTTTGCTGTCTTTCTTTAAAATTTATTCCTATGAGTTTGAATTTTATTGCTCATAACTTAGCTATGGATGCTATTATATTGTAAGGACCTTTATTTGTCAATCGTCCAAAACAAAATAACTATACTCTCACCTCATTTCTCTTAATTTTTCTTGTTGATTTAATGTGGTTTATTTTTTTTCGTTCCTTCACAATTGATTGGAATATGTTCTTATAACGAAGGCGCGATAAGTATTTCTATTTATTTCGTGTTGTATTTGTTCTCCGTAAAGGCTTGCATGTACAATCAAAGTTTACGATGTATCAGTCGATATCGATAAACTTAACATTTTACTATAAACCTAACATTTTAATACTAAAATGGGTTATGATGTATGAGTATTTATTGTAGAGGTGATCCAGGAAGACATGATAAGATGTCATTCATAACTCTTAAATTTCTGCACAATGTCCACAAATCTTAACCATGACACAAACTTTAAGAGCTTTTTTATTATTGTAAGACACCTAAGACACCAAAGTTACACAAATTCTCATTATAGACGGACACTATCCGTCTATACGTATAGACGGATACCACTTACCCTCACAAAATACCCGTTTGCCATAAAGTGGGAAGCACATAGGGGTGCCCCACCTTGTCCCCCCTACCCATTTTATTAGAGGTCTTTACCCGTCTGTTCGTCCCACCCGTCTATACCAAGACCTATTGCCAAAGTTATTTGTAACGCGACCAATTTAGCCTTTGATAGGATAGAAAAACTTATATATATATATATATATATATATATATATATATATATATATATATATATATAGAGAAAGGATCATGTAAGTCCTTGTTTTTTGGTTGAGTCCATAAGTCCTCATATGGACCTTTAGATCTAATAGATGTGTGGCTAAGATTAAAACAAAATGAAGGGTGGAGATTAAATCATAATAAAAACCCTAACTCCCTCATTTCTAATTCATTCTACTGTCACAACAAAACTTCTCACTTCTCTCTCTTCCTCCCATCTTCTCTCTTCCTCCCATCTCACTCCGGCCAACCACATCGCCACCACCACTCCGACGTCCGCACCCCACCAGTCCAGCGCCGCCCACCATGATGTCGCCTCCCTCATGCGCCGCCTCTTCTCCACCAAACCTGCGCCGCCCACCAAACTGCCGCCACCCTTTTTTTTTTTTTTTTTTTTTCAGATTTAAGTCATAAGCGTTTGGTGGTGTTGTTGGTTGTTGCGTTTTGGTGGCGGTGGATGTGGGAGATGTGGCTGGTGGTTCGTGGTCTGCCGCCTCCCTTTCCTCTTTTTTTTTTTTTTTTTTCCTCAGATCTGATTCGGTGACGCGTGGTGATGTTTTTTTTCTTTTTTTTTTTAATGGTGACGCGGGGGATAAGGGGTGGAGATGGGGATGGTGGTGGTGGCGGTGCGCGCGTGGTGGGTCTGCCGCCTCTCCTCTCTCTTTTTTTTTTTCAGATTTGAGATAAGTGGTGGTGGTTATTGTTTTTTGTTGTTTGTTGCGGTTTAGAGGTGGTGGTGGGAGTGTGGTGGTCGTGCTGTGGTGGTTGGGTTAGGAGGCTGTAGGATGGTGATGGTGATGGTGGTGGGGTTATGGTGGTGGGGTTGAGAAATAAGAGTTAGTAGTATAAAGTTACAGTTTCCGGGGCTAAAGTTACAAATTCAAGGATTAGAGTTACAATCGTAACACAATAAAATTACACATCTACTGACAAAACTTCCTCTACACTAAAGTTACACTTTTGAAAGACAAAAGTTACACTTGAAAGGACTAAAGTTACAATAGTAAAGTTTATTAATTAAAATTTTTACATACAAACCACCATACGACTAAAGTTACGACTCCAACGACTAAAGTTACACTTAAAATGGGTAAAGTTACACTCGTAAAAGTATATAAATTCAAATTTATGCATAGGAGCCACCATATGACTAAAGTTACATCTAAAACGACTAAAGTTACATCTAAAATGACTAAAGTTATACTCGTGAAACAATAAAGTTACATATACTTTTGTTAAAATTATATAAATTCAAATTTATAAATTCAAATTTTCATATACACAATGACCTTAAAATGAAAAAATTACACTCATGAAGCTAAAATTACACTCATAAATCAATAAATGAATAAAATTACACTCATAAAATAGTAAAGTTACACTAAGAAAATGATTGGCTAAGAATGGGACTTAGGGACTCAACCAAATTTGTGGACTTACCTGAACCTGACTCTATATATATATATATATATATATATATATATATATATATATATATATACTCTATTGAATGTTCGTTGTAGTTTTGTTGTTTTGATTTTGTAACAAAACTATTCGATCTTCTTTGTAGGAGAATATAAATCTAAATTAGAAATAATTTTATTTAATATATTTCTAATATTTTTACATATGACCGTGAAAGTTTGCACAAGTTTTAAGCTAGTTGAAATTAGAAAAAGAAATCGCTAATCTATTTTGTTTTCTACAATTCTTATATAAAATCGTTTTAAATAAACATTGTTTTAAAACCAAGTTACTATATTATTTACCTAAACCCCAACTAAGATAACTTCCACCAATAACTATTTTTTGAAATAAAGACATTAAAGTTTTTCGTTATACGTAGGGGTGAGCAAATTTAGGTCCGGATGGGGAAAATGGACTGGAACGGACCATTTGGTCTGGACCAAACCCGGACCGAATTATTTTGGTCTGGTCCTCGGTCCTCATTTTTTCAAGTTTCGGTCTTTGGTCCGGCCCGGTCCAAGACCGGTTAGGACCGAATGGACCAAATTCCATGTGTGTAAAGAGTAATCATTAAAATATTATGAATCAAATTAACATTTTATATTCAAAAGACATTATAAATTAGTATTTTTAATGATTCTCATAAAAAGAGTCATCTAATTACTTAAATGCATCATATACTTCTCTAATGCAATTGCCAATAGAGCTGACATGGCATCTCAGTTTTTTTCCACAATCTGACATGGCGGTAAATTAGAGACACTAGAATTTTGTTTTTAAAATAAAAAAAAAAAATAACAAAAAATAACAAAACGACAGCATATAATATAGGATATGGGATATTGTTTTCCATATTGGTCAAGGAAGTTGCAAAATCATGGAGAAATCCTAAATTTAAGGTAACTATAAGCAATTAAATGGGTTCAAAATCTTAAATATTTGATGTAATTATAGAAACGTGATTTTTGGTTATTATTTTCCATATTTTAGAGATTAGAGATAGAGATAAAGGAGAGATTTTCGTCCAATTTATTTTCAAATATTGCCCCTGTAGAAACCATATAAATAACCCCAATCACCCTTAGTTGTTCACGATGCACAAAACCCAAACACAAATTTTATCAAACTATAGCGGAGAGCAAGTTCAAAATCAAGGTACCATTGCTTACTAGGAGCGCTCAATCGAGCAACGATCATTCGGCTAATCTAATAGAAATTTTGAAAATAAAAATGCTAAGAGAATAGAAGAAGTGGTATGGAGGTGTGAGTTTATTGTCCATTAATAGAGGTGGTTGGAGGACGGCTGTGATTCCTGTGAAGAGCTCTATTTTCGTTCTGCTATCTTTATTTATCAATTTGTGTTTAGTGAGTGATAGCTTTTGTTTGCCAACAGGTTTTTTATATCCGTCTAAATATTAAACGGGTTAAATAACACTTCACTTGCATAGATGAGACAAACATTTCACTAATCTCAATGTATTATGTTTTTGTCTTATGTGTGATACTTGACCCGTTTAAAGTTAAGACGAATATGCCTGTCTTATAAATAAATAATTTAAGTTTTTTTATTTGCTACAAAATTATGTTCTTTTATTTTTTTTCTTATTGGAGTAGTTCTTGCTTCGTATTAGACTATTAGTTACGAGCATTACAATATTAGTGTAGCATTACCCTTTACAATTTATTAGTATTATATTTCTCTTCTTATCTTTTCATATATGTAATCTCATAGATTCATAGGAAATGAAATAAATTTTAAGTTTTTAACTCAACTTTCATATTTTTTATATTCTATTATCAAGCTTCAAATTAAAATCAAACATTTTTTTTTTGACAGCATAAGGAGAATAACTTACAATGTTACAAAGTAAGCTACTCGACTAGGTAGCACCAGAATCCCGACTACTAAATCTAGCACTACAAAGCCATACCTAATGGTAGCATAAACATTATTCAAATCTAAAACAACATTCAGATACACTAGATCGATGGTAGGATGGAAAAGGACGGAGGATTGGCCATGAACACCCGAACCAGCTTCAAAAGCACGCTTGACTTCCGGAAACCATTGACACATATGAGTTGCCGAGATGCAATGACAAGGTATACTTCCACTCTTACGAAAAGAATGAAGAAAGAAAAAGAGATAAGCAAGACGACGAAGTCTGCCATCAGCGGAGATGACTCTCCTACACCTTCAAAATTGAACCCATTGACCATAAGATTCATAGTCCAGAAAACCGAGCAACCGAAAGGCTGGCAATAAGGAGAACCACTTAGACAACCCCATTGACCATAAGATTCAAACGTTTAAGTTATAATTTTAGTATAGGTACGAATAAGAGTTGAATATAGTTTCACTCTTTATGGTTACAACTTACAAGTGGATGGATTCAGATTAATGATATGTGAGAATGTAAGGTATAAATTTTTTTTACTGAAAAATTGGGTATTCCTCTTATTTGATTAATTATTTTAAACATTGTTATAGTATTACTTTAATACACATTGTGTATATATATATATATATATATATATATATATATATATATATATATATATATATATATATATGTATATATATATATAATATAAATCTTATTTATGAAAGGGCCACAATGTATGATAACGAAGTAGTTTTATTAACTATATAAATACTTACGGAGTAAACTAAACTATTATATCTTAAATATCATTCAAATATTTTAATTTTAAAATTTTAAAACAGACCCGTGAATTTCACGGGTTTAAAACTAGTTTTATTTAGCGGAATAAAAATGTAATTATCATATACGAAATAGTGAAAAAACTAGTTTTAGGTCCATTTCGGTCCAAGATCGGACCGAACCAAATATTTGGGGTTTGGTCCGGTTCAAGACCAATTTTTTTTGGTTCAATCTTCGGTCCACTAAATTTTTATTTGGTCTTCGGTCTGGTCCGGTTTGGTCCGATTTTCTAGAAGACTTACTTGTCAAGGAAATTAGGAAAGTGTTTTTGCGCTAGGAAAAAAAGCTCTTGCAAGTCTCTCATAATGGAATTGGAAACCTTTCCAATAATCTTTGCCGACCTAAGGCTAGGAGGGCTTAAATTCCTAAATCCTAGACTAGAACAGAATAACACAATTACACACAAAAAGCCCATCTATTACCAATATAAATACACCTTCAACAGTCGCACTCTTCCCCAAAATTGTGTATCTTCTCCTCTAGGGTTTCCTCACCTCCTCCTCCTAAACCCCTCCTTCTCCATTAATCTTCTTCCTTCTTCCACCGCCGCAATCAACAATCAACAATCAACGATGGACGCCTCTAAGAAACGCAAAGCCGACGAAAACGGCACCGTAATCACCACCGACCAACCCGAAACCCTAACCCAAGAAGACTCCCGTAAACTTCTCGAACCCTTCACTCACGAACAACTCCTTACTCTCCTCACCACCGCCGTTACCACCCACCCCGACCTCCTCTCCGCCGCACGCGCCGTCGCAGATGCCGACGTCTCCCGCCGTAAGCTATTCGTCCGCGGTCTCGGCCCAGAAACCACTACGGACTCTCTCAAGTCCCTTTTCTCCTCCTACGGCGAACTCGAGGAGGCCGTTGTTATAACTGATAAGGCTACTGCGAAATCTAAAGGGTATGGTTTTGTCACTTTCAAGCACGTTGACGGCGCGTTGCTTGCGTTGCGTCAGCCTAGCAAGCGTATTGATGGGAGGATGACTGTTACTCATCTCGCCTCTGCGGGCCGGGCACCCAGCGGCGAGGACCAGGCTACTAGGAAGATTTATATTGGGAACGTGCCGTATGAGGTTTCTGCTGAGAGGCTGTTGGATTACTTTCTTGTGTTTGGGGATATCGAGGAGGGGCCGCTAGGGTTTGATAAGCAGGGCGGAAAGACGAGAGGGTTTGCGTTTTTCGTGTATAAGACCGAGGAAGGCGCTCGCTGCGCGTTGATGGAACCGATGAAGGTGATTGACGGCCACACTGTTATGTGCAAGTTGGCTGAGGATGGAAAGAAGGGTAAAGTTGGTATTCCTATGGGGAACAATTCGGGTCCAATAGGCGAGGGCATGGGCGACAGGATGGGGCAGAACCCGATGAATTCGAGTTATGGACCGCCAAGTTCTGGGAATTATTCTAGCTATGGGCCGGGTCCTGGTAGTATGGGTGGACAACCAGGGGGTGGTGCTGGATATACTACGCAGATAGGTGGGGCGTATAATGCTGGGCTGCATTTTGGTGGGCCGGGTTCTGGGGATTTTGGGAGTTATAGGATGCCTCCTCCAGTTTCTATGCCGCCCCCGTCTGGTGGGCCCTACTCTCAGGAGAGTGGTGGTGGATATACGTCTGGCTACATGGGACATAATGCCCCTCCTCCTCAAGGCCCTCCCGGTCCAATGTACCAAAGAATGCCACCTTATTTCTGATTAAGGTACTCTTAGGCCTTCAATTTTGCGATTATGTTATTTTGTTTAAATGCTCCTGTAGCCTTTGATGTTTGATTGTCGATTCGTTGTAGTTGTGTGTAGGAGAATCACCGTGGTTTTCTGGAACGTATGGGTGCCTTTTTAGTTCTTTTTGTATAGAGTTTGATTCCATTATCTTTTGATGAATGATGAATTAAGTTGTGAATGTAATGTTTGGTTCAGGTGTATGAGAGCTACTTGGGCGCAAATTGCTTAGAATGGTTTTGATGATTTCCTGATTGAAGTGTCATTTGCTTAAATGGACTGCTGGACATGTCTTGCTGCTACCTGCTACCTGCTACCTGTTACCTGCTACGCCTTAAGTGCTACGTAGTACTAATAGTTATTTTTCTTTGGAAGTGGTAGATTTTAGGACAGTCTAGAATTGATGCAAGCTTAGTTGTATTTTCTTTTTCTCTTTTTCTGTTTTCTGAATTATCTTAGTGGAACTATTATAAGTGTTGATGTGGAGATTTTCTCTGTTTGATCGACTTTTTGCTGTCAATATATAGCTTTTAATCCCAAGCAGCTGTTCGATGAATTTATTATGCTAATTTTTGCGTTTTGTAAGCTTTTCTTTTATATTTCAGTGTGGTTATATTTGGATCATATTGCATCTATGATATTTTGGCGTGTGTTGTTTACACAACTTTTAATGTGTTTGAGCTGTGTTTTCTTCCAATTCATCTGCAAATGGTTATATTATTCCATTAATTGTATTGAATTTATAACTGAAGCATTTGGTGGCATCATCTTCCTTGATAATAGGATATATATGGGAAAAAGAATCAGAAATAATAACTACAGCAGGTTCTTAATGACGTGTATAAACTAGCTGATATATGGTTCTGTTCAAGGCTTTTATCACGGGTTCCGATATGCAGATAATTGCTATCTTGGTCTATATGATTCTTTCTGCTTGTGGTTCTTTCGACCTACCTTATTCTTCTGCTCTGAGATCAAAATTGCCTTTTTTTTCACCATAAATGTATATAATTATTTTTGAAAGACCGAGTTCTTCAAAGAATTTGTCGGGAATATTTCACAGATTTTAAGTGTCACATAGCTTATCCAGAGCTGAGAAGCAAAAAATAATTGTCTGCTCTCTCAAATTGTATAGTGTTAATTGGTCTCTCAATCTTTCATGAATGGAGTTCTACCCGTGTTTTTCTATTGTTGACGCTTGCTGTTATGGATCATGCTGTTCGTCCATTTGAACAAATTGGAGTTACGGTATCCAACTGAACTTCGAGACAAACTTAGATAAAATTGAAGGCATTGATTGGTGTAAAAGATATCAGCGTATTATAACAATGCTGTTTCTATCTATCGGGTGCATCCCATGAAAAGGTCTTATGTATGATTTCTCTGCGGAGATTGGTTATAGCTCAATAAATTTGTGTGTTCCCACATGCCGTTGTGAGGGTGTTTGGGTTCATTGCCATTTTGATAAACTTAATAAAAGGCATTTATTGGCGGAAAGGATATCAACTGGTTGTAATAGACGGCCAATCCTTTTTATAGGAAGGCATAATGAACTGTGTTGGTCACACCTTCATGAAAAAAGGTTTTAATCTATCTTTAGCATCCCTTGGTGAATAGGAAGGCATAATGAACTGGGTTGGTGGGTTGGTCACACCTTCTCTTAGCGGAGCTCACATTTTTCTCCATTGGTTGCTATATGTGGGCGTGAGGGTGTTTGTGCCCAGTTCCGATTTGATAAACTTAGAATATTAAAGGCGATTGTTGGGAAGTTCATCGCTTCCAATTTGATTGTCTATAGATAGATGGAAGGAAAGGATATTGACTCATTATTTTGATCTATGATTTCTAAGTATAGTCATATGCTTATATGCCATATTTAGTCATATGCTTATCTTGCTTGGACCTGCTGTGAAAATAATCCAATTGAACTTTCTCATTTCTCGTTTCCTACCCATGTGTTGCTTCTTGTTTTTTAGCCCTCGTAAATGCATTTTTAACTCCTTAGTCCCCACCAAAATTATGGAATGTGTCACTTTGACATTTTCACTTTTGACAAATCAAAAACTTCTAATGGAGATACGCATTATGGGAATTTCTATGAACTCGCCAGTTGAACTTGTTTTTCATTGAATGATTTATGGGCAGTTTAGTCTTTACGTATTTATTTCACTATTTTACTTTTGCAGTCAACGATTCCTTTTTATATTTCCAATGAAACCGCAGATAAATACTTTTGACTTCAAAATTTGATGGAATAATCAAAAATGTTTCACTAAATTTTGCGTTCATATCATAAAGTAGTTGTTGGTCCATTGCAAATCTGTATGGACATTGCATTATGAGTTATCCATGATATATTTGTAAAGTTTTCATCCGACCATCACAAGCATTTGAGGCACAGTAATGTTCTTGTAGTCAACTCAACCTTATTGTATGCATAGTGTCTTACTAGTTTCTCTTTATTTGCGCATGGACCACAAGTTTACAATTGCTGTACTAGTTTCTCGTCTTGATGCATACATATTTTTTGAATTCAGACTTTGCAAAGCTGTGATCTGTGAATGTTATTTTCTGCATTCTGGAATTACTTGTGAAAATACCAGTGTCATCTTTATAAGTTTGCTTGAAGGTTATTGTCTTCTACTGTCCCTTGCCTGTCAAAATCAATTATCTTTTGCTCAGAAAATATTTTAGTGACAGTGTACAAACAAAATTGGAGACATGAAGGTTATGCAGTAGAGAAATGCTACTATCTCGCCCATAATTTTGTGAACTAAAAGGAAGAGAAATTTCTAGTAGAAGCAGTTTCACAGCTCTCGTGAATGTCATTTTTTAAAGGCTAGTATCCGTTATCTGTCAAAATCAGTTATCTTTTTTCAGAATCAATTTTAGTGATTTCAAACAAAAATGGAGACATAAAGGTTTCACAATAAAGACAGGCTACCATGTCGACCAGAGAAGTTAAGTAAACAAAAGGAAGAGACATGTCTAGTAGAAACCGCCTTACAACTCTTATCACCACATCCTGTGCCGGTAATGCATACACAATTTCATTCCAGCCAAATCCCATTTGCAAGATGTGAATAATGTTCTGGGGCTCTACATAATTTCTCTGTCTCCAGCATTTTGTGTAGATATTTACCACTCAAATTCATCGCTTCAGTTCCTTCCATGAGTCCTTTGGGGTGAGTAGGGTCTGCAAACCTTTGTGCTAGTGCCTTAGCAACTTATCCAGAGATCAAACTTCTGTCTAATGTATGACTATATTTGTTAATTGATTTAAGTTATAACTCTTTCCTTTTCAGCAGCTTTTAGCCACAATCTAAATATAGTTTGCCATCTTTGTCTTGACAAATTTCATCACTTCCATAAGTAAGAATGCTAATATGAATATTAAGTTTCCGTCTATTGCTCTAGTTTCACTTCTGTTGTAGTACATGCTCCATCCTTTTGGACATTTGCAGCACAGGAAGATTTAGTTTCCTACTTTTATCTCCTAGCTATATTATTAGTATATTTGTACTCCCTATGCTATGGTTACGTTTGCTTTTGGATTGGCTTTAATTCAATCATACTTAAGTGGGGACTCCTAGACTCCTAGGACATTTTGTCAACTTTACCCTTGGCTTATCCTTTCTCTTCTCTCAGCTAGTAGCCGCGCCAGAGGTAATTATTTGCTGTTCTTAGATTTCAGTATTATCAAAAATAAGATATGCTTAACGCAAAAGAACTGTGTAGTTTGGTTGAGGATTGGGATATATATTCATAAAGCAGTTGATTAAACGACAGTGGTCAGATGACTTTACCATGTTGGCTGATTCTTTGGTGATAAATTGGTGAGAATTGCAGATGGCAATGAACGTTTACTCTTGTTTTTTGAGATTTTGGTCTCATGAATTCATCAGCCAATAGGTGTTGATTCTGTTGGCTGTCAGGTTTTGTGGTGTTACCCTGCATCAAGTTATGATGAATCTTGTGTGTTAAATGCAGAATCACCCTTTTAATTTTTTAACCGGATAGCCTAAGTTTTGCTTGATTTTTAATTTATGAGCTTTATCTTACATATTTACCTACTTGGAGGTAATTAATTCTGTTGGCGGTCAGGTTTGTGATGTTACTGTGCATCAAGTTGATTCTTATGTGTTGAATGCAGTATACCCGTTTTTCTTTTTATTTTATTTTTAGAATTTTAAACCAGACAACCTAAGTTTTACTTGAGTTTCAATTTATGAGCTTGAGCTTATCTTACATTTTTACTTGGATGTAGTTTAACAAGCTCTTGTGTGTTGTATGATGCATCTTGGGTGAGACTCTGTCTCTTGTGGTTGTTCATGCATTTGACCGGTGCAAGGTTTGTGTTATTTGGCTGCATTATTCCCCGTGACACAAAGGTTTTCTCAAGTTTCTTTGGTTTATATACATGCATCTTCAGAGGTTTGTGTTTCCTAACTGTTGTCGTAGCCATATTTATGGTTTTGGTCATTATTTCATTCACTCTTACTTTAGGTATGTTGGGTTCCTTCTTTATGTTGTCAATTCAAAAGCTACTTTTCTGCTTGAATCATTGTCGGAAACTGCTTGATATTTAAGTTGGGGTAAGCTTCTGAATCAGATTTTCATCTGTTGAGGGATCATTTTGGTCTGATTTCAGATTTGCTAAGCTCGTTTCTTTATAATCTGATTTCAAACTTCAAAGTTGCATTTTCTGTCACTGGAACATAATTTTGCCTACTTGTGAATAATACATTTGATGCTGCAAGCCTGCAAATATGAAATACTCCATCTGCTTCTTCCTAGCATTTTGCTGCTTCTGTATATACTTTGAATGCGTTGCTAGAGTTTAGATATTGTTTGCTTTTGGCTGATTGTGTGTTTGTTTGGCATAGCTGAGACTTGTGTTTTCATTGTACTCGCTGTTCTTAGTTCCTTTCCTCGATTTCAAAATTTGTGTACCTCCATAAACTGAATGTCTACTTGCATCTTGTGTGAGACTTTTGTAGTTTTCTTTACTGCTGTGTTCCTTGTTACGTTTCTTTAGCATGCTTGACGCTTCATTTTGTGTTATGGTGTCAACCTTTTTACTTTTTTATTAGTGCTTTTAGGACTTCATATTACGCTATTTGGTTGTATTCTTGGCTTTTCAGTTCATTTGTTTTCATAGATATGATCTTTTAAATATTTTACATGGTTCTGTATTCCCTCCTCTCTTCTTGTTCCCACCTGTTTAGTCACGGCCTCACGGGTTAATACTGTTCTAGTAATTTTCATGTGTACAAGTAATTTTGAATGCCTTCTTGTGTGTATGTGTATTGTGTTTTGGTTGTCTAGGACTTCAATGATCTTTGTATCCTTGGCCTTCAACTTTGCAGTCCTTCAATGTCCATTTGACAATTTTTTGTTGACTTATCGTCCTTGGCCAATTCACCCGATCTTTTACTTCGGGCTGGATTCTACTTTTATGGCAACCTTTGTGTCTATTTTGTGGAATGCCTTCATGCTCATCAACACCGTGAACAAATTTTGTAGGCTTATTGTATTCTAATTTCATTTAAGGCCATTATTTGTTAAGATATTCAAAAATTGAAAGTTTGCTCAAGCTAATAGAGTGCGTATGAGAACTTTTTTTGATCATGGATCCTTGCTTCTCAGGCCTGGTGGTGGACCCTTGGGTTTCTGTGAAGGCTTGTCAAATGAGAAACTGGGCAGTTCTACTTCCGTTTGTTTCGCCGCTGATATTGTTGTCTTCATAGTAATGTTCACCTTCCTCCAGCAGGCGGGTGCATTTGATTGATTGGTTTGGTTTTATGGGCCCCTCTTGCCATCTGAAGTGGAGATGAGTTGGGGCAGGGAGTTGTTCTATTCGTTGTCATTCAACTTGATTTCATACCCATCGGCCATTTAAAGTTCACCATGCACCTATTTGTTGAGGGATGGCCGGTCCCAGTCCTTCGTAAGGTACTAATATGATTTACGTTTTCTTTGGTGAAATTATGGGTAGAGCCGTAGAGGTGATTCGTCTTTGTGTCCTTCAATTCTTTCGGCTAGTCTGGCATATTGTCCCAATTTTATGCCATTCCTTTATATATCTATTGTAACAAGTTCACCATTGCACAGCTGAATTGAGGTTGAACGCATGAACTGCCGCCTAGTAATGAATAATGATCAGCTCAGACCTTCACAACGTATGGTCGCAGGTGAATCTTCTTTGCGTGTGTCCATTTCGTGGACCACTCTTGAGATTCTTGGAAACTGATGGTACTGACTTACTGCTTTTTATGTCGCTTAAAGTGATTTGCAAAATCTTCAGCACTATCAGAGTAGGAACATACTATTTGTGGTGTCCGTCATCCTGTAGAGTGCTGTATAGCACAGCCTTTGAAATACACTTGTATGTGACTGCTGAACAAAATTGAAGGAAGCTAAATCACAGACTCCAAAGGTATGGATTTTCACTTTGTTTTATTAGGAATTCGAGACCCCCATTTCTTGATTTTTTTTTGGAGTTTTTGTTACACAATGAAGGTCTTGTTATCCTGTATATGAAAGTTAGGTTGATGGATGTAATATCTTGATACTAATACACAACTGCCTGATTTATCTTCTATTTTTATTTAATTTTTAGTCTTTAAATGCTGGTCGGGTTACGGGAAGTTTGTATTGGCTCTAACGTTAAAGGAAAGAATCATTGGGTACAAATTGTCTTTACTTCACAGAAAGACTACTTCACGGAGTGCTCTAGTTCTAGCATTGACTATAACGTTTGTATCTTTCAATTTAATCTCTGATCATAAATCTAGCATTGTAGAGATTAGAAGATTCTAATTTAGAATCTATCGGGCGGATGAATGCATTACATCTCAGTAGTATAACTCTTGTTTTTAGTAAAATATGTTTGTAGCAGGTGTTTTTCCTTTGAGAAGGATAATCACGTTGACAGGTAACCACATATGACTTGAAATTCCCATAACTATAATCCATATCCTTTTGATAGTAAAAGAAAACCATCTCTTAAAATATGAAAATATTAATTTTTGGATTTTATTGTGATGTAACATAATATTTTTCGCTATTAGATACAAATAATAAACCTAAAATTTTAGAAACATAAAAATAAGGTCTTCTGAAATTACGATAACACTTCAAAAGATTTGTTTTAATTGAAAAATATTAATCTGATAAAATCATGGTTTGATTAATGAAAAAACATTAAAAAAACAAAGTATATAGTTTTACTATTTGTTTAATTTATTGTTTAAGAAATTGAAATAAAAAATGAATGTAAGGGTAGAATTGGAACTCGACTATGTGATTTGGATCCCAGGATCTGGGCAAGGCAGGATTTGAATTCTATTGCCATCCTTAATCAAAAGAGTACAAAGCTTGTTCATGCGAAATAATAAATGAAAAAATTATAAACTAACCGGAACTAAAAGAAATATGAAATAAAATGAAATAATTAGAAAAAATAAAGAAACTGAGAACAAATACGGTGAAAAAGATAAGTGTAGACATCTACTTAGTATAAAAGCTATGTTTTTCTGTGGATTTCTACTGGTCCCTTAATTTAAGGGAATAAAAAATAACATTTTGAAGATGGCTCCCACCACTTACTTAGGGTAGATTTATTTAACTCCAATACAATTATTTCAATTGAACATATAATAATAATAATAATTTAAAAAAAAATATATATACGGATGCCCCGGGTCTTATGACTAATTTAAGCAAATTATACAATTAAATCAGTAGTATCTCTAATAGAATTAAACAAACGGTTTATGATTTCCATCACTTCAAAAATCGTAAAAAACGAACATATTTTTAAGAAAAATAAATGATATAGCCATAAATATGGGAGAGAAAAAAGTGGTGCAAGTAATATTAAAAAAAGAGAACACACAAAATGCATAAAAATGATATGAATATAGTTTCATCAAACCTCAAAATTGAATGGTCTATTTAAATTTTATCTTATACTCCCTCCATTCAACTCCACTTTACATGTTTGCTTTATCACGTTTGCCAACTCGATTTTTACGCGTTAAATATTTTTAGCCACGTATTTGCAAAAATTATAAAAGTTGGATATTTTTAATATACTCTTAAAGACGAATCAAATAAGATCTCACATGAATATATTTTAACTTATGTATCAAGAGAAAATTGAAGTTGAATATCCGCTTGTAAATAGTGTGCAAAAGAGAAACATGCAAAGTGGAGCTGAATGGAGGGAGTACTCTCTCGGTACCATACAAATGGTAACGTGGTAAAAAAATGGGTTTTTAAGAAAAGAGGGTAAAAGAAGGGGTAAAGAGGGAAACAAATAGGTGGGGTATGTAATTGTGGGTTTAATTGTGAGTTGATAGGTGGGGTATGTAGTGACATTTTATGTAAATATCAAATGGGTATAAGGATAATTCGGTAATATTGTGGGCCAAATAAAGAATGTTACCGTTGGTATGGTACGGCCGTATTAGGTAAGTGTTACCATTGGTCTCGTAAGTGTAAATATCAAATGAGTATGAAATTGTACCAAAGTATAAATTGAAATCAATAATTTCTTGGAATTGACCTTATCACAAACGTGCCTTATATTTATTTAACATCGTTTCATTCAATTATTATTTCTAGATGTTAAGTATTAATAGAGGCCTTCGGCCTCCATATCTGGCACGCGAGCGTTCCTTACCTTCTTTCTCTCTCTTTGGATTCTAGATTACGTTATTGTCTTTCGACGCCTACGTGCTTGATCAATCGACCACGTAAGCTCAGATCATTCTGAGTCCCAGTCACGTTGCATAGACCGACTAATTTGACCAACTCCACCTTTAATTAGCCTAATCAATCTATTAAATCTTCTCACGAAGGCACTTTCCACGCATATTCGAGTCGAGCAATCACTAAATTTCGTCAAACATGTAAGTCTGAGGGTGTAAATCCCATTTTATTATTGTACTTTTATTTTGTTCAATTAATGTAAATTTATATCGAGAGCACGTTCAAAAACCGATTTAAAATCCACCTTTTAAAACTGTTTTTACGAAACAACAGAAGTCAGACGACGAGAAGAAACGCAGCAGCAGCCGCGCCTTTAGGAAGGATCGCAGCCTTGCTGCGGCTCTTCCAGAGGTTGCTTGCTCCTCCTGCTCTTTTTCTTCTTCCTCGACTTCCTGCAAATTTTCTCTTTTCTTATTCTTTCATTTTCTTCCGTTCTCTTTGTTATTTTCAGTATATAAATTATATTTTAACAAATCTCTTTTTAATTACAATGCTTAATTCGTCCTAATCCCGAATAATTCAATACTTAAGAGTTTTTGCCGTTTTAATTCAAATCGATTCGTCGGGATTTCGACTTGTTCATGTTGAGGTTTTGGAGTCCAAAAATGATACATATGTTTTCTTCCAAATCTCATTTGTCTAGTTTCGTATTAGTCTAATCTCAAGTTTCGTTTTTTTGTATTTCCGACACGAGTTCATCGCATAATCATGTAAACCGTTGTAATTTCTCGTTTTATTTCGTTTTATGACTTGCCTAGATACATATAATCGGTTAAAGCACTTTAATTCGAGTCTAACATCAATAATCCATCTTAAATCTACCAACGAACAATAACAATATTGCGATTCTGACTTCACAGCCAGAACCCAACTCGAGAACAGACGCATGAAGTGTTGCGCCTCTTCCAGAGGACGCGGCAGATATTGCGCCTGTCCTGGGTTGGTTTTTGCCCTTTCCCGCTTTGACGTAACTCCTAATTACGGTTTAAATCAACTATTATTCATATTATCACCTCTAATCTGATGTATTTTCATATTAGGGTAAATTGATTATTACTCCCTTATATAATTCACTTTTTGAAACTTACTCCCTTATTTAATTTTTTTCGAAACTTACTCCCATAAAATATAACTCTTTTCAAATATTGCTCCTATTAAGTGATTTCGGCCAAACAAAAGAGAAATATTTCCTCCAAAATTTGAGATTTGGTACTAAATTTTCTTGCATATGACTGTACTACCCTTAGTCTTATTATATACTTAATTTAAATCAACTCTTCCTCCGAATTTTTTTAAATTCACCTCCTTCCAAATTTGTTAAATCCTTTCTCCCTCTCGGTGAAGTTGAAGGTCTTCAATATAATAAAGCTAAAGACAATATAGTCACAAACAACAAAAGTTAGTACCAAATTTCAAATTTTGGATGAAATATTTTCATTTTATTGACTGGAGTCGTTAAATGGGAGCAATATTTGATAAATGTGACATTTTATGGGAGCAATATTTGATAAATATTTGAAATAGACTAGGAACCGACCTTACTCATGTTTGGCACAGACCTCTCCACAGACCAGGGTTTGATTGCTTGGTATGACAACCCACCTTTTTAAGCCAAAACCCTTTAAATGCGCTCAACATACCGTTATAATGCCCATATGTATGTTTGTATCAGATACGTGATCACCATTTGAAAAACAACCATGACATAATTTTGTAAAATAAAATCCATTTCAAAATATGAACATTTTCAAAAATGGCCTAAAACAGCGCAAAATAAGCCGAAACTCTGTCCAAATGTCGAGTCTAACTTCGGGCCTCAAACCCATTTCAAAACTCACTTCGAGTCAGCACTCCTACAACTACACTACAATTGTCTAGGACAAACATTTCAAAATTTGTCATTTTCAAATCTCACTTGACATAGTGGCACACACCCACTTCACGAGTCGAGTCTTTTTTTGAGTAAGTGTGCAAAAATGGTCGATCGTGTTTTGATTCGTCGTCGGTTCCTTATCCCCAGTCCAAAATGGTGGGAACTAGTCATGGAAGCGTTAATGGTCAACCCGAACAGCCCGCAAATGGCAATGATCAAATCCTAGCTGCACTCCTTCGTCTCCAGACAAGCCAAGACCAAGCTTATGATCGCCTTAACGCTATCGAATGCCGTATTGTTGCTGTAGAAACTAGACTTCCTTCTGCAGAAGATCCCATTCCCAACGCGCTCATACACGATAATCCTCCACTCTTCGAACAACCAGAAGTCAATCTTCCACCAGGTCCTACTGAAGCTGAAAAGCGACTCCAGTATTTGGAGGAGCAACTAATGTATCTCAAGGGAGATGACATCTATAGGGAAAACAGTCGTAAATATGAGGCAGTAAATGCTCAACTACCAACTAACTTCAACATTACTGACATCCCGAAGTTTAAGGGGCATGAAAACCCTTTGAACCATATTCGTGCATTCAAAGACTATATGTCTATCAAAGGCATTAAGCCAGAGATGTTCTTAAGGATCTTTCCTTCATCTCTTGATTCTATTCCTAAGCAATGGTTCTACTCCTTAAATCACAAGAAAATTGCTACTTAGGACGATGCTGCAATTGAGTTCACCAAACAGTACACAGATAATGCTGAAATTCAAGTCAATATGCGCACTCTAGAGGTTCTTACCCAAAATGAGAAAGAAGGTTTCACCGACTTCCTAATTAGGTGGAGAAAGACTAGCACACAACTTGTTGAATGCCCAGACGAAGCCACTCTTGTGGAAAAGGTCATGGATAATTTGAGACCCATTTATGCAAACCATTTGAGGTACCAAAACATAAAGTCTTTCAAAGACTTAACCGTGCCAGGAACAAGAATTGAAGACGACATCCGTAAAGGACTTTTGTCCAAAACGGTAGGTCGCGGATATCAAGGCACGACGAGTCGTTCTTATGGCTCCACTAGCAAGACCGACGAGGTCAACCTTGTCGAATTGTCTACTAAGAAGAACAACCCGCAGAGGAAATTCACCAACGTTGGTGACTCGTACTCCAATGCTCTAAAAAGATTGATGAAACAAGGCAAATTCCAACCCATAGGACCTACACCTGACCAATAGAAGAAGTCTAGGTTCTGGGATGAAAATGCCTAGTGCGAGTACCATAGAGGCAAATGGCATGATACAGAGAATTGCTTCAAATTGAAGCATGCCATTCAGGATATGATTGAAGATGAGCACTTGCCTATACCTCCTGCAAACAAGCCTAGCAATACTCAGAATCCTCTTGGAATTCTAATGATCAAAGATGAGGAATCCACCTTGGATTGTTCATACCTCATTTCTCCGGCTGAAGATGAGGTCAATGCACTAGAAAATGGGGAGAGTTATTCTACCATCTTCCCTACTATCGTTGATTTTGTCGCATGGGCAAAAGGTGTAAGTAGACAAGTTTCAGAGCTAGAAGCCACAGTAGCGTTCCTACGCAATCCAAGCACTATACCTAGGGGAGACATGCCACTGGTTCTAACCCTATCTCAAGGATCCACAATGCAAGATGTGTTCGCAGTGACAGGCAATTTAGTCAAGCCAATAATTAGCCTAGAGGCTGAAATCATATGCTTGAGAGATCAAGATATAGACCACCTTACTCGCTCAAGCATATGATCAAGATAAAGAGCATCCTCTAGTAAAAGCTAGTGAAGATCAAGATGTAGACCACCTTACTCGCTCGGGACGTCCATATCAAAATGTCACTCAAGGACAAACGAGTGGTCCAGTTGCTAATGGTCCAACTACTAACACCAATGTTATCACACCAAACGATGGCGAAGATACACCTACTGACCATTTACTGAAGCAACTTCAAAAGACAAGGTTTATCTTTCAGTCTGAAAACTAGTTGCAAGTTCATTTACTCATCGCCAGGCTTTACTGCAAGCATTGGCTAAATTGAACGTAGGACACGACTCTACACCCAATGAAATCGTCACCTTAGTCTTCCAAGACTCAATCAAGCTAAGTAACCCTGTTACTTTCTCAGATGAGGACTTACCTCCCTTTGGCATCACTCATAACCTCGCTCTATACATCACTGTTACATGCTTGAAGAAAAAAATACCAATGGCTTTGGTGGATGATGGCTCCGTAGTCAATGTCATACCACTGACAACATACAAGGTAGGCATGAAAAAATCAGACTGGACTCCTACTAACCAAAGCGTTCAGGCATACGATGGAACGCGACATAAAGTAGTGGGGCTAATTAACCTTACTGTGGCCACTGAGCCAATTGAGCGAAGGTTAATTTTCAGATAGTCGACATCGAGGCATCTTTCAATATACTTCTAGGTAGATCCTGGATTCACGCTTCCAAAGCAGTGACATCCACATTACACCAAAAGATCAAGATCCCTCTAAATGGTAAGGTAGCGATGATCACCTCGTTACCTATCAAGGCAGTAATAGAGAAAATGTTAAGCGACCAAGTAGATACAGATCCAGTGCACGAGCTTGGAGGATTTCAAATCATAAACCTTATAGAGAGCGAGCTGGCTCCCTTATACTTCAACCAATAATCCAACTTAGTGGTCAACCACATACTCAAATCCCAGGGATACTTTCCAGGAATGCCACTAAACCCTATAAGAGAGAGTAACTTTACACCTTTTAAGGAAGGTAACTCCCAAAAGATACCACTAGGCTTGGGTACAAGCCCACGAAGGCCGAAACCTTCGAAATGCTTACTCAAGTTCAGAATCGCAAAAGTAAGGGAGTCCAAATGCATCCCTATCTCCCTACATTAAATGGATACTTCGTCACGGAAGGGGATTGTGAATATTTTCATGGATTTCCCGAACCTTGGCGGTACAGAGGCAATCAACTAGCTGGAATCGAGGTCTTCCACGATTGTTGTTTCCTTCCTCCAGAAACGGTTCCTACCGTTAAAACTCGTCAGACACCTTCTCTCGACGAACAGGCTGTTAGCCTTCTATTTGGAGAGTATTGATTCGTCAAGGCCATGTAGGATGAGATCATTACCATGATACTTCAAGACGACCATTTTAACCCTACATCATTGATCACTGACACTAGCACAAATCAGCAAAAAGGATGGAGAAAGTCGATCAAGTGGACCAACAATCAAGGAAAACTCTTCAAGGTCACTACTGGAGAAGGAGAGATGTTCAAAGGAGAACCCGAAGACGATGAATTCGAGTAAGAGTCGGATTCAGAGTCGGAGTCGGAATCTAAGTCTACTGAAGTCACTAGAGAGTCTCCTCCTATCCTCACTCCCCACCCTTTTATTCCTCCTAGCATAGTATCGCCTAGTAACAGTAGCTTGGGAAATGTCCCAACAACTGTCCCTTTGCCGCCACTGACTACTGCGCAGATGGCTTCTTTGTTTCAACTATTTTCAAACATTAATATGGATAAATCTGATTCTACTTACTCCTTGTGTTATTCTGAATGCAATTCTGTTTACGATGATAATGAGGATGATCCTGACCCAAACTCAATTGAATTACCTCCCTATATAATTAAAGAAATACTAGAAGAGGAGGAAGGGGCACCAGTTGATGCCTGTCGTTGTGAGCACCAAAAATAATATTTATAAAACCTATTAGAACTAACAGAAGCTAGTGGTAACAAGGTCGATCCGCAGGGAGGTAGGGAGATAATAGTTGCTTCCAATTTTAGTCTAACGGTAGCAGTGAGGGAGGTTTTGATATGAATTATACTAAGTCTAATAACATAAACTAAATAAACAAATAAAAGTAAATAAGAACGTAAACAATGATAAAAGAAATGCTAAGACGGTCGGTTCACTATAGCTGCGATGGCACATAATCCCAGGTAAGTCCGAAATACGGTCGTGTAGGATGTGTAAAACAAGTCCTCTCGGTCCAAGTTAACTAGTAGCTCGTTTCGGCCTATGCTACCAGTCCCTAAGTCTCACTAATGCTAGCTCTCACCCCGATTAATGATTCCTAAAGCCTAAATTACATTATCTCTCGATCTTAGCAATTTAGTCGTCTCAACTCGTTAATTAATGCCCTTCCCTATCTTTCGATCTACGGGTTGGTCAAAACTAAGCATCTAACAAGTCTCCTCTCGGTCTCATTGTTAAATATTGCACTTAACGAATTATACGGTGCTAATCAGACACGAAGTCAGTCGATCGACCAGCTACCCCAGTCGATCGACAAACCGGCTCAGTCGACCGACTAGTTAAGCCAGTCGATCAACCAAGCCCTAATGCGGGATCACCTATTCTAAGGCCATCTACGCTATAGATCCCCTACATCTTAGCAAAGGGTGTTTAACTAGACATATTAGCGATAATAATAACAGTAAAATTAACAACTAAAGCGAACGAATGCATAATTGAATTAACTAATATGAAACGTTAAATTGGCTTTGGGAAATCTAACTAGCAATTCTAAACTATGGAAGAACTAAAGCAATGAATTTGAATAAAGAAACAGAAGAATACCGTAAGACAGGAAGAATAATCCGAATGCCAAAAGAAATACTTTATTGAAACTAATGAAAACTGTAAACTGTAAACTGTAAACTAGGTATACTAAACTAATGAATGATAGATTAATGAATAGGAAGGAGTTACGTTATATAGGAATGTCACGTAAAACCCTTATTCCTAAACCTAATTACAATGGGCTTCCTCATCTTTTAATTTGCGCGTCAGCTCGTGGGGTGGTCGATCGACCACTGGAACCAGTCGATCGACCAAGATGCGCTGTACAGGAGCTTCTGATAATTCCTGCAGCGCGCACCGATCTTAAAACAGCTGCCATTTCTTCGTTACTTGGTCAAATCAGGCGTTCTACGCGGCGTTGGAAAGCTAAAAGGATAAGATGTCACCTCCAATTGGAATCACTCGATTATCAGGTCTAGAACTCGAGATATAGCCATCTGAATAAGGCTGCAATGTCGAGAAGCATTCTGACAGTCTATAGACCATGTAGGTCAGTCTATAGACCACTGTAACTGGTAATACGCTTCTAAAACTCTCGCAAATACATCTTTCAGGCCTTGAAATGCGCACAAAGCTCATTCCTCGAGTCACTACTTCATGTCAGGTCCTATGATAAATACTCGGGGACGGATTCGGCTCATTTTCCGCTGGATTCTTTACATTTATGCAATTTTATACAAAAACACGAAAGTAGACGGAAATAGGGAATATAGTAGAATAAACTACACATTTGAGCTCTGAAATGCGTGTAAAAGAGGGTGTAAAACATCATATTTAGGACACGCATCAAACTTCCCCAAACCAAACCCTTGCTTGTCCCCAAGCAAGAACTAGACTCGATCTTAAAACCTAGTGGAACGATTTCATCCTCAGAGCGAAATGCAAATGCAAAGCCTAAACCAGTTTAATGCTAAAAATCAACAATCAATTAGTAATATGAATCATGCAAACGAGTTATGTAGTCGTCAAAAATTGCTGAACCTTAAACTATAGAGACTTATCATATTGGACTCTCACGGGTCGCTCAAATCACTCAATAAATATAGGTGAATATATGTAAAGATAGAAAGAAGTAATTTTGTAATGACTCTCACCTAACTACGACCTATAAGAACATGCCTGCAATCTAATATGAAAATGATCTCTACAACCGTACATATGCATTCCAACCAAACAAATGACCATGACACATGCCGAGGTAAATATGGATATGTGAGGCTATGGGTAAGAAGGGCTAAGATAAATTTGGATATGAGGAGTTAAAGCCAAGCTAGGAACAACTAAACCAAATTATAACAACATCCACTTCCTTACTCAAAATTAAATCGATGAAACGGTGCTATAACTAGCACTAAACTCACAACCCAACAACAAGTCAACTCCCCAACAATTAGAAATAATACATGGGAGTACAAAATCACCAACTCATAACAATTGCAACATGTGATTTTTTTCGAATTTTCTTTTTCTGCTGCAGTCAACGGTCGATCGACCAATGGAACCGGTCAATAGACTAATTTTTTTTCGAATCATTTTTTTTTCATATTCTGTTTTTTTTTCTTTCTTTTCTCTTTCTTTTCAAACCTTTTTCTTTCCTTCCCTTTCACCATTTCACCAACATCTCAATAAAGAGTAAAATAACCAAACTGCAATAAACACATTCCCAAAAACTAAGACTACTAGCTTGACAAAGGCAGGCTAACTATAGGATGTAGTTAAGGGACAAAAGGCTAAATTTGGCTATGAGGGGTTTATGGGTAAAATGAATAAAGGGAAACCTCTACCACATGTGTCAACAAACCACGAACCCGAATGCACACAGGTATTAAGCAGATTTAGTTCATATTTATGCATATTGATGTAACATGTCTCATAAGGAGTACTACTCACAATCCTAGATAAACTGGTCATGAATGACACCAGTTATAGGCTCTAAACCTCAGAAAATGATGTAGTTTGCCAAAAATCTAAGTCAAGTTTCAAGTTCAGCAAGATATTAACGAAAACTCGTAGATATGCATATGTGATTCTACTAATAACATGTCAATTTAGCACGGCTTAAGCATAAAACAGCTGAAAATGCAATGTCATCATTGAAATACTACCGTCCCGACTCGACCTATATGCTAAAATAAACGTGCATTTTTTTTGAAATTTTGAAATTTTTCAATTTTTTTTTTGAATTTTTTTTGTATATATATAGGAAATGAAATAAACAATGCAAGCTGAAGTGCAATAAACGTGAAACAGAAATGCAATAAAAAAAATGCAAATGCGACGCAAAACCCTTCCCCAAACCAAATCACACAATGTCCCCATTGTGCAAAATCATGTAATGAAATAAAAGGGAAACAGAAATTTGCGATAATAACCAAACAAGACATGAAAAGGACTTGGAAGCTCACAAGACTTTAAGCGCAGCAAAAGGAAACCTCCCAAACCAAATGAGCTAGGAGGTTTCAGTGAGCTTGATGCTACCATAAGTACCTGAAAAGACAGAATATACCGCGCATTATCCGAGAAAACAAAATTGAAGCGGAAATTACGTGCAAAGAATTTAAAATTGGAGAAAGAACAACTCAGCATCGGGCTTTGGTCGATCGACCAATATAGCTAGTCGGTCGACCATGGGAATTGAAACAGTAGCTTTTGTGCTGAATAAGGCAGTCGATCGACCACTATGGGCAGTCAATCAACTGTCATACCTGGCGTAACAGTGCTGTTCTTCGACATAACTCAATAAATTGAGTTAATGTGGTCTTTATACCTGCAATTGCACATAATAACGCGCCCAAAAATTGCGCAGCCCAAAATTATAGTCTATAGTCTTTAAAAACCGAGCACACGACTAAGAGTTTTTATTTCTAAACAACTATGAAGTTTTATTCAAAACAAAAACAAAACACATTCGGGTTGCCTCCCGGCTAGCGCTGGTTTCAGACAGGTCCCGCTCGACCTCTTTTCCTTCAACCAATTACTCTAATTGAGCCCAATCAAAGCAGCTCAAAGCTCGTAGCAACCTGTCAAATAGCTGCGCATGTGCTACACAAAACTGTAAGTAGCACCATAAGATAGTAATAACATAGGAAATTAAAATGTAAAATCATTTAAGTCTGACAAATTTCCTATGACAGCTCCCAAAATTGTCCACAAAGCTATTCTGCCCTCCAGCTAAGGGCGGAATATAAAAGCTCAAGTTAACCACAGGTGGAGAATTAACGAACTCAGGTGCATTCGACTCAATAATAACGCGAGTAGAATTAAAATACTCTGACGGGTATGAAATGTGAGGTGGAGGAGTCTGGTCAACTAAGGGAGAAGGTGGATAATCGTCCCAAATGCATGGGATAGCAAAGTCAAATGGGTCAATGGGGTCTCCTAAAATAGGCTCATAATCGATATCATCATAAGTATCCCATTTAACCTCTAGACTATCACTCTCCTCATCGCTAGACTCGTCAAGATGGAGGTTCTCAAAGAGAGCCTCCAAATCGTCCTCACTAACATTGCAAGAATCATAAAGGGGTTCTAGACTATCCTTATAAAAAGGGTTGTCAACCACGCTAATGGTCTCCTCTACGTCTCTGTCGGTATTTCCTAGATTGGTTTCTAAGGTCTCACCCACCCCCTCATCTGAGTCAACATGAAGAAAAAAATTAGGTTTAAGAGATTCAGTAGCAAACCAATTAAAGAATTCTAATACCTCAATTACGGGGATTCCTTCGAACTCCCACTTACCTATAGACTCGAGGTATGCTCCATAAGGTCATTCATATGCCGTAAAATAGTGCAGCATATTTGGAGATCAGAAAAGGCATCTCGTCTGGGCTCAATAAACTCCCAAAGTCTGGCTAAATAAGCACCCAAATTTTCGTTCTCTTCCTGCGGAAAACTCAGAAGGAATGACATGAGAACGGTCTCAAGGAACCGAAGCTCCTTGAGACAAGAAATAAACTAAATAAAAGCAACTAAAACTAGCGCTGCCTCCCCGGCAACGGCGCCAAAATTTGATGCCTGTCGTTGTGAGCACCAAAAATAATATTTATAAAACCTATTAGAACTAACAGAAGCTAGTGGTAACAGGGTCGATCCGCAGGGAGGTAGGGAGATAATAGTTGCTTTCAATTTTAGTCTAACGGTAGCAGTGAGGGAGGTTTTGATATGAATTATACTAAGTCTAAAAACATAAACTAAATAAACAAATAAAAGTAAATAAGGACGTAAACAATGATAAAAGAAATGCTAAGACGGTCGGTTCACTATAGCTGCGATGGCACATAATCCTAGGTAAGTCCGAAATACGGTCGTGTAGGATGTGTAAAACAAGTCCTCTCGGTCCAAGTTAACTAGTAGCTCCTTTCGGCCTATGCTACCAGTCCCTACGTCTCACTAATGCTAGCTCTCGCCCCGATTAATGATTCCTAAAGCCTAAATTACATTATCTCTCGATCTCAACAATTTAGTCGTCTCAACTCGTTAATTAATGCCCTTCCCTATCTTTCGATCTACGGGTTGGTCAAAACTAAGCATCTAACAAGTCTCCTCTCGGTCTCATTGTTAAATATTGCACTTAACGAATTATACGGTGCTAATCAGACACGAAGTCAGTCGATCGACCAGCTACCCCAGTCGATCGACAAACCGGCTCAGTCGACCGACTAGTTAAGCCAGTCGATCGACCAAGCCCTAATGCGGGGTCACCTATTCTAAGGCCATCTACGCTATAGATCCCCTACATCTTAGCAAAGGGTGTTTAGCTAGACATATTAGCGATAATAATAACAGTAAAATTAACAACTAAAGCGAACGAATGCATAATTGAATTAACTAATATGAAACGTTAAATTGGCTTTGGGAAATCTAACTAGCAATTCTAAACTATGGAAGAATTAAAGCAACGAATTTGAATAAAGAAACAGAAGAATACCGTAAGACAGGAAGAAGAATCCGAATGCCAAAATAAATACTTTATTGAAACTAATGAAAACTGTAAACTGTAAACTGTAAACTAGGTATACTAAACTAATGAATGATAGATTAATGAATAAGAAGGAGTTACGTTATATAGGAATGTCACGTAAAACCCTTATTCCTAAACCTAATTACAATGGGCTTCCTCGTCTTTTAATTTGCGCGTCAGCTCGTGGGGTGGTCGATCGACCACTGGAACCAGTCGATCGACCAAGATGCGCTGTACAGGAGCTTCTGATAATTCCTGCAGCGCGCACCGATCTTAAAACAGCTGCCATTTCTTCGTTACTTGGTCAAATTAGGCGTTCTACGCGGCGTTGGAAAGCTAAAAGGATTCCAATTGGAATCACTTGATTATCAGGTCTAGAACTCGAGATATAGCCATCTGAATAAGGTTGCAATGTCGAGAAGCATTCTGACAGTCTATAGACCATGTAGGTCAGTCTATAGACCACTGTAGCTGGTAATCCGCTTCTAAAACTCTCGCAAATACATCTTTCAGGCCTTGAAATGCGCACCAAGCTCATTCCTCGAGTCACTACTTCATGTCAGGTCCTATGATAAATACTCGGGGACGGATTCATCTCATTTTCCGCAGGATTCTTTACATTTCTGCAATTTTATACAAAAACACGAAAGTAGACGGAAATAGGGAATATAGTAGAATAAACTACACATTTGAGCTCTGAAATGCGTGTAAAAGAGGGTGTAAAACATCATATTTAGGACACGCATCACCAGTATAGAAAACAGCGAACCTATCAACGTAGGAACGAAATTAGAACCCCAAGAACTTAGGATAGGGACGACCCTAGACCCAACTGAAAGGGCCAGTTTCACCGACATCCTACACGAGTTCAAAGACTTCTTCGCTTGGTCTTACAAGGACATGCCAGGGATCGACATGGATATTGCAGAACATCGCATTCCAATTAAGCCAGGTTTTAAACCTC
The DNA here is from genome assembly GCF_048544455.1 of Silene latifolia. Classification (NCBI taxonomy): domain Eukaryota; kingdom Viridiplantae; phylum Streptophyta; class Magnoliopsida; order Caryophyllales; family Caryophyllaceae; genus Silene; species Silene latifolia. The sequence continues at coordinate 104,899,035 of NC_133531.1, forward strand.
TAAAATAGAAGCTTCGTCGGATGAGGACCGAGTGGGCTCTTAAGATTAAAGAAGAAGTCGATAAGCAATACAAAGCCTGATTTATCAAAGTTTCCGAGTACTCAGACTGGGTGGCTAACATAGTCCCCGTACCCAAAAAGGATGGACGAATCCGGGTTTGTGTTGATTTCAGAGACTTGAACAAAGAGAGTCCTAAAGACGACTTCCCTTTACCACACATCGATATATTGGTAGATAATATAGCAGATCATGGATTGTTATCCTTCATGGACGGGTATGCAGGGTATAACCAAATCAAAATGGCCAAAGAAGATACACACAAGACAGCCTTCGTCAGTCAGTGGGGTACATACTACTATATTGTTATGCCATTTGGGCTAATCAATGTCGGGGCTACGTATCAACGCACTGCGACTACCTTGTTACGTGACATGATGCATAAAGAGGTGGAGGTGTACATGGGCGATATGATCAAATCTAAGGATATAAAAGGGCACATTGCTAACCTTCGCAAATTATTCCTCAGATTGCGCAAATACAACATAAGGCTCAATCCTTAGAAATGTGCGTTCGGAGTAACGGCAGGCAAGCTTCTGGGATACGTTGTCAGCCAGAGGGGGATAGAAATTGATCCATCCAAGATCAAGGCCTTAATCGAGATGCCGCAACCCCAAATAGAAAAAGAGGTTAGAGGATTCCTGGGCGAAGTGCAGTACATAAGTCGATTCATATCGAAACTCACTATGATCTGTGAACCTATCTTCAAAATGCTCAATAAAACGGACCATACCGTGTGGGACGATGACTGTAAAAAGGCATTTGGCAGGATACATGAGATATAGGCCAAGCCATTAGTGCTAATGCCTCCTCCCTAACAAGATCAACCTCTTGGTTTATATCTCACAGTTACCAAAACAGTCATGGGGCCTATGCTCGCACAGACTGTTGGAAAAGAAGAAAGAGCTATCTACTACCTTAGTAAGAAGTTCTTGGGAGTACGAAAATAAGTATACACCTCTCGAGAAGACATGCCTCGCTCTTGTGTGGGAAACAAAGAAGCTATGCCATTACATGCTTAGCTACTCGATCAAAGTGTATTCTAAAATGGATCCCGTCAAATACCTCTTCGAGAAACCCGTTCTTAATGGACGCTTGGCAAGATGGACCTTAATGCTCTCAAAGTTCGATCACAAATACATACCTTTGAAAGTCATAAAGGGACGTGCCGTGGCTGAATTCTTTGCAGATAATTCTATCAATGATACACAAGTAATAGACATGTGGTCGTTTCCAGATGAGGATATTTTACAAATCAGTACGGATTCTTGGGATCTTTACTTTGATGGGGCATCCAATTTGAGAGGATTTAGAATATGAGTGTTGCTCGTTTCCCCTGAAGGTGAGCATACACCACTTTCTATCAAACTCGACTTCGAGGTGACAAACAGCGCAGAAGAGTATGAAGCTTGCCTTATTGGTTTACAAGCATAAGTGAGGTTAGGCTTCAAGAACCTTCGAGTTTAGGGGGATTCATCTTTAATCATTAACCAAATCACTGGATCCTGGAAAATCCGAAGTGAAAGTCTAGCACCCTATCGGGCTAAGATAGATCAGATTGCTCAATTCTTCGACCAGGTAACTTATTTACGCCTGCCTCGCGAAGAAAATCAGTTTGCGGACGCTTTTTCAAAACTCGCATCCTTGATTAATATGCCAGACAACATGGTTGAAATGCCTTTGTGCATCGAACGGCGGTCAGAGCCATCCTATGTACACTTCCTTACAGATGAAGAGGAAAATATCAGGGGAACCTTGGTTCGAGGCCATTCTAAATTTCAAGGTTAATGGTACATATCCACCAGATATGGATAAGAAGGGACAACGCGGCATACGCCTACTTGCCTCTCAATATCTCCTCATACAGGGAGAGCTATACAAAAGAACACCAGTCGGTGTCATCTTGCGTTGTCTTGATCATTCACAGGCACATAAAGTAATAGAAGAAGTTGACGATGGAGAATGCGGTCCTCACATGAGTAGACCTATGGTGGCAATGAAAATTACGTGTCTAGGGTATTACTGGACGACAATGGAGTCATATTGCATCAAAACGTCAGGCATTGTCATAATTTCCAGATCTTCGGGAATATGCAACATGTTCCTCCCTCAATGCTATATACCATGACATCTCCTTGGCCATTTTCTGCTTGGGGAATAGACATCATCGAGAAAATCACTCCAGCTGGGACAAGAGGTCATTGTTACATTTTAGTAGCCATCAACTATTTTACTAAATGGGTCGAGGCAGCATCTTACACTAGCCTTAAAGCAAAACAAGTGGCAAATTTCATACAAACCAATATCATTTGTCGATATGGTTGCCCACATGAAATCAACAGTGACAACGGGTCACATTTTCAGGCCGAAGCTGAACAGTTGCTAGCCAAATTTAAGATCAAGCATTACCATTCCTCGCCATATAGACCCCAAACTAATGGCGCGGTAGAGGCAGTTAACAAAAATGTCGTCACAATCCTCAAGAAAATGATCGACAATTATTGCGATTGGCCTAGCAAAATACCCTTTGCGTTATGGGGATATCGCACGTCAGTTAGGACGCCCACTGGGGCTACTCTTTTCTATTTGACTTACGGCATGGAAGCTGTACAACCAGTAGAGCTAGAGATCCCATCCCTACGCATTTTACTCGAAAGTCAAATTCCAGAAGCAGAATGGAATAGGGATAGGTATGATGAACTCGTCCTCTTGGACGAATGGAGGCCGCGGGCATTGCATAATGTGCAGACATATCAGGCACGTATCAAACGAGCCTTTAATAAACGGGTCAAACCCAGAAATATCAAGGAAGGGGATTTAGTACGCAAGTCAGTCAAAGGTCTCTTACCTATCGATCCACAGAGAAAATTTAAACATAATTGGACATGACCATTTTTGGTCAAGTCCATACTTTCAGGGGGTGCGGCTAAGATCACAGACCTAGACGGGAATGAGTTTTCTAATCCGACTAACCTAGACCAATTGAAACGGTACTACCCTTAGAATAGGATAAAACATGCCTCGCGTGATACAGTGCCGCTCTTGCGACACGAAATAAAAAATGACCCCTTGCCCGCTAAAAAGCTTATGACATTTCGCTCTTATCTTTTGACATTTTGACATCTTCATGTTTTGGAATCACGGCGTTTGATCGACAGTTTGTGTACAACTTTACGTCGGAAAACTTAAAACGATTTCAAAAATAAAACATTTCAAAACTTTTCAAAAGTACCTGGAGTGTTTAATGCACGACGACGGGGTCGCAATGACAATAACTAGAGTCAAAACCGACACCGGACCAAAAACCGACTCAAACATTCAAATCCCGACTCCAACAACGAGTCAAACCGAGTCAACCACCAAAAACAAAACATTCAAAGCCTTCTATACTAAGATTTCCCGGATTCATGAATGGGCAAGTACCAAACATGTGACTACAAATCCTAGGATAGAACAAATCATGATTACTCTTGTGTGAAAGTCACAGGATAACTCGAAGAACAGCGATGTGGCTCGCGCCTCTTTGAGCAGCCCAGGTGGCCACGTCGCTCAAAACTCACACAACCACTCGTTTTCCTATAAATACCCCTCAAATGCCCCCATTTGAGAACCTACGTGAGTGTCCGCCCCCTCTTTTCTCCCTTAAAATTCTCGACTCGACTTCTTAATTCACAATCCGACGCGTATTTACGACCTACCGATCGTAAATACAAGCCTTACACATTGTTTGGTACCGTCATCGTGCATTAAATCACTTGACCGACCACTTCGACCACTACACCGTCACTAATCTTAAAACACTCTTTTCACTTACCAAAACGGTTTTAAACCGAGTTTTTTCCGACCAAACGAGTTGTTACACTTACGTCGGTCACTCGCCATAACCAAACATGTAAGTATGAGGATATAAAAAATCCTTCTTTTATCATTTTTTTATTTGTTTTATGACTATAACATGCTGAAACATGCATAACCTGATCCAAAACATGGGATAAACGAGCCAAAACTGAGTTTTGGCCTGAGGCAGAAGCCTCTTATTGTGCACATAGGCTCGCGCCTCAATGGGGGTGCCCAGGTCAGAACACAACCGTGTTTGTTCTCGTCTTTCCTCTTTAATCCTTTTTCATATTTGTAATGAGTTTTTACCATTTCAAATATTTTCAAACCTTGTTTATTTTGTTTTCTTTGTTTTTAACCATAAAACATTTTTCACCCTTGGTTCCTCATACCATGACGGTTAAATCCGTGTTTCGGTGATAATATTTGGTTAATAACATTTAAAAGGTATTTTAAAACCTTTTACTTCATTTCTTTACAGTTTGGGAGGTATTTTAAAACCTTTCATCATTTCTTTACATTTCATATTAGTCACCAACACAAAGTCATCCTTGGTTCTACATACCATGCCGGATTTTAACCCGGGTACGATGATGAGTATCGACTAATTATATTCAAATGAACTTAAAATAATTAGTTCATAATTATTTTCAAAACTATTCATGTCAAGTTTGTCAAGTCGAACCCGACACCGAATATCATCAAAATAATGATGATTATTCGAGTCTTGTTCCTCGAATCAACAAATACGGTCTAAACTACCCTTTCAAACCAAATCGGGTTCAAATACCCGTTTTTCAACACGTTTTATAACGTTTTCTAAAAGGTCAGAACACGGCATACAACCGTTGGTTGACCCGCGCCTAAACAGACCTTTCATTTCTCATTTTCAAAACCAGGGGAGGTCCCCTTACACCGCCGGCTGGCTCGCGCCTCATGTAGCCGTCTGGTACATGACCTGTTTCTTTTCCAGCATTAGTCTAGGATGATCCCGACTCCGGTTAACCCGGATACAGGACGGATCAGATGACTATTTGCTCATTCAAAATCATATTTTCAAAATGCCTTACTAAGACAAATGGATCACGTTATGCACCATAAACCTAATTTGGTAAATGGATGTTTAATTTCCGTCTTGCATGCAAATCAACTATTAATCCAACTCGACATCTTATACTTGATACTTGGATTAAATCAACTGACTTAGAAAGCTCTCACATGCTAGGTTTAAATTATTGGATGCGCATGCATGCATTTAAACCGTTTTATCAACTTTTGCATTCAACCAACCAAGATCGATCAGTAGAGGCCGCTACCGCGGGCAGGATTGGGTGTCTGATTAAAGGACTTCCCAATACGTACCTTCAACTCTTACTCAGAAACTTTGGATAGTGGACGACTTTATCCAGGTCGTACGAGAGTCATTCTAGAGATAGGATGCTAAAGAGGGACGATTCCTTATCTTTAGTACCTATCTCAAACACTGCTTTGTGCTTCGTTTGACCGAGGTATAAAGTGGATTCGAACGGGTTCCAAGCACCCCACAAATGCTTGGTGGCGACTCCGAACATCTCTAATCGTTTCGAGACCCTTACCGAGACGAAACCGACTGATCTAAAACGATCCGGTCGAAAGCATTTTTATGCCGCCGAGCGTGGCTTTCAAAAGACCGTTGTATGTCCACGGATCGAAATGAGCTTGCAGGTGGGCCATGTCCATAGTTTGGCGATTCCGCTGGGGAAAACTAGGACACTTATGTCTTTGTGATCCCTAGATGGTGAGACTCGAACGAGGTCTTGGTTGGAATTCATTAATTGATATTACGGTCACGGTCGGGTTCTTTATCCGGGCCCACATCCTAACCTTTATCGACCAATTGGCTAGTCTCGTCGGCGTGAGTTTTCTCATCCCCGCGTTTCGAATCCCGATTGAGTCAAGCATACCGTTGACGTTACACATTTCTGTTTCGTCAAAGAGCTTTCATCACTTTCGAGCACGAGGCTAGGGCACCCTCCTTACACATTGTGTTTGGATTGGTATCCCTCTCGCAAATCGGGATTGGATTTCTTGGTGTGTAACCCACCCTTTTAAGCCAAAACCCGTGTCAGCATAATGCATAATATAATGAACTGTGAGTGCTTATGTGCTATTTGATCATAAGTCCTTCCGTGTCATTTTCAAACTTTCAAAATCACCCTTTTTGCGCCGTTATAATGGCCATTTCAAACCTCGATCTTTCGCCGACCGTTGCACGCCTTTCTAGGCCGTCGTAATGACGATTTTCAAATTTGGTTTTTTATAACCATTTCAAACACGCCTTTCTAGGCCGTCGTAATGACGATTTTTAAACCCGGTTTTTATAACCATTTTAAACACGCCTTTCTAGGCCGTCGTAATGACGATTTTCAAACCCGATTTTTTTATAACCATTTCAAACACGCCTCTCTAGGCCGTCGTAATGACGATTTTCAAACCCGGTTTTTTATAACCATTTCAACACGCCTTTCTAGGCGTCGTAATGACGATTTTCAAACTCGGTTTTTTTACAACCATTTCAAATCACCTTTTTACGCCGTTATAATCGCCGCGTCTAGACACGGATTTTAACCCGTTTTGCTTCGACAATGGCTCTTTCAAAACCCAAGGAAAGCACACACCCTTTTCTCGAGACACTTTCAAGATCCTGAGGATCATGCACCGTCCCTGAGACCTCTTCAAATATTTCAAACTCGATTTTCAAAACATACAATTTTGAATTTCAAAAACAGTCTTGGGAGACAATACATTGTTTTCTGAGCCGATTCAAACTCAAACCGTGTTTTGCAAATAAACTTAAAACAACCCTTTCAACTGACCGACTTGCGGAGATCTCTATCTTCGGAAGCCGTCCACAAAGCGACAAATGAATCTTTTGAAAATTTCTATTTTCTAAAACTTCAGTCCACCACTCCAATTCCGCCTCGTGTCTATCGAGTCGAAGCAAACGTACTTATGGGTCTTTATTTATGAGTCGTCTCACCACGAGACTCGTCCAATGGCGTCACGCCACTACATTGGATGCATGTTAAAAGTTCGGTCAACACCGTCACGTCATAAATCGAGTCAGCACCGAGGAACCACACACGGTCACTCTGGTCTTGTTGAGTCTGATCTTTGCCTCGTCCTTCGTGTTGTTTGCGTTCAGTTTTTGAACCGTGTCGGATTGAGTTGTAATGTGAGCCGTTTTTCTGCCTCAGAGCCATGGCCCCGTCTTCAACTTCGTCTGTCAACAACAACAATAATGATAACAACAGAGATGTCACGACTAATCAGCTAGCCAGCCTGCTCACCGCTCTTAAGGTCACCCTGGATCGCGTCAAGACCCGTATCGACGCCCTTGAAAACAAGGAAGCTGGAGAACATAATGCTCCACCTCTGACTGAAACTGAGAAGAGGCTAAAGCTCTTGGAAGAACAGCTCCTAGCCCGGGGTAACAATATCCATCTTGAGAACAACCGAAGGTTCGAACCTGTTGGGGATCAATTACCCGACAACTTTACCCTAACTGATGTACCTAAGTTCAAAGGAGTGGAGGACCCGCTCAATCATATCCGTGCCTTCAAAGACTATGATGCCTGTCGTTGTATGCACCAAAAATAATATTTATAGTCCAAACTACTACTATAGCTAGTGGCAGTCAGGGTCGAACTACAGAGAGGCGATGCAATTAATAGTTGTTTTATTTAAGTCTAAAGTAACAAATGTGAGGGGGATTTGATTTGAGTTGTTCTATAACTAAAGGCAGTAAATGAAAAGTAAACTAAATAAACGGGTAAAATCAAATATTAAAAGGGTGTAAGATGGTCAGTTCACTATAGATTCGGCGGCAGTGTCCTAGGTAAGTTTGAAATAAATACATGAGACGGGAAAATAAGAAGTCCTCTCGGTCCTTTCTTAACAGGTAGCATTTTTCGATCTTGCTACAGGTCCCTAATATCACTAATGCTAACTTTCGTCCTGAAAAGTGATTTAAAAGGCTAAATTAACTTATCTCTCGATCTTGTTAATTTAGTCGTCTTAATTAGGCAGTCTATTTCCCTCCCCTATCTTTAGATCTTATCGGGTCGGTCAATTCCTAAACATTGAACTAGTCGCGTGCACTCGATTCGGCAAATATAGCAATTAAATTAATTAAAACGAAGGTAATCTCACGTGGCCAGTCGATCGACCAGGGAACCCAATCGATCGACCATGGCGCGTTCTAGGTCTTCCTATTCTAATGCCGCCTATATTACAGATTCCCTACATCCTAGCACAAGGGGTTTAGCTACTCATACTAGAAATAATAACAACAATAAACTTAACAATTAAAACATTCGAATTCATGCTTAAATTAACTGAACAAAAGACTAGCATAAAACGATAATTTGGCTTCGGGAGATCTAACCTAGCAATTCTATACTATGAATGAACAAAGTAACGAAACTGAACTAAAGAACAGAAAAATACCGAATGGAAGTAAGGAGAATCGGAAAGCACGAACGAAAAGTAAATTGTATTGAATGAATGTAAACTTGAATGCAAACCCTAATTATTTCCCTAAAGTTTTCTATGATAAAAATCTGATAAAAACTTGATAATGTCAGGTTACGTTATATAGGAATATAACGTAACCTTATTCCTAAACCTAATATACAATGGGCTTTGGAATTCTCGTTCTATTTCTTTAATTTGCGCGTCAGCTCGTGTGATGGTCGATCGACCATGCAAAGGCGATCGATCGATCGTCTCAGATCTTGAAAAAGAGCTTCGTAAGTCGTGCTCGGTCGATCGACCATAGGAGGCAGTCGATCGACCACTATAGCTGGTAGTCCGCTTCTAATTCTTCATAAAGTTGTCTTTCAGGCCTCGAAATGCGCGCCAAGTTCATTTCTTGTGTAAATACTTCATGTCAAATGCAATGCAAGGTACTCGGGGACGGATTTAGCTTGATTTCCGCTGGATTCTTCACATTTCTGCAATAATGTACAAAAACACGAAAGTAGACGGAAATAGGGAAAATAGTAGCATAAACTACATAAATGAGCTCTGAAATGCGTGTAAAATGAGGTGTAAAACATCATATTTAGGACACGCATCAAACTTCCCCAAACCAAACCCTTGCTTGTCCCCAAGCAAGAACTAGACTCGATCCTAAAACCTAATGGAACGAGTTCAATCTCAGAGCGAAATGCAAACCGAATAGCCTAAACCAATTTAATGCAACAACTAACAATCAATTAGCAATATGAATCATGCAAACGAGTTATGTAGTCATTAAAAACAGCTGAACCGTCAACTTTAGAGACTTATCAAATTGGACTCTCACGGGTCGCTCAAATCACTCAAATAAGCACAAGGTGAATATATGTAAAGATAGAAAGAATTCATTTTGTAATGACACTCACCTAACTACGACCTATAAGAACATGCCTGCAATCTAATATGAAAATAATCTCTACAACCGTACATATGCATTCCAACCAAACAGATGACCATGACACATGCCGAGGTAAATATGGATATGTGAGGTAATGGGTAAGAAGAGGCTAAAATAAATTTGGATAAAAACAGAGTTAAAAGCCAAGCTAGTGACTAAGGGAACCAAATTATAACAACATCCAACTTCTTGCTCAAGTTTAACAATAAAACGGGTGCTAATTATCAAGCACAAATCTCACAATCTCCGATATAACTGTAATTCCCCAAATGATGATAATAAAGCATGGGAATAAAATCACCAACTAATCAAAACTCCAACCATGTGATTTTGATTTCTCTTTTTTTCTTGGGCTTCAGTCGATCGACCAAGATGGGCAGTCGATCGACCGCCCTCTACAGTACAGCACGCGTTTTCTTTTTCTTTTTTTTTCTCTTCTTTTCAATTCTATTTTTTTTCTTTCTTTCTTTCCTTTTTCATCTTCCCAACATCATCTCAAAAGAGCATATGCAACCAAAAATGAAGTAACAATCCCAAGAACATAAACTACTAGCTTGACAAGGGCAGGCTAAATGTAGGATGTAGTAACGGGACAAAAAGGCTATTTTTGGTAGTGTGGAGCTTATGGGCAAAAAGAATAAAGGAAACCTCTTCCACATGTGTCAACAAACCACAAACCGAATGCATACAGGTATTAAGCAGATTAAGTTCATATTTATGCAAATTTATGTAACATGTCTCATAAGGAGTACTACTCTCAATCCTAGATAAACTGGTCATGAATGACACCAGTTATAGGCTCTAAAACTCAGAAAATGATGTAGTTTGCCAAAAATCTAAGTCAAGTCTCAAGTCCAGCAAGTAAATTAACGAAAACTCGTAGACTATGCAAATGATTCTACTAATAACATGTCAATTAGCAAGGCTTAGGCATAAACGGATGAAAATGCAATGTCATCATTGAAATACTACCGTTCCGACTCGACCTATATGCTAAAATAAACGTGATATTTTTTTTGAAAATTTTCAAATTTTTGAAATTTTCAAATTTTTTTTTTGATTTTTGTATATATAAGAAAAAATAAACAACAATGCAAGACAAAAATGTAAACGTGAATGCAAGCAGATGAAATGCAACGCAAAACCCTTCCCCAAACCAAATCACACAATGTCCCCATTGTGCAAAATCATGTAATGAAATAAAAGGAAAACGGGAATTGGCGAGAAAATTAATTAAAAAGGACATGAGGTTGACTTGGAAACTCACAAGATTTTAAGTGTAGCAAAAGGAAACCTCCCCAAACCAGCTTGAGCTAGGAAGTTTCAGTAGCCAGCAGTGCTACCAATAAGTACCTGAAAAGATAGAAAATACCACGCGTAAAACCGAGAAAACAATTATTGAAACGCAAAATTATGTGTAAAAATAAAGAAACGGAAGAAAACAGAAATGATTCAGAGAATAAAGTGGGGAAAAGACTCCCTCAACTCCGCTAATCGATCAAACACAGCAGGGGAATGATCGAAAACAGGTACAGCAGCGAACATGGTTGATCGACCACATCACCCAGTTGATCGACCAGAATGAACAGGAGCAGAAACTCCTGGAATTCGCAGTTCAGTTGATCGACCATAGGAAGCAGTCGATCGACCGAAAAACCTGCTGTAAGTTCTGATTTTCTTCGAATTGGCTCAATAAATTAAGCCAACATGGTCTATAAACCTGCAAATACACATAATAAGGCGCCCAAAATTGCGCAAAACCCAAAGCAACAGTCTAAAGTATTTAAAATCCTAAGCAAACTTATTAAAATGCGAAGTCTCGCGCACACAAAAGCAATAAAAAGTCTAAAAACAATAAAATGAATGGTTTTTGAAAAAGTCTTAATCAACTAATAGTTGATCAAGAATGGCCATGGAATGGCCCACTTGCTCGGCTTCTGGCTACAAGAAGTAGCTTCTACCGTGCTCATCTTCTCAGCTGCACTCTTCTCAACTCCAACATCCGCAGAACTCAACGGATCAACAGCTTCAGGATCTCCCCAATCAATAACTTCATCTGACTCGTCAAAATCCAAATCGGACTCCGTCACTTTAATTGCTCCTCATCAGGCTCCTCATCAGTGTCATAGCTAAGACATCCTAAACCGCCTCTTTGAACGATTGGCTCCTTCACAGCTGGAGCAACATGCGGTTCTTCCTTCCCCAAATCAGCTCCTGCAATATCCAAAACAGAAGAATCTTCCTCCAATTTGCTCCCAATCTGGGGCGGAAGTGTTACAAAAGGAATAGGCGTAGAGGCAGGCATGTCAGAAAGCACAAAATAGGATTTCTTTTCAGAAACCGTATTACAAGTGACGGGCCACATAGGGTCTTTCTTCTTAGTTGTCTAGGCAAAGACAATAGAATGTTTCCCTACCTTAAAAGTCAATGTCCCTGAGCCAACATCTATAACTGCACCAGCAGTGTGTAGAAATGGTCTACCCAATATGATAGGAACGTGAGCATCCTCGGGCATATCTAGTACAACGAAGTCAACAGGGAAAAAGAACTTTCCTATTTGCACGGGAATGTCTTCTAAGACTCCTATAGGCTGGACCGCAGAACGATCAGCCATCTGTACTGTCATGTTAGTAACTGCAAACCTAGTCAATTTCAACTTCCTAGCAAGACTCAAGGGCATTACACTAATACTGGCTCCTAGGTCACATAATGCCTTCTCAATAGAAAAGGTGCCAATACTACATGGGACTGAAAAGCTACCTAGGTCTTCTAGCTTGTGAGGTGCAGTATGGGTCAAATAAGAACATGACTCCTCAGTTTGTGCGACAGATTGCACAGTTTCAAGTGACTTCTTTTTAGACAAAAGTTGCTTCATAAATTTCATGTAAGCAGGCACTTGATTAACTAATTCAAGGAAAGGAACTTGCACGTTCAAGCTACGAATAACATTTTCAAATTTGTTAAACGATACCTGTTCCTTCGTCGGCACAAATCTCTCCGGATAGGGGGTTGTAAGAAGCAACTTAGCCCTCTCCTATAAGTCTCTCATGCCGGCATCGGTGGATTTAGGCTGAAAATCCACTACCTTCTCTTTGCTGAAGCTCGAACCCTCTTCAGATCGTCTCAAAAATGAACCATTAATCGTCATCGGGTCATACTTTGGAACCGGGACTGACCCATCAGCATTTGGGTCTTGCCTCAATATTTTCGGAGTAGTCGTACCCCGAAACAAGTGGTCCCTCAAGTTATTTGGCATTGGAGGACGAAATGACTCAAAGATCGTGGCCAGTCGATCGATCGACCATGTATGTCGATCGATCGATCGACTTCTATAGGAACATAGGTGTGTCACTTCGATCGTCGATCGATCGGGTATGTCGATCGATCGATCGATATACCCGCTGATCGTCTTTTTCTTGCTATTATTCGTCACAGCCTTCTTCTTACTTGGTTCCGCCTCATCTTTTTCAGTGACATCCTCGACCATAGCGGGCCCCTCAAGGGTGGACCCACTCCTCAAAGTAATAGCATTAAGGGTCTCCTTTTGATCCGTCTGCGACGGTGAATGTCCCGGAGCTCGAGTTGCACTCTTGCTAGCTAATTGAGCGATTTGGCTCTCCAACATTTTCATCCCAACCTCTCTAGCTTGAGACTCTTTCAGCAACAAATTTTTCAACTCGGCAAATTCGGAGCCATGGGACTGCTACTGCTGCTGTGGGACATACGGAGGCTTTTGGAACTTTTGTTGCTTATGAGGGGGCACATAACTTTGCTGCTGCTGCTGCTGTGGAGGTGGAGTCAGATTTAGGACATTTTGGCTACTCCACCTCAAGTTCGGATGGACATTCGGATCAAAATAAGTGTTTGTCTGCCTATAATGTTGAAAAGCAGCACAAGACTCATAGGAAATGCTTTGCAGTTATCCAAACATGTCCTTCTCCTCCACATCTCTTGCAGACGAAAGGACCGTCTGAAACAGCATTCACATGATAGATCCCTCCTTCTGAAGCTCCTCCCAACTCGTACTTATCAAATCTCGCTGTAAGAGCCCCTAATGCAGCTACAGAAGGGGATTCAGCACTTCTCCTTTGATTTCCCCTAGAATTTCCATACTCAGCTTTATGGGTGGCCAAATCATCAATAATTTTCCACCCCTTAGTTTCTCCAACATTCTCCTGGAATCTGCCACTAGCTGCCGCATCCAGGATAGCCCTTTGATCGTCAAAAAGCCCATTATAAAATTGATTGCATAGGCTCCATTTCTCAAACCCATGGTGCGGAATAGTTCACACCAGCTTCTTGAAACGGACCCACGCCTCATGAAAATTCTCATCAGGACCCTGTTTAAAGCTCGTGATCTGAGCTCTAATGGCATTGGTCTTCGAGGCAGAGAAATATTTCTTGTAAAATTGATGTGACCATAATTAGCGCACATTTAGTCCCCTAATTGAGCCTATTTTGCATACTATTATAGCATTTCATGGCCATTTTATCCGTCAAAACCTTCCTATTTGCTTTTCTATCGCATTTCATATGTTTTGTAGAAAAGAAGATAATAAGGCGGAAATTCCCGTCTTTCGTGCATATTTGGAAGCTTATTGATGATATTAGATGGACTAGTATGAAGAGGAGGCAAGAATGATGACCAATGATGTAGGAATAAAGAGTATATGGAAGGGTCATAAGGTTTAAAGCAAGGAAGCCATTCATGAAGAAAATTGCTCGGAACGCAAACCAAGAGTTGCTCCTTTGGCTCTGAAAATATGCTAGATGGAACGGCGTCGAAAAAACAAGCGATCTAGGCTTTTGAATCACTCCAATAGGAGTCCGGATGAGAAAATGACGTCCGTTTTACAATCCGAGCTCAAACAAAGAAGTCAGACAGAATCCGCGCGTCTTACGTCAAGACGCTCGTCCCCTATAATCCGCTCGGATTGCTCCAAATCCGCTCGGATTCCCTTGGTACAATCCGAGCGTCTTGCTCCAAATCCGCTCGGATTCCCCTGCTACAATCCGCCCGTCCCGACACCAATCCGCCCGATTCCTTTACAAAGAATTTTCGTGTTCTTCAAGCTCCGTGAAAGACGCCCTTCCTTCGAAAAATACCGGCTCCTCCCTGCTCAAAACTCAAAAGTGTAATTACTAGTTTAGCCCTTAGTTAACCCTAATGCATCCACCTAATTTCCACTATAAATACCCCATTTGTAATAATCAAACCATCAAGTTTTCATTAGGTTAAATCAATCCTTCCTTAGATTAGATTAGTAGTAGATTAGAATAGATTATCATTTAATCTTTCCACAAATTACACATTAATCTTTCCTTTAATCATTGTTCAAGTTTATTATTGAGTAATTCAAGTTTATTATTGGGTAATTAGAAGATTATTGGGTTTATTGGGAGATTGACAACCTTCCATCAATCATCAAGTTCTTCTTTTATTCTTTGCATTATTATTTTGGAATCTCCATAGGTATAATTCTCTTAATCCTTGCTTTAATTATTGTTAATCTTTCTTACTTGTTCATCATGTTTGGCTTTGTTAGTATGATTGACAACCTTATTAACATGTTAAACTTGATCATGAGTGAGTAGTTACTTAGCTAGGATTAATGGGTAATTAAGGAAAATAAACATGGGAATGATTCATGCTTAAATTAATATGCTTTCATGGTTTATTTGCTTGCTTGTTATGATCTCAACTCATGCACATGTTATGTTTGATGAAATGCTAAGCCTATGAATCCTTGCATTTACTACCATCTCTTATCTTTTCAATGAGACTTGTAAGACATAACCCAACTCGAGCCTCATTAGACCATGCATGTTGTTGAGTAGGGGAGATTAAGTCGACTTGTAGGTGTTGTACAATCTAATCGATTCGGCTCCGGGGCCCAAACTTTCCTAGGATTGTAAGATATAACCCAACTCAATCCATCACAACAATAATTGCTTGCTTATAATTTGAGAACATGTTTGTATGATCATATCCCATGATTCCCCTATGATCCCATGACACCCTAGCATTTTTAATCAATTGTTTACATCTTTCCTTTTGTTGCTTGTTTATTGCTTTTATTAGATTAGAATCATCAACCCATTATAATTGTGACAACCCCAAGCATAACCATAATTAGATTGAATAATTTGAGTAACCACCGTCCCATGGATCGACCTCGACTTACCACTAACTAGTTGTATGTTGAGTATTATAAATGTGTTTGATTGGATGTGACCCGACGACATCACCCATCAAAATGGCGCCGTTGCCGGGGACGGTGTTGTTTATTTGAATTGTTCTTTTGTCTAGTTTTAGTTGTGCTTCTTTTTCTTGAGTTTTATTGTACTTGTTCTTTTTCACATGCTCAACATGTCTACATTCACTTTTTGGCAATATGAAAATGAATCATTTGATAAATATGTTGCAAGATTTGAAGATTATATGACTCATGCTTGGCATCATGGTTTTACTCTTTCAAATTATGAAGCATGTTGTGTTGTTTATAATGGCATGAACCTTGAAACCCGCAACTTGGCATTTCACTTGAGTGGTGGTAAGATTTGTGAGATGAGTTGTGAGGAATTTTGGGAATTTGTTGAGTTCATGACCATCCATTGTCTTAAGCAAATTGTACATGACATCTTTGAGAGTGCCAAGGAAGGTATGGAAGCGATAAAAGCCACATTTCAAAACTTCATTGAGGAAAACTATGAAAATGAGACTTGTGAGGATGAGAAACCTTCATATAACCTTGAGCCAACCCACTATGCCCACAAAATTACCCCACCTTGGGATGATGGAGTGCTAGATGAGGAGAGTGATGATGAGGAGGAGTACATTCTTGATTGTGAAACTAATGCTTGGATGCCGTCATCCTACTCTTCTTGTGTTTCAATGAAATCAACCTCCATGGAATTTGATGATTATGGGCAAAGTGAGAATGATATGGATATGAGCTTGAGTGAAAACTCACCCTTTGAGGATGATATATTTGAGGGAGACAATTGTGTTGAACTTGGTGAGCCTTGTTACGACAACCCCTTTGTTAATGGACCTTGTTGGGATGAGGAATATGATGAGGACATTTGGGAACCCCAAATAGACACCCTTAAAATCACCTTGGATGATAATGAGAGTACTTGCATTGAATGTGGTAATTTTGACTATTTGGAGGATGAGTTGAGTGAATTGCCAACCAACTACCCATTTCATGTTCCTTCCATCCATCATTTCTCTTATAATTTTTGTCATAATGTTCTTGACATGCTTGTTCGGTCTTTTACTTGGGCATTATTTCATTGCATAATCTTGTGTTGTTATCCATGCCTATTTATTTCTCACTCCCAAGAATTTGACCGACTTCTACGTGCTTTGAGTGCTAGTGATGATTTTCCATGAAATTGTTAATTAATAATCTTTGGTTTAATGGAGTTCCTCAATAACCGTTAGTTTGTATATATGCATTTAGTATAGTTTGCATTGTAATATATCTCACATGATTCATGTAGTTATTTGCATATAGACTAGAATTCATGCATAGTCACTAATGGCCCAACCTATTCATTTCTACACTAGAAATAGTGTTTAAATCGGTTTGGGGAGGTTTGATCATAAGCGACTTAAGCATTTATCATGCATCATATACTATAGTTTAGATTGCATTCATTTGTTATATATGTCATATAGAATTGCATTTAGTTAGAGCATGCATTCATTCATACCATATCATTGCATTTGTACTTCAATTTCCATAAAATCAAAAATTCAAAAACATGTTTTCCTTTTTATCCCTACTCCTACATGTACATTGAGGACAATGTCCAAAATAAAGTGAGGGATGGGAATTTATATTCCAAAAACACATAAAAATTGAAAAATTTTGAAAAATACAAAAATATGTCTCTTAATTTCATAAAAACAAAATCCATAAAAATTTGAAAATTGAAAAATCCAAAAACATGTTCATTTCCTTTGTAGTATAGTCTTGTATATATATTGTTTGTATATATTGTGTTTGTTCATCCTTTTTCACATTGATTGACTACGCCACATCCGAGACACGAGGATATTGAAGACCGCATGGTATGATCTTTCCAATCTCCTTTTTCCTCTTTATGTTAATGACTATGTGGCTTTATTTTGATTGATGCGGTACAACAATGTGAATTTAGGATTGCATTTAGTTTATTTGGCATACTAGATGGTAGAAGCATATGCATTAGGATGTATATATGTTAGTTGCATCATGGCATGTAGTTGCATGTTAGAAAAACTTTGAGAAACCGTCTATTTGGGAAGCTTGACAAGTGTATATAGGCCCTAGTAGATGCTTTTTGTTCTTAAGACTTTGCTTGTTAGAATACTTGTAAAACACCCTAGGATGTGTCATGCTAGTATCCTTTGACCCATGGATTAAGGCCTAGTCAAGAGTACATTGTGGTGTGATAACTCCTTGGCTACCGTTTATTCCAAGGTGACCCTTGAAACCATGCATCCATCCATCCATCCTTCATCCATGTTCTACCACATTTTTGTCACAAAAGGGAATGGGCACAAAAAGAAATCAATTTGAGTTCAATGAAATGAAAAGTGAAAGAAAGTTTGCAAAAATGCATCAAATGAAAAGAGGAGCAAAAATAGACTCCTAAAGCTTCAAAAATAAGGCACCCTCCCTACATATGGGGTGACTTTGAAAATGTTCAAAAGAAATGCAAAGAAAAGAAAGTTGTCAAGTATTGAAAAGCCAAAAATCAAAGAAATGGCAAAAAGAAAGTGTTCTCAAATGTCAAATGCCACAAGAAATTGGGGGGAAAAACAACAACAAAAAGCAAACTCCCAAATGAAACTCAAATACTATCGATCCCTTTATCCATCGTATCCATTTTTGTGCATGGTAGAGAGGGGACGACCCTTCTTCTTGTCTAGGCAAGAGGGGGAATTCCGCGATCCTCCAGTGTTTCTAACACCATAGGGAGTCTACTCTTGACAAAAGCATCTAACGATTGAGGACAAAGGTACCCTAGCTTGACACAACTTGGAGGTGATTTATTGGTATCCTTCTAGGCTTAGTAGTTTGAAGAAACCGCATCTATGAAGGAATGTGTACCCTTGAATTGCTTCCCTTGTAGATAATTTCCACCACTTAGATGAGGAAAGTGGCTATTCTTTTGTAGATGCATCCATTACTTGATTTTGTGTGCTTTAATGTTTGGATGTGTCGCCATTTTGGCAAGACCCACCTTGCCTTGCAAGAAGGCATCCTACCTCATGGTTGTCTTGTTGTGAGTTGAAGGGGCGGAGTGAGACCCGCAAATTGTCTCATATCGGCTATGTTAGTAGGATAGTTTAAATAAAGGTCTAGTTTTAGTCACCTCTTTACTCGGGACGAGTAAAGGTTCGGTTTGGGGATATTTGATGTGACCATAATTAGCGCACATTTAGTCCCCTAATTGAGCCTATTTTGCATACTATTATAGCATTTCATGGCCATTTTATCCGTCAAAACCTTCCTATTTGCTTTTCTATCGCATTTCATATGTTTTGTAGAAAAGAAGATAATAAGGCGGAAATTCCCGTCTTTCGTGCATATTTGGAAGCTTATTGATGATATTAGATGGACTAGTATGAAGAGGAGGCAAGAATGATGACCAATGATGTAGGAATAAAGAGTATATGGAAGGGTCATAAGGTTTAAAGCAAGGAAGCCATTCATGAAGAAAATTGCTCGGAACGCAAACCAAGAGTTGCTCCTTTGGCTCTGAAAATATGCTAGATGGAACGGCGTCGAAAAAACAAGCGATCTAGGCTTTTGAATCACTCCAATAGGAGTCCGGATGAGAAAATGACGTCCGTTTTACAATCCGAGCTCAAACAAAGAAGCTGTACAGCAATCCGCGCGTCTTACGCTGAAGACGCTCGTCCCCTATAATCCGCTCGGATTGCTCCAAATCCGCTCGGATTCCCTTGGTACAATCCGAGCGTCTTGCTCCAAATCCGCTCGGATTCCCCTGCTACAATCCGCCCGTCCCGACACCAATCCGCCCGGATTCCTTTACAGCAATTTTCGTGTTCTTCAAGCTCCGTGAAAGACGCCCTTCCTTCGAAAAATACCGGCTCCTCCCTGCTCAAAACTCAAAAGTGTAATTACTAGTTTAGCCCTTAGTTAACCCTAATGCATCCACCTAATTTCCACTATAAATACCCCATTTGTAATAATCAAACCATCAAGTTTTCATTAGGTTAAATCAATCCTTCCTTAGATTAGATTAGTAGTAGATTAGAATAGATTATCATTTAATCTTTCCACAAATTACACATTAATCTTTCCTTTAATCATTGTTCAAGTTTATTATTGAGTAATTCAAGTTTATTATTGGGTAATTAGAAGATTATTGGGTTTATTGGGAGATTGACAACCTTCCATCAATCATCAAGTTCTTCTTTTATTCTTTGCATTATTATTTTGGAATCTCCATAGGTATAATTCTCTTAATCCTTGCTTTAATTATTGTTAATCTTTCTTACTTGTTCATCATGTTTGGCTTTGTTAGTATGATTGACAACCTTATTAACATGTTAAACTTGATCATGAGTGAGTAGTTACTTAGCTAGGATTAATGGGTAATTAAGGAAAATAAACATGGGGAATGATTCATGCTTAAATTAATATGCTTTCATGGTTTATTTGCTTGCTTGTTATGATCTCAACTCATGCACATGTTATGTTTGATGAAATGCTAAGCCTATGAATCCTTGCATTTACTACCATCTCTTATCTTTTCAATGAGACTTGTAAGACATAACCCAACTCGAGCCTCATTAGACCATGCATGTTGTTGAGTAGGGGAGATTAAGTCGACTTGTAGGTGTTGTACAATCTAATCGATTCGGCTCCGGGGCCCAAACTTTCCTAGGATTGTAAGATATAACCCAACTCAATCCATCACAACAATAATTGCTTGCTTATAATTTGAGAACATGTTTGTATGATCATATCCCATGATTCCCCTATGATCCCATGACACCCTAGCATTTTTAATCAATTGTTTACATCTTTCCTTTTGTTGCTTGTTTATTGCTTTTATTAGATTAGAATCATCAACCCATTATAATTGTGACAACCCCAAGCATAACCATAATTAGATTGAATAATTTGAGTAACCACCGTCCCATGGATCGACCTCGACTTACCACTAACTAGTTGTATTTTGAGTATTATAAATGTGTTTGATTGGATGTGACCCGACGACATCACCCATAAAAAATGCTAAGGCCAGCGAATTCTAATCAGTGATCCCATTAGCAGCTCGATCCAGGTCTCGGTACCTCTCCCTTGCAGCATCACGAAGAGAGAATATGAACATAGTCTCCTTCACCTGGTCCTGGGTCACACCGGTTGGTGGGGGTATGGAACAGCAATAATCAATGAATGTCTCTATATGTTTGGCTGCATCTTCATTTGCAGCTCCCCCAAATTGGTTCCTCTCAACCAAGTTGATGTAAGACGGTTTTGGCTCGAATTTCCTGTTCGTCCCTGGTAATGCGAATCCCTTATAGAGATTCTCATTGTGTCACTCAGTGTGATCGGGCTATAATTGCTTCTTCAGCCATGTCTGGAGATGTGACGGTCTCAGCTGAGGAAGTAGAAATAGGTGACGAAGGTGGATCCTCCTCAAACAGCTCGTTCTCGTAGTAACTAGACAGAGTACTCAGCTCTTCCTCTGTCGGCAATATTCTAGATGATCGTCTCAACTCACGCAAAGTCTTCTCAATCTCAGGATTGAACGGTAGTAATTCACCACCCTGTGACCTGCCCATAAGAAGAAACTACAAGTAGAATATGAGAATAGTTTAAGTAACAGATGTCCCTTAAACTAAGAGAAAGACTAAAATAGAAACAACTAAAAATTTTAAACAATTGCCTCCCAAGAACGGCGCCAAAATTTGATGCCTGTCGTTGTATGCACCAAAAATAATATTTATAGTCCAAACTACTACTATAGCTAGTGGCAGTCAGGGTCGAACCACAGAGAGGCGATGCAATTAATAGTTGTTTTATTTAAGTCTAAAGTAACAAATGTGAGGGGGATTTGATTTGAGTTGTTCTATAACTAAAGGCAGTAAATGAAAAGTAAACTAAATAAACGGATAAAATCAAATATTAAAAGGGTGCTAAGATGGTCGGTTCACTATAGATTCGGCGGCAGTGTCCTAGGTAAGTCTGAAATAAACACATGAGACGGGAAAATAAGAAGTCCTCTCGGTCCTTTCTTAACAGGTAGCATCTTTCGATCTCGCTACAGGTCCCTAATATCACTAATGCTAACTTTCGTCCTGAAAAGTGATTAAAAAGGCTAAATTAACTTATCTCTCAATCTTATTAAATTAGTCGTCTTAATTAGGCAGTCTATTCCCCTCCCCTATCTTTCGATCTTATCGGGTCGGTCAATTCCTAAACATTCAACTAGTCGCGTGCACTCGATTCGTCAAATATAGCAATTAAATTAATTAAAACGAAGCTAACCTCACGTGGCCAGTCGATCGACCATGGCGCGTTCTAGGTCTTCCTATTCTAATGCCGCCTATACTACAGATTCCCTACATCCTAGCACAAGGGGTTTAGCTACTCATACAGGAAATAATAACAACAATAAACTTAACAATTAAAACATTCGAATTCATGCTTAAATTAACTGAACAAAAGACTAGCATAAAACGATAATTTGGCTTCGGGAGATCTAACCTAGCAATTCTATACTATGAATGAACAAAGTAACGAAACTGAACTAAAGAACAGAAAAATACCGAATGGAAGTAAGGAGAATCGGAAAGCACGAACAAAAATTAAATTGTATTGAATGAATGTAAACTTGAATGCAAACCCTAATTATTTCCCTAAAGTGTTCTATGACAAAAATCTGATAAAAACTTGATAATGTCAGGTTACGTTATATAGGAATATAACATAACCTTATTCCTAAACCTAATATACAATGGGCTTTGGAATTCTTGTTCTATTTCTTTAATTTGCGCGTCAGCTCGTGTGATGGTCGATCGACCATGCAAGGCAGTCGATCGACTGGTCTGCACTAAACAGTAGCTTCTGTAAGTCGTGCTCTGGTCGATCGACCATAGGAGGCAGTTGATCGACCACTATAGCTGGTAGTCCACTTCTAGTTCTTCATAAAGTTGTCTTTCAGGCCTCGAAATGCGCGCCAAGTTCATTTCTTATGTAAATACTTCATGTCAAATGCAATGCAAGGTACTCGGGGACGGATTTAGCTTGATTTCCGCTGGATTCTTCACATTTCTGCAATAATGTACAAAAACACGAAAGTAGACGGAAATAGGGAGAATAGTAGCATAAACTACATAAATGAGCTCTGAAATGCGTGTAAAATGAGGTGTAAAACATCATATTTAGGACACGCATCAGACTACATGTCCATTAAAGGGGTCAAACAGGAGCTTTTCACCCGGATCTTCCCGTCCTCTTTGGAACCGATCCCTCGTTAGTGGTAATACTCCCTCGATCCGAAAAACCTTACTACTTGGGACGAAGTCGCAGTTGAATTCGCCAAACAATACGCCGACAATGTTGAAATCCAAGCCAATACCCGTACCCTTGAGGTTCTAACCCAGAACGACAAGGAGGGATTCACCGAGTTCTTAACCCGTTGGAGGAGGGTAAGTACTCAGCTAGTCAGCAAACCGAGTGAATCAACTTTGGTGGAAAAGTTCGTCAACAACCTCCGCCCAGTATAGGCCAACTTACTGAGATATCAAAATATTAAGACCTTCCAAGATCTGCAAATTCTAGGGACACGCATTGAAGATGACCTCTGGAAGGGTGTCTTGGCCAAGACTACTGGCAGAGGCTACCAAGGATCCACCTCAACCGAATCTCGCCCTTACGGCCAAACGAAAAAGATCGATAAGGTCAACCTCGTCGAACCATCTACTAAGAGACCTGAACGAGAGCATTCACTAATATAGGGTCAACTTATGCAAGTGCCTTGAAGAGGCTCATGGACCAGGGAAAGTTACAACCAATCAGGCCCACCCCGGATCCGACCGATGCTAAGAAATCCCGCTTCTGGAACCCCAATGCCTACTGTCAGTACCATCAAGGGCAAGGGCATGATACAGAAACCTGCTTCAAACTCAAACACATCATCCAAGACATGATTGAGAAAGGGGATTTGCCTTTACCCCCATAGACTAAGCCAAACAACAAAACAAATCCTCTCAGAATCCACGCTATCTCCAAAGATGAGCCAACTCTGGACTGCTCACACCTCATCCTGCCAGTTGATGACGTGGTGAACGCCTTGGAGAAAGTTCCCTCGAACGGGGTATTTGTGTTCAGTGCCACAACTATGCTCACTATGTTCCAACAGGTTGAAGAAGCCATAGCTAGCCTCTCTGAAAGGATTACCCGACTTGACGATGCCTACCGTCGACTTATCTTCAATCCTCCACCACCACGCCCGAGGGAGAGTCCCCCGAGCGCCCAAAACTACCCTCACCAGGACGGATTGCTTCCGCGACCATTCTGGCATGCACCTCACAATAATCAACCCCACAAAAACTGCCTTCGCAATAATCAACCTCACAAAAATTACCCTCACAGAAATATCCCTCACAAAAATTGCCCACCAAGGAATACCCCTCCAAGGTGCCTTTAGGACCCTGAAATCAACGACATCTGGAGAGATGATGTTGAAGATGTCTACCTTGTTCCCAGGAAAGAGAAACGGGCGAAATAGATCGGTCACCTTACCCGGTCCGGACGCCCCTATAGAACCCGAACAATCCAACGGTCGTTCCAACAACAAACGACCAAGTTGTCCCGGACGCGGACACTCAACCAAGAGCTCCTGAGAATTTAATCCTCAAACAGCTTCAGAAGGCAAAAGCCGAAATCTCGATCTGGCAACTGATCGCAACATCCTCTGAGCATCGACAGGCTTTGCTACAGGCCTTGGGAAAATTAACTGTGCCCTCCACCTCTTCCCCTGAAGAAATAGTGGCACATATGACGAGGGACGCCCCTGACTTGAACAACCCAGTCGTCTTCTCTGACGAAGATATCCCTCCCTTCGTAGCTAATCATAATCTTGCCCTGTACATTACCGTACAATGTCTCAAAAAGAATGTGCCCATGGTCCTTGTGGATGACGGATCCGCAGTGAACGTCATTCCCCTCAAGACTGCTCACAAGCTGGATATTAAGGAAGCTGATTTGGTCCCGAAAAATCAAGGAGTACGCGCCTACGACGGCACTCGTCGCAAGGTCGCAGGGCTTATCACTCTGACCGTCACAACCGGACCACTGGAAAGGCAAACCAGTTTTCAGGTGGTCGACATCGACGCCTCCTTCAATATGCTCCTGGGACGTCCCTGGATTCACGCCGTCAAGACGGTTACCTCAACTCTCCACCAGAAAATTAGGGCCCCCTTCAATGGGAAAACAATCACAATTCCTGCTTCCTCGATCAAAGCTGTCATGAGAAAGGGAATAGCCTCCCAGGCCATTGAGGAGGATGATAATGAAATGTGGGGCTTCCAAGCTGTGAATGCCATAACTGATGAATCAACACCCTTTGATTGTGACCCATTTTCCAACCTCACAGTCAACCGCATCATGATGCGCCAGGGTTACTTCCCGGGTTTACCCCTCAATTGATGAAGAAGAAGTATCACCTACTACTTAACCTAACTTCAAACTAATTACAAAGCCCAACTCGAAATAAGGCAAAATCACGCGTACAGGGTATAACCTCTCGATCGAGTGGAGTAAAACCACTCGATCGAGGACAAAGCTAGAAATTCCTCCCGATCGAACATAAATGGGATTCGATCGAGTATTTCTTATATCAGCCTTCTCGATCGAGTATCAAAACAGCTCGATCGAGTGAATCTTCAAAAGATAAAGCATTCGATCAACTAATAAGTGGTCAATCGAGCTATATTTAGCACGTAAGACTTCTTGACACCTTCGAGGTCAGCTCACGCGTCTTTTAAGTGACAGATTCCAAGCTCCGATTCCTTATTCTCCACAAATGCATGCAAATGAGACAAGTTTACGCTCGGTTTATCTTCTTTCTGGTCCGTACCTGCAATTTACACATGACAAACCAAAGTAGACTATTCGGGGGTGTTTGTAGCTAGATGATACACAAATAGTACAGAAATGCGTGTAAAAATGAGGTAAAAACCTTATATAAAATACACACATCAAGTAATTAGGGCGTTATATATTTTCATTAATCGATTTCTATACACTATTTACAAAACCTAAACATCGTAAGACGCTCTAATCACTCTAAATCTCTCCTCTGTGTGTGGACTAGGGGTGCTAACGAGCCGAGTCGAGCGCGAGCCCAGGGGTATTCGGCTCGAGCTTGGAAATGGGAAAGGTGTGCTCAGCTCGAGCTCGAGCTCGTCGAGCTTGAATATCCTAGGCTCGAGCTCGAGCTCGACATGTAAAGAGTGGCTCGAGCTCGGCTCGTGGCTCGTGAACTGCTAAAATTTTGGCTCGTAATGAGCTCGGCTCGCAAACTTACGCTTTAATGTACTTAAGCTTAGTTCTTACTTAGCACAAAAGCAAATTAAAGCATAACAATTCTTAAAAGTTAGAAACGAGTTCATGCATAATACAATAAATTAACTAGTTTGAGTGCAAAAAATCGGAATACAAGTCTTTCTACGTTATTTTGATATAAGTAAATACTCCATTGTTGACTAGAATGACTACAAACTTTATTAAAAACGTCAAAAAAGATAATCCATAACAAAACCATCTTTTCGCCTTTCCTATCTTCTCATATATCTCATTCTTCTTCTACGAACCATCCCTCATAGCCTCGTGGGTTTCATCGCAGCACCTACGACAAAAATATTTACATTGCACAAATAAGTTTATAACGAAAAGAAACAGGTTTAGTGACTTAGGCCACAATTTAATTTAGTACTGTATGAAATTTTAATGAATATAACCCCATCAAGAACTTAATTAACCTACGGAAGTGGAAGTCGAATTTCATTTGATTGATCCTCGATTTTGTTCTGAAAAAAAGCATTTAAAAATCAAACAATGGCTTAATTAAAGTAACTGAAGTAAATAAAATACATTATTGTTGTTACCTTATTCTTTTGTTTCAATCCATGTATTGATCGGCACCAATCGCCTGTGCATAGCAACATTTGTACTGTATCCATTTTCAATGAGGCATGTTAAGAATCAATAACTCTGCTACCAGCACTAAAAGTTGCCTCAGAGGCAACAGTGGTAATGGGAACGACTAAGATATCAGATGCTAACTTGGATAATATACGGAACTTCATTGATTTATCCTTCCACCACTGCAAGGCATCAAAACACTCGTCCTCTTGAGGAACATAACACCCCTCATCAAGATAATCATCTATTTCCGATTTCCTAGACTCAATCGTATCCTCACTTCTCACTACTCTTAAAAGTTCAGACAATCCTGGAGTGTTGCTCCTAACACTGGCATAAGAGCTACTTTCACCTTCATCACTTTGCCCTTTAGGAGAATACATGGTGACATATTCCTTATATAGCTCATACAATGTGTCTTTCACTTTATTGATATTATCTCGAACTTCATCAGATGGGAACATCTTTTTAAAAGTAATCTCCACAACCTTCATCTTCAATCGAGGATCCAACACGGCTCCAATAGCCATAAGCAAATTACACTCGCCCCAATATTTATCAAATCATTGTTTCATATTATCAACCAAACCCTTAACAAAACCATCAGAAGATTCTGAATTTTTATCCAATAGCACTTTGATTTTATAAATTTCAGCGAGAAACAAATTAGAAGTGGGGTACTCAGATCCTGATATAATGTTGGTTGTATCATTAAACACTGCTAATATCTCAATCAACTTTTCAAATTTTGCCCAATCTTCTTCACTAGGACAATACGTATAACGAGGGTCTTCTTGAGCTAGCCTTGCAAAAACCTTTTTGAACTTGATTGCACAAGCTAACATTTCATAAGTGGAATTCTAACGAGTCTTGCATTCAAGAACCAATCTTCTTTCTTTAAGGTTGAACTGTTGTACAAGCTCAGTAAAATTTTGAAACCGTGAATCGCTTTGATTAATGTAATCAACACTATCATGAACATTAGCTTTAATAGTATTCACTTTTTTCAGACCATGTTGTACCATAATGTTCAGAATATGTGCACAACAACGAACATGGAACAACTTACCACCACAAATCAACCTTTTAGTGAGAGAGAAAGTGTCCTTAAGAACATGAATGCAAGTATCATTAGCTGAAGCATTATCAACTGAAATAGTGAAAACCTACAGAAGAAAAAAAAAGATAATAAGGTATACAACAAGTAATGTTCATGAAAACTATAAGAATAATGAAATAATATAGGAAAAATACTTACTTTATTCTCGATATCCCACTCTTTTAGGCATTTGAATATTCAATTCGCTATGTCTCTTCCTTTTCGAGGAGGAGGTAAGTGAACAAAATACAAGACCCTTTTTTGAAGTTTCCACTCAGAATCAACAAAATGACCGATTAGGACCATATACTCAATCTTTTGAGGTTTTGATTTCCATAGATCAGTGGTCAAAGAAATTTTCTCAACACCTTTCAACAACAATTTCAGCTTCTTTTTTTCATTCTCATACACATTCAAAGAATCACTTCTTATGGTATGGCGAGACATACTTTTATATTGCGGAATTCCACGTTTCATCATCAAATTAAAACCCTCTTCCTCCACAATTCTAAAAGGATGCTCATGCATAAGTATCCAGTGTGCAATTCCCTCCCTCATCACTGACATGTCAAGTTGGCCATCATGTAAAGCACTAACAAAAGTAGTTTGTGATGCACTTGCAGTTGAATTAGATGGTAAAAAATTGATAAGCTTTTGCCTCTTAGAAAACATTGCCTTCTTCGCACATTTTGTTGAGTGTCTATTAAAATGAGTTGTTGCTCCAGATTTGAAGTGAGATAAAGCTGTGTCACAATACTTACACTTAGATTTCCATATCCCCTTAACCAAAGCAGGGTCTGAAAAGTCCTTCCAAACTGCAGCTTTCCTTCCTCGTTTGAAAGGATGAGGAGGTGCGCCTTCCTCAACAAGCACATCTTTGATAGAATTAGGATGAGATTCAGGTTCGTCCTCCATTACTTGTGGTTCAATTTCTTCTTCAATGTCCATCTCATCATCAAGATTCACAAAAAATTCTTCTACTCTATTAGTTGAAGGACATGTGTTTGGAGAGGTAGGCTCTGATGGTTCTGTAATACCAACAAGTTGACAACAAATAGACCCGTGTCATTAAATAATTTACATTGAAATTCAACTTACTGAAGTGCAAAACAAGTAGACAATAAATAGAGAATTTACTGGTCATGGTTGTCCCTAGTTCTCCGGCCCTCTTATCCTATACATTTAGAAATTTAAATATCAAACTCAATTCTCAGAAAAATGAAGAAAGGGGACCATTGACACCCAAACATGTGCATTTGACAGAAACAATATTATTGCATTCATGTACATCAATAACCAATTTAAATCACTACTATGGTATTATACATTAACAATGGCAACTCTAGTTAACACCTTTGGAAATAATCCTTAGTACTGTGGCAAGTCCCACAGTTCACTTTCTGATTCGTTCCCTACTGTTCTCCATTACCTCTGAGTTTAATTTTTAGTTGACACATGTTAGCATGATGATTAAGACTTCCAAATAATCTTACCTAAAAACCAAATTGAAACTTCACCGTATAACATTTTGTGTAAATATGAAATGAGTATCATTGAGTCACGCTATCTCATTCTCTTTTTAAAATAAGTAAAAAAAAAGGCTGTCTAGTTTCATGTTAACAGTGGCAACTCTAACTAACTGCATTTTGTTAAATGCCCCTCTAAATTTAGTAACCCGGGTTGCAATAGAACGAGTTTTTATTTCGAAACAATCAGAACAAAGTTTAAGAGATTGAAAAGATGATGACAAGCAATGAATAAATGATGATGACAAACAATGAATAAAAACAGGGGTGACAAACAATCTGGCAAATGATCGGAGTTGGGAAACGTCATATATACATGAGGAGACACAAACAACAAGATAATGTTGAATTTTAATGGCATATAATGTCTAAACAAACAGTGAGCTTAAAATCTAAATTCATGGACACAGTCATAATGACCAACACAGCAATTAGAATGATCAGAGCGCCAGTTACTTACTTACCTATCTAACAGGTCATTTATCTGAACATGGACTCATCTACTCAGTCAAAAAACCAACAATAGATGATCAATTAATGACGTTGGTGATGATTAAAAACAGGAGGTGATGATATGAGGACCGACGATCAAGACGGAATTTGGGTAAAAGACATAACCCATAATTCCATAATTATTCTACAAAATTTACTCAAAAACATGAAATAATGAAGTCATAAACGAGCAATAGAGTACCTGGCTTGAAGGTAGGGGCGTCTTATTAGGGGTACAACTCTCACCAAAACCCCGTTCACATCCTACTCTACGTTTCCTCTCCTTTCTTGTCTTGTTACTTATATGCGAGATCTTGCTCCCGCTGCTAAAGATCTTGTCCAAGGTCCAAGCCAAGCAGGGGCTTCTTACTATTAGTCTATTGTAACCTGGAGAAGATTAAACTTTAAAAAGAGAAATTAGAGCACGGAGTGACGGAGTGACTAGGAAAGAAGATGATGTAAACGACAGTCTGGCAGATGATCGGTTTTTGTTTGTGTAAAGAGTAAAATTGGGTAGGCGGCAGTTTAGGTTTTTTTACTGCTATGATTCCCCATTTCACTATTGGATTAATTGGGTAATGGACTTAATTAATTGAGACTAGTAATAATGGGCTTGGATAAGTGTAAATATAAAATTTAATTATATGACCTTTTTTGTATTGAAACATATTTAAAATGTATTTATATAATTAAAAAAATCGAGCCGCTCGCGAGCTTTTCGAGCCGAGCTAAGCCTTGCTCGGCTTGACTCGAAAAGTATCCGGGCCGAGCCCGAGCCCGAGCCGAGCTCAAACGAGTCGAGCTTTGACCGAGCTTTAACCGAGCCGATCTCGAGCTGTTCGCGAGCTGTCTCGTCTCATTAACAGCCCTAGTGTGGACAATCATAGCAATCGCATTCAGCCCTTTATTCCTTCGTTGGTAAGTCTTTATCCCCATGTTTGTTGATGATTATTTCTAGGGTTTGTCTTTAATCATGATTTTGGGGAAATGGGGTTTTGAAATTAGTAATTATGTTATGTGATTATTGTTTAGGCGAAGACTTCGTAGAGGAGCCGTTCTAGTTGTTTGATTCCTTTCACTGCTGTTGTGCAAAGGTAGGGTTTCCCTACTCAGTTACTATTAATTTAATTAAGATGTGATTGTATTGTGTTTTACTGTTCTCTGCTGATCATCGGAGTGTTGGTGTGGTGGTGGTGGTGATTGTGATGTTGTGTTTGTTGTTGTGGACTCACTTGCGGGAGTGGCTTCACGCCCTAGTTCGCCCTCCGTGGAACCCGTCACGGGAGGGGATTTGCACATTAAGGGACATGGTTATCGCTCGTTGATGAGCGGGACTTTGGTGGGGATTGGCTGCGGTTCCCCACTGGCGGCGTGGACTACCTGTTGTGATGAGTAGTCTGGCAGGGCTACACACTTTGGTGTGTAGTCGGTTACTGTGTGAAATCGGGAGACCGGGCATGGAGGATGATCAGCTGGTTGCTTTATGCACCTGTCTTACTTTGATTATTCAGTAACTGACCCCGTTGTTGTTTTGTAAAACCTGCGGTGATCCAATCGGGGATGGTGAGCAGATTATGACAGGTAATGCAGATGTTTAGCTATGGGACAGTCATGGGGAGTCATCACTTCGAGTCTAGCTTCCGTTGTTATGAGTTTAGCTGTCTTTTATTTCAGTTGTATTGAGGTCCTTACACTTTTATTTTGAGTTGGTCTGAGATAATGTAATCGTTAAACTCTTTATACTTTAATAAAGTTATTTTGGATTGTTGCTTTTGATATACTAACTTCGGGAAACCGAGATGGTAACATCCTTTCATGATAGGGTAGTCCTTGGTAAGGTACCTTGGTATGAGGGGGTGTTACAATTAAATTTTATCTTTTCTTATTCTTTCATTTTCCTTCGTTCTCTTTGTTATTTTCAGTATATAAATTATATTTTAACAAATCTCTTTTTAATTACAATGCTTAATTCTTCCTTAATCCCGAGTAATTCAATACTTGCGGGTTTTCGCCGTTTTAATTCAAATCGATTCATCGGGGTTTCGACTTGTTCATGTCGAGGTTCTGGAGTCCCAATTTGATACATATGTTTTCTTCCGAATATAATTTGTCTAGTTTCGTCTTAATCTAATCTCAAGTTCGCTTTTTTGTATTTCCGACACGAGTTCATCGCATAATCATGTAAACCGTTGTAATTTCTCGTTTTAGTTCGTTTTATGACTTGCCTAGATACATATAATCGGTTAAAGCACTTCAATTCGAATCTAACATAAATAATCCATTTTAAATCTACCAACGAACAATAACAATATTGTGATTCTGACTTCACAGCTAGAACCCAACTCGAGAACAGACGCATGAAGTACTGCGCCTCTTCCAGAGGACGCATCAGATGTTGCGCCTGTTCTAGGTTGGTTTCTGCCCCTGAACCCTTTATCACTTTGACGTAACTCCTAATTATGGCTTAAATCAACTATTATTCATATTATCACCTCTA
This sequence comes from Silene latifolia, assembly GCF_048544455.1. NCBI lineage: Eukaryota > Viridiplantae > Streptophyta > Magnoliopsida > Caryophyllales > Caryophyllaceae > Silene > Silene latifolia. The sequence continues at coordinate 104,931,187 of NC_133531.1, forward strand.
ATCCGACGTATATTCATATTTTAATTCTAATTTTGTTTTCTTTTATTTGCTTCTCCAAAATCCCATTTTTTGAGCGTGATTTTGACATAGATCAAATAAATCTTGTAATTTTAATTCATTTATCGTTGTTATTATGTATGATTTAATTATATGGCATTCACATGTATTGAATCTAACATTTAACTCGACTAAATTGTCTGCTAAAATATGTGTTAACCGACATAGTCTAATTTTACATGCTAAGATTAATCTTTGTTTATTGCATTGCATGCATTACATCGACGACATATATGTAATACCACGGTTTTCTAAGTCTGTTACTCGGTCGAATATGGCTTACTCAGCCGAGTAAGGGTGTCTTCTGTTTCTGGACAGCTTACTGCCCAGGAATACTCAGCCGCGTATGAGCATACTCGACCGAGTATCCGGTCTGACATGTATTATTTCCGCGGTTTGATTTAGAGATGATTAGATTTATATAAGATGCGTTTAACAGTTTCTAATCACCTTTTCAAAGCCTAAACGTTTCAACGTAACACTAATCCTCTCCTAATCTCTCTCAAGTGCGTGGATCGTTAGCGAGTCTTGTTCATCTTTCATTGCATTGTTGGTGTCGGTAAGCCTTTGATTTCATTAATTCTAGTGTTTTACCTTTTAAGGTCTTACCCTAATTTGTGATTTTGGAAAAAAAGGGTTTTGCATATGGTAATTCGAATTATGTGATTGTTGTTAGGTGAGGACTTCGTAGAAGAGCCGTTCTAGATTGCTTTGCTTGTGTATCTCATTGAAGTTGTGCTAAATTAGGGTTTCCCTAATCAGTTTACTGTTTAATTGTTGTAAGATTATGTGGTAATTGTTGTACGTTTGATTATCTGCAATAATCTGCTGATTGTTGTTGGTGTATTGGAGCTGGTGTTGGTGTGGTGATGATTGATGATGATGTTTGCGACGTGCGTCCTCGGCTGAGTGGAGTCACTTGCGGGAGTGGCTTCACGTCCTAGTTTCTCCCTTTGTGGAACCCGCCACAGAAGAGGATGTGCACATTAACGAACAGGGTTATCGTTCGTTGATGAGCGGGGCTTCGGTGGGGAAAGGCTGCGGTCCACCACTAGCGGTGATGATTATCTTTTGCGATGGGTAATATGGCAGGGCTATACACTTTAGTATGTAGTCAGTTACGATATGTGATTGGGAGTTGGAGGTGGATGATGATCAGCATTTTGTCTTTTTTACTTCTCTTATTATAATTATACAGTAACTGACACCGTTGTTGTTTTATAAAATATGTGGTGATCCATTCGGGGTTGGTGAGCAGATTATGATAGGTGATGATGTTCACTAGCTATGGGGCCGTCATGGGGAGTCATCACTCGAGTCTAGGTTCCGCTTTCAAGAGTTTTATTTTTCAGTTTTAATTTTTGAACACTAGTAACATGTACTTTGGTTTTTGGATTTTGGAGCATGTAACCATTAATCTTTTATACTTTAATAATTTGTGTTTTGAATTGGTAACTTTGATATATTAACCCCGGGCATCCGAAATGGTGACGATTTCTCATGCTAAGGTGGTCCTGGTAAGGAACCTTGTTATGTGGGGGTGTCACAATATCAAATATGAACAACTTTCCTAATCATTAGTAGAGGCCGCTATCGAGGCGGACGGGATTAGGAGTTCGAATTAAGGAACTTCCTAATACGTACCCTCACCCCTTACTCCGGCTATCTCTGGACATCCGTGTCCATTGGAATCTCGAGAGTCATTCTACATTGGCATCTAGAGAGTCATTCTAGACATAGAATGCTAAGGGTAACGAGTTCATAGTGTTCATGTCATTACTTTGAGTCTTGACATTACACAAGGTATTCAAACGGTTTTCAATTTTTCCACAATAAATTGGTGGCGACTCCACAAATGCAGGCTTATTCAACCTTTCACCGGTTTCAATGTCTTACAAATCGGTAACGGCCCATGACGTGCTTTGGCAAACCAAGGTTCTGTGGGAGAAGTGCCGCCGCCTCAAAACCACAACGCGCGGGTGCACGCGGCGCGGGCGACCCATGTCCACACACATGTCGATTTCTAACTTAAGAAGTCGGTTTTAGAATGAGGGGTGTATTAAGTTTGCGACGCTTGTTTCTACGATATGCTTACCCTAGATTATCACAATATTTCCAAGATTCATGACATATGTCGACATCTTAGGATATGTTGGACTTGGTTTGTACGAGTTCCCGTTTCGGAGTAAGTTTTGGATTAGTTTGGGATCGGTGTCGAGTGTTATTTTAATGTTATCTCGGTGCTTCTTTATCTTTTTAATTCTCCTTTCTTAGCTTGAAAGCTACTTTTGTAGCTCTAGTCATTGATACTCCTAAACCTAATTTTGGAGTTATCCTTCCGACTCATCTTTGTATCTTACTTTTCTTCCTATGATACCTTTTAAATAACTTCTTTTCATTTTGTTTAATGTTAACTTTGATTGAATAAATTTGACTCTCAACTCTTAGTAATGAGTGATTGCATTGTTTAAGAGTGTGGTGAGACGTGCTTTGGAGATTCTGGTGCTTAGTTACTTGATATGAAGTGAGTGTGATTGATATGTGTGAAGTGAGTGTGTTTGAAACTAAAACCTATGAGCTTGTAGTAGACCTTGTTAATCGCATTTGATGTGAGAGTTTGGGAAAATGAGTGTCATCTTCTGAAACCCGCCCAATGATGATCAGACTATGTGTCTTAATAAGCGTGTATAGATAGGTTATACATGAGACGGTTTAATGTTATGCTCGAAATGAAAAATAATGTCAAAAGATCATTTGAAAAAGAATAAGGCATTGTAAAAAGGAAAAATAAAAGTAAAAACTGATTTGGCAGAACGAAAATAAAAGTAAAATTTTTTACATCAAACTCGAGAGAACGATGAGAGGAGTGTGTCGGATTCCTAAACGAAAAAGTTACGCTTATCTTAGGGTGAGATATAAAAGACGGGTAAAAGGAAATTTAGAAAAGATGGAGAAAGACAATATTTTATTTCATTAGAAGATAAAGGATAATGAGAGGAGAAGAACGTTGCGAAAAGGGAGGAATTCGTTGAGGATAATATTTTATGACCGATCTTAAAAGCTTGAGTTTTTGGGTTGAATAGGGGGTTTTAAGAGGGAGAAAGTTGTAAATTTTTGAGGAAGAAGGTGAAGTAGTGATTTTCTCATAAAATTAGACCTAAAACTTGATCAAACTTGACTAGCTTGACCCATAACTTAATAAGTCGAATTCTACTAAAATTTTGCGCTGGATCCGATTATCTAATCTATTAGGTCAATTTAGAACGGTTTTAACAATTATTTCAAAAATGTGATTTCCCATAAAAATAAAGGCAAATAGTATAAATTAGCGGTTTAAACTAATTTAACTAATAAAATAAATATAAATATTATCAAATTGGCGACTTTAATATATTACCCTTTGAGATAAAATCAAGGGTGTTAGAGTGACTTGGTGGGGGATGGTTAAGATGTAGACCGGCACCTGGGTGATTTTTAGTGGGTTTTTAACGAAAGATAAAAGAAAAAAAATGAAAAAATGATAACGATAAATTTGGGAAGGTTGTATATGACATAGTAGAAGCACAAATACTATCTTATAATCAGTTGTATAATAACATTGTACAACCGGCTTAAAGTTGTTGAGCTCTTGCACAAAGTTGTTAAGCTATTTTACAAGTTATTGAGCTATTTTGTGAAGTTATTGAGCTTAATAATTGTTTTGTTAAGTTCAATAGCTTTGTATCATAACTCGATAATTTTGTTAGTAGAGCTTAATAATTATATGACAAAACTCAACTACATTAAATAAGTTGTATATACAATTAGTTGTATAATACATTAATTGGAGTAGAAGTTATATATGAAAAAACATTGACCATTTTTTTTCATTAAAGTTGTTAATTCAATGGAGTGGTATTCGGTTATTTTTTCCATTAAAGTTGTATATAAAAGTCTTCTCTCTCGATTTTCTATTAAAGTTTTGATTTTGCCGTAATATTCCGTATAACTTATGATAAACCATCTAATAAAGAATGATACTCGTGACAAATGCTTAGTTTACTTATGATAAACCATCTAATAAAGAATGATACTCGTGACGTAGTTTAAATTAGTAATAATAATACAGAGTGTAATTTAATATTTTGAAATAATGTTAAGACTCGTATTAGGTGAGCTTAAATGTCCAGTTGATATTTAATACTCCCTCCGATAATCCGATTCTTTAGAAATACGACATATTCCATTTTATAGTTTATTAAAAATACCTCATTTTTATATATGGAAAAAGAATTAGCGCCACCCGGTGGCGCCCAATCTCGATGCCACCCTCTCAAATGCAATAAATGGGGACCCAAAATAATGTATACATCCTATAGAATAAGTGAGGACCCTAATAATGAGGGGTGCATGTGTAAGGGTGACGCCGAAATTGGGCGCCGCCATCGGTGACGCCGTATCATTATCCTTTTCATATTATGTTTGTTTTTGTTACTAAAATTAAAGCACCTCAGTTTATTGGTGAGATCGAGCATCCGCTCATAACATTAATATTTGAGCAAAAAGTAAATGGAAGCATTTCTAAAAAATGGCAGAGGGTAACTTTTAGCATATGTCATATAGCTTAGTTGGAAGGGATACTCTTGGCTTGGTTTCGAAGCTATCGGCAACGTCTTCTTTCTCATGGCTTGGGTTGAGCAAACCATATCGGATTTTCAGTTTTTAAATCTCCTTTTTTAGTATCCTTATCCGATACGGTTTTTTCGTATGTATGAAAACTGTATACACGGTATCCGGTTTTCATCTCCAATTGTGTAATTTACTAATATCTTTTTTTTTATGTGTGATTTTATGATTTTTGCAGTATCTTAAAGAGTTCTAAAAAGTATAGAAGTAAATAAATTAAAAAGCGTAATAGTAATGAGGCTTATTCACCAAAATATTTGATATTTTGTGATATTTTATAGTGTATCCCTAAGTTTGGTTTTCTATGGTGTATCCCTCTGTTTTTTTTTTTTTTTTTTTTTTTTTTCATATATATATATATATATTCTCAGTCGTATTCCTAAACTTTTTACTTATTTCTCCATCATGACCTCGTTTAACTCTCCATTGATTTTAACTATCAAACAACCGTACTTCAAATTTTATTCTGACTCATTAATGTTATTGTATCTCCATCTTATATGAGAAGCATCACAAATCACTTTTGATAAGCACAAACTATTATTTAAAAATATCCATTATGATTCATGATATGATAATGGAGATTTGATGAATTTTTAATTAGATTGGTATATTATTTGGTGGGTTAATGGGTAATTTGGCGTATTATAAGTAAATGAGTAGGTGATTGTAATTGGAATGGTAAATAAATGATTTACTAGGTTAACTAAGAAACTAAGTTAGCAAAGACAATAAATAAGGTCATGGTATATATTAATGTATCGATTTAGGGGTACACCAAAGAATTTCAAAAATATAGTCGTTTGGTTGATCAAGGAACTTAATTTTCCTAGGAACTTCAATTTCATGGGAATTAAGTTCCTGCATCCAATTCGGGTGAATTTGACAAAAGTGTTTGGTTGCTCATGTTGGAATTAAATTCCATGGGAACTTTCAATGACCAAGGGGGGAGTAGGTAAGCCAATTCCTACATCATGTAGGCATTGAAAGTTCCTGGGAACTTTTAATTCCTCCATTTTCCAAAAAATATGGCAACCAAACAACCCATGTTTTTGCAATTCATGGGATTTTCCAATTCCTGTGTGTTTTCAAGTGTCAACCAAACAACCCCCTAGGAGTACAACATATAAAACCGAAAAATTCGAGGGTACACCGCAGAATATCCATGAATATTTTATTTAGAAAAAAAGGGAATTGTATTGGAATCCGTATAGATTTAAAATTATATCGATATGAACAAAACCGCATCGTTTATTTTTTATCACACCGACTAGTTATGGGTCTCTTTAAACCAAAAAAAATAAAATAATAACTTGTAGATTAGAATTCAGATATAGAACTTGGGTTGCATTATTTCTCTACCATCCGTCCATATCCTTTGAGATAAGGGAAATCAGTATAATCTTTCAATTTATATTAAAATCTTTGATTTTGTTGGATTTGTCACAACTAAGACCAACCAATAAACAATGTCACTCGTGAATGCATGGGTTGGAATTTCATATTACTGCATTTTCTTTTAATCTCTTAAAATATATGAATTTTTTTTATAAAATGTATACTAAAAACTCTTTTTATAAAGTACCAATGGTATAATTTTTATAATTTTTGAGCTCAAAAAATAAAAACGTCATATATATATATATATATATATATATATATATATAGAGGCGGGATCTCGTGAGTTTGGTTCTTATGGTGAGTTGTGAGTTTGGAAAATCTCAGCCATTGAATGAGAAAAAACAGATGGCTCAGATTGAATCAATAACCCAACAACCAAAACACAGACAACCGTACAACACTTCTTCGCTGAAAACATAAGTCCACTGGAAAAAAATCTATTTTCAACATTCTCTCTCTCAATAAACCCAAACAACAAAAACCTAATTTTTTTGATCGACAAATCTATTCGACTTTCCCTATCAATAACCGAGAACAAATTTGGAAGTAATACATCAATGTTTCAAAATTATCTTTCTCCATCCTGCTACTACCGTCCTATCATTGTTTTTTTTAATTAGGTTTGAGGTTAGTTTGCCAGTTGAATGATTTATTCAGTTGGGTTTGGTTTTCATTAGTTTGCTGATTTGAGGTTGAATTTATGGTTATGATGATGATGAGTAATCTTCTTCGAATAATGCTCATCATGTGTTTGATAAAATGCTCCTTACAGTTTGATCCATCTGATAACTATCTCATTAACTGTGGATCACTCACTAATGTTTCAGTTGGTCCCCCAAATTTTCAACCCTAAATTGAAATGACGATGTAATTGTATATGAATAGATGCGGTGCGCGAATCCATGGTTGGATCAAGTTGCTCGAAAATGGAGCTACTATGCGTGCTTGATGGCGAGGTGATGATGTTTGCTAACCTGCTCTTCAAAATCCCGTTTTGTTATCAGTGTTCCTCCCATTATTTGCTCATCTTAATATTTCTATGATTGGTCAAATTACTTGATCAAGAGATTGTTTAAATGTTTGGCATGCAACTATATTTTGGAATTGAGGAGGGTCTCATATAAGACTTGCATTTGAGTCTGCAATCACGCGTTTCATTTTCACTGCATCAGCAGATGGCTCAAAACCCGCCAAGTGTGCCCGCTAGGCATGTCTGCATTCCTTTTCTTTCCGACCTCTTCTTTGTTGGTTTTTCCTTTGACTGCAATTGACCCTATTTACTAAACTTGTGCTATGTGACTGTTGTATCAGACAACAGCGAATGGGAGTTTCAGAAGTACGGTCACTAGAACATGCTGCAATTTGGTTGCTGGAATCCGGAGTTTGTCAAATGTGCAAGAACGATGGAGTGTCGAGCTCTATCATTTCAGTATCTAAATAGTAATTGACTTTTTGCAGAACCATTTAGCGTCTATAACTCCTTATCCTTGGAATGCGAGTCTTTAGAGTTGGCGAAGCTCTTGTCTAAATCCGTTTTGTTTTTGTAATATTCCATCGTTACAGCTGGTTATTCAGATCTGGGAACACACCATTAAGAAAACTGTTGCTTTTATTCGGTTGCAAATGGCAGATTTAACATGATGTTGAAGTGTTATTGGATATAGAGTCAAGTTGTAAGAAGCAGATGATTATTGCTGCTTTGTGACGACACTGTTGTTATTTTCATTACTATTGACACAACAGATGGGTCCTGACTCATGAATCTAACATTGGATTCTTGTAATTTAGAATCAGTTCTACTCTCTTACTACTAGCGACTTGGTGTCTTTTGTCATTTATTTGGCAGGAATAACATTACAGTAATATCAGAATAATAGCACAATAACATGCGGTAAAAAAGAGTAAAATTGGTGTCTTTTGTCATTTATTTGGCAAGAATAACATCACAATAACACCAGAATAACATCACAATAACATGCGGTAAAAAAGAGTAAAAAAATTATAGTAGAAAAAAAATCAAAGTAACACCGGAATAACATCACAATAACAGCAAAATAACAGTTGAATAACAGCACAATAACACGTGGTAAAAAAAAGGAAAAAAAAAACAAAGTCGTAAAAAAAATCAAAGTTGCACCGGAATAACATCACAATAACACCAAAATAACAGCATAATAACATGTAGTAAAAAAAAAGTCAAAAAGTCAAAATAGTAAAAAAATCAAAATAGTAAAAAATCAAAGTGACACCGGAATAACATCACAATAACAACGGAATAACAGTAGAATAACAGCACAATAACACGTGGTAAAAAAAAAAAAATCAAAGTCGTAAAAAAAATCAAAGTAACAGCGGAATAGCATCACAATAACAACGGAATAACAATAATAACACAATAACATGTGGTAAAAAAAAAAGGGAACAAAAAAAATCAAAGTCGTTTAAAAATCAAAGTAGTAAAAAAGCACAATAACAGCATAATAACACGAGGTAAAAAAAATAAGAGTGAAAAAAAATTCAAGCAAAAAAAAATTTGGTACAAAAAGAAAAAGAAAAAAAGGTAACATAATGAGAAAATTAGAGAAAAACATAAGAGAAAAAAAAAATCAAAGTTGTAAAAAAAGCATAATAACACGAGGTAAAAAAAAAAGAGATAAAAAAATTAAAGTAGAAAAAAAAGAGTAGCACTAGAAAAAAGAGAAAATAAACTAAATAACAATGCTTTTATATGACAACTAAGATTAATCTTGACCACTCATCTCTAATTTAATCTAATGGTTGAGATTCCCCCAACTCACAACTCACCATAAGAACCAAAATCACCAAATCCAATTTCTCTATATATATATATATATATATATATATATATATATATATATATATAGAATTAGGATCACATGAGTCCACTCTATCTTTTTGAGTCCGTGAGTCCATGATATAATATCACACGTTATATTAAATAATATCACAACTACTGATCATCACGTTATTATCTAAACAATATCACAAATTGAAAAAAAACTTTTTGAAAAAAAAAATTGAAAAAAATCGTCATATTGTTTTGTAATACAATATCACATGTTATCTAAACAATATCACACATTATACTAAACAATATCACAAATTTCACGAAAAAAATTGTTAAAAAAAATTTGAAAAAAAAATTTGAAAAAAAAATTTCGTGATATTGTTTTGTAATACAATATCACAAGTTATGCTAAACAATATCACACGTTATACTAAACAATATCACAGCTAACACGAAAAAAAAAAATTTTGAAAAAAAAATTCCCGAAAAAAAAAAATTCGAAAAAAAAATTTTCGAAAAAAAAAATTTAAAAAAAAAAAAATATTTGAAAAAAAAATTTTCGAAAAAAAAAATTTCGTGATATTGTTTTGTATAGTGCGTGATATTGTTTTATGGACTCATGGACTCAAATATTTAGGTGGACTCACCTGGATCCTACTCTATATATATATATATATATATATATATATATATATATATATATATATATATATATATATATATATATATATATATATATATATATAAAGAGAGAGAGAGGGGAGTTCTAATGAGTCTTCCTTCCCAATTGAGTCCATAAGTCCTTTTAAGGGCCATTGAATGGACTCATTGGATGGTTGAGATGAATTTGATTAAGGGCTATTAAAAAAAAAAGGAAAAAAATGTGGATGGTTGGATTGAGATGGGTGGTTGAGATTGAAAATTACCAAAAAAAATTACCACTAATCAAATTTCTATACACTAATTAATTTTTCTTTCTCTCTCTAGCCCCTAATTAATCAGTTTTGAGTTTCAGATTTCAAGTGTAAATGTAATGTTGTATGAGTTTTACAAGTGTAAATGTGATGTTTTACGAGTGTAAATGTAACATTTTAAGAGTGTAAATTTGATTTTTTGTGACGGAAATTTTGAATTTATATAATTTTAACATTTTACAAGTGTAAATTTGATATTTTACGAGTGTAAATGTAACATTTTAAGAGTGTAAATTTGATTTTTTGTGACGGAAATTTTGAATTTATATAATTTTAACATTTTACAAGTGTAAATGTGATGTTTTACGAGTGTAATTGTAACATTTTAAGAGTGTAAATTTGATTTTTTGTGACGGAAATTTTTAATTTATATAATTTTAACATATTACAAGTGTAAATTTGATGTTTTACGAGTGTAAATGTAATATTTTAAGAGTGTAAATTTGATTTTTTGTGACGTAAATTTTGAATTTATATAATTTTAACATTTTACTAGTGTAAATTTGATGTTTTACGAGTGTAAATGTAACATTTTAAGAGTGTAAATTTGATTTTTTGTGACGGAAATTTTGAATTTATATAATTTTAACATTTTACAAGTGTAAATGTGATGTTTTCCGAGTGTAAATGTAGTATTTTAAGTGTAAATTTGAAGATTTAAGTGTGTAAATTTGGTCCTTTATAAGTGTAACTTTAGTCCTTTACGAGTAAAACTTTAGTCCGATTACCAACAAACACCACCACCGTCGTCCTCCACCACCAACTCATATCCACAAAAATATATTAGTGCAAATCTATATAAATTTAACAAGTGTAAATGTACAAATATATGAGTGTAAATGTAAAGAAATATGAGTGTAAATGTAAAAATTGCGAGTGTAAATGTAAAGAAGTACGAGTGTAATTGTAAAGAAATATGAGTGTAATTGTAAAGAAATATGAGTGTAAATTTGAAAAATGCGTGTAAATGTAAAGAAATATAAGCGTAAATGTAAAGAAATACGAGTGTAAATGTAAAGAAATATGAGTATAATAAATATATTTATTAGATCTAAGAATACAAATTATTATAATATGATTTGTAAATGTGTAAATGTATAAAAACCAGTGTACAGATCTGAAAAAAAAAGTGTAAATTTAAAGAAAAACGATTGTATCTGTAAAAAAATACAAGTGTAAAAAAACATAAAGAAATATGAGTGTCAATGTGAGAAAATACAAGTGTAAATTTAAAGAAATATGAGTGTAAATGTGAGGAAATACAAGTGTAAATTTAAAGAAATATGAGTGTAAATGTGAGGAAATACGAGTGTAAATGTAATGATTTACGAGTGTAAATGTGAAGAAGTACGATTGTAAATGTAAAAAAATATGAGTATAATAAATATATTTATTAGATCTTGAAAAAAACTACAAAAACCAAAAAAATATTTTATAAAAGAATTATAAAACTAAAAACATAAGAAATACGAGTGTATAATATAGATCTACAAAAACCAAAAAAATGAAAAAGGAACCCAATAAACCAGATCTGAAACACTTTATAAGACGAGATCTAAAAAATGAAAAAGGAACCCAATAAACCAGATCCGAAACATAAATCTGGAAAAAATATATAATAAGACGATTTTTTATAAGACGAGATTTGAAAAATTATAAAACAAGACGATATTTGAAAAATAAACGAGATTTGTGAAAAATTAAAACCAACAAACTCCCATCTGAAAAAAAAAATTATATATAAAAAACAAAAAACTCATTCACAGCTGAAACCCACGAAAACTAAAAAAAAAAAATGGAAAGTGAAGGCTGAATGAACAGCCTGTGGCCGCCAACCACCACGGCCCCCTTATTTTCGATCTTTGGTTGTCGGTCGTTGGTTAAAGGCAGAGAGGGAGGGTGTTGTTGGTCGTTGGTTGTCGGCTTTGGGAGCGGCAGGGATGAATGGCGGTGTGTGGCGGCGTTGTAGGGTTGTCGACTTGCAGATCTGGTGGTGTGGTGTGTGGCTTTGGTGTGGCGGTTGGTGGTGGTAGGTCAGGCGGTAGTGGTGCGTGAGGGTGGCGGTTATGGGGGCGTGAGGGAGGGAGTTCTGGTGCGGGAGTGTGTTGGTGGTGCGTGAGGGTGGCGGTAGGAGAAAGGGAGGCAGGTGGTTGGGTTGGTGGAGGTGGAGCTGTGGGGCCCGGATCTGGACAAAAGGGGAGAAAGGGAGGAAGTTGGTCGGTCGGTTGAAATGGTTGTCCGGTAGTGGTGGTGCGTAATGGTGGATGTATGGTGGTTGGTGGTGGTAGGTGGGTGGGTGAGTGAGGAAAAAGGAGGGAAATATTTTTTGAGTTTTTTTGTTTTTTTGGTAGTGGTGGTGCCAAGATCAAGCCCAAAAAAGTGTGTTTAATAGTTAATCTCACCATCTCTCTCCTTATTCGCTAATCCACTCTAATTAATCACTAATTTACTATATATTTGTTTTCCACTCATCCGTTTCTCTTTTCATCTTACACATTTCACTTCTCTCTTCTCTCAAACTCTCAAAAAAAAAACCCAAAAAATCCAAATAAATAAAAAACCCAAAAATCCAAATAAAAAAAAAAAAAACCCAAAACACCCAAAAAATCAAAAACCCCAAAAATCAAAAATCCAAACAAATAAAAAAGTTCTCTTCCTCTACACCACCACCCCACCAGACACCACCCACCGCCACGACCCACCGTCTCACAACCACCGCCGCAGCCAACCCCCACCGTCGCCGGAACGTTTTTTTTTTTTTTTTTTTTTTTTTTTTTATGTTTTGAGTTGTTTTTTTCATTCGTTATTTTTCTTGTGTTTTTTTCATTCGTTATTTTTGTTGTCTTTTATTTTGTTTATTCTTGTTTTTTTATCTATTTTCTCATTTCTCGCTTTTTTTTCTTAAAATTTTGGGTAAAATAATTCTCATATAATAAGTTAATTTTAATATTTTGAAAAAATAACTTTATTATCTCATTTTGTGGTGGTAGTTTGGTGGTCTAAAGTTATACAAAGAATGGACTAAAGTTATACAAAAATGGACTAAAGTTATACAAATATGGACTAAAGTTATAAAAAAATGGTCTAAAGTTATACAAATATGGATTAAAGTTATACAAATATGGACTAAAGTTGTACAAAATTGGACTAAAGTTATACAAAAATGAACTAAAGTTATACAAAAATGGACTAAAGTTATACAAATATGGACTAAAGTTGTACAAATATGGACTAAAGTTGTACAAAATTGGACTAAAGTTATACAAAAATGAACTAAAGTTATACAAAAATGGACTAAAGTTATACAAAAATGGACTAAAGTTATACAAATATGGACTAAAGTTATACAAATATGGACTAAAGTTATACAAAGAATGGACTAAAGTTATACAAATATGGACTAAAGTTATACAAAAATGAACTAAAGTTATACAAATATGGACTAAAGTTATACAAAACTGGACTAAAGTTATACAAATATGGATTAAAGTTATACAAATATGGACTAAAGTTGTACAAAATTGGACTAAAGTTATACAAAACTGAACTAAAGTTATACAAAAATGGACTAAAGTTATACAAATATGGACTAAAGTTATACAAATATGGACTAAAGTTATACAAATATGGACTAAAGTTATACTCCCTCCAATCCAGACCAAAGGTTACAGTTGCTTTTTGACACTATTCATGGTCGTAGGGAATCTTTGATATTATTCTTAATCTATAAGACAAAATATAGTCATGTGAGTTCTTGTTTGATTTATCATCATGAATCCTATAAGAATATCAATTTTTTATAATTTTTAATAATGTGTAACTAAAGATATGCACGTTACAAAACGTGCCTCGACAAGTGTGATAAAGCAACTGTAATCTTTGGTCTGGATGAGAGGGAGTACAAAAATGGACTAAAGTTATACAAATATGGACTCAGTAAATGTATAACTCTAGTAACGATATGAGTAACTTCTACTCAATGAATGTATAACTCCAGTAGGAATGTGTGTAAATTTTGTATAACTTTGGTCAATTTTTTGTATAACTTTAGTCCAATTTTTGTATAACTTTAGTCCTTTTTTGTATAACTTTAGTCTATTTTTGTATAACTTTAGTCCATTTTTGTACAAAGCGTCTTGCTTGTGACGGGCTAATCCCGTCACAAGCTGAAGACCTCTTACAAAAAGGGAGAGGGGACAAGGTGCGGCACCCCCATGTGCTTTCCCACTCACCTCTCATGGGTAATTTGTGAGAGAAAACGGTATCCGTCACAAGCTTGTGACGGATATCGCCGTCTTCAATGAGATTTGGTGATTTTTGTATAACTTTAGTCATTTTTTGTATAACTTTAGTCCATTTTTATATAACTTTAAGTCCATTTTTGTATAACTTTAGTCCATTCTATGTATAACTTTAGCCCATTTTTAAATAACTTTAGTCAGTTTTTGTATAATTTTAGTCCTTATTTATATAACTTTAGTCATTTTTTTTATAAATTTAGTCCTTATTTGTATAACTTTAATCCTTATTTGTATAACTTTAGTCCTTATTTGTATAACTTCAGTCCAAATTTGTGTAATTTTATTCCAAAATTGTATAACTTTATTCCATAAGAGTATAACTTCAGTCATTTTTTGTATAACTTTAGTCCAAATTTGTATAACTTTAGTTCAAAATTGTATAACTTTAGAACTATAAATTCAAATTTGAAACAACACATAAGAACATGATATTAAAAAAACCAATAAGTCAAAAAAGTACAATAAAAAAACTTCAATAACAATAATAAAAAATTAACCAATAATTAAAAAAAAAAACAAATAACAAAAAAAAAATCAAATAACAAAAAAAAAAAAAAAAAAACCAAAACCAAACCAAACAAAAAAACCAACAAAACAAACTTGAATGGTTGTATAACTTCAATTTATACAATGTATAACTTTAGATGTTAATAGTGTAACTTTAATGTAAAAAGTGTATAACTTTAGTCGTAAATAGTATAACTTTAATGTTTTAAGGGTATAATTTTAGTCGTAAATAGTATAACTTTAACGTTTTAAGGGTATAACTTTAGTCGCAAATAGTGAACTTTTATAAAAAACAAAAAACAAAAACAAGTCAAAAATAAACCCATAAAAAACAACTCTTAACTAAAAAACAAAAAAAAAAAAACAGAAAAAACAGAAAAAACAGAAAAAACAAAAAACCAAAAACAATATATACAAAATCTGAAATAAATGATCACTGAAGTTGCACATAAGGGCATTGAAGTTGTACACAATGACCACTGAAGTTGTACACAATGACCATTGAAGTTGTACGAAATCTGCAATTGTACACAATAACCAATAACCAACAAAAATTAAAAAACCAAATAACAATAACAAAATAAAGTAAATCTGATTAAAACACTAAAAAAACAAAAAAACAAAATAACAATGACTTCATCATCAACAACCAACAAATATAAAAAAATAAAGCAAAAAAAAAATAAACCAATGTAAATAAAAAACCCATACAAAAAACAAAAACGTCCAAAGTAAATCAAAAACCCATACAAAAAATCAAAAATAAACCAAAGTAAATATGAAAAATAAAAAAAAGGGACAATAAAAACCAAAAAAAAAAATAAAAACAAAAAAAAACCCAAAAAAAACAAAAACAAAATTGAAAAACCAAAACCACAATGACAATACACATGGACTGAAAAAAAGGAGAAAGGAAGAGGAAAAGGGGAGAACGGCAGGCGGCAGAGGGAGGGAGAATGGCGTGGGTGAGGCGGCAGCAGGGAGGGAGAAAGGCGGGGGTGAGGTTGTGGATCCGGTGGAGGGAGATTTGGTCGGAGACGAAGGAGGAAGGCGAGGTAGTGTTGTTGTTGTGGTTTGGTCGGAGAGGAAATAGAAGAAGAAGTGGAGTGGTGGTGGGCAGCGGAGGTGAAGAGGAAGTGGAGTGGTGCGGTGCGGTTGTTGTGGGTCCGATGGTGGGCAGCGGAGTGGTGCGGCTGTTATGGGTCCGGTGGTGGGCAGTGGAGTGGTGCGGTTGTTGTGGGTCCGGCGGAGGGAGGGAGGGAGGGGTTTGAATATTTTTTTGTATTTGGTTTTTGGGTTTTGGTTTTTTTGATTTTGGCTTTTTTTATGAGAGAAAAAATGAGAGAGAATGAGAGATAATGAGAAAAATGAATGAATGATATGAGGGAGTGAGGAGAGGGAGATTAGAATGAGGAGGATTGATTAGGGAGATGGATTAGTGAGGATCATTTGTGGCCCTTCAATGAGATGAAATCTCCTCCCTTCATCTCCTCCATCCAAAGGTCCATATTAGGACTTAGGGACTCAATGGATGTAAGGCCTTATAAGAACCCTTCTCTCTCTCTCTCTATATATATATATATATATATATATATATATATATATATATATATATATATATATAGAAATAGGATCCTGTGCGAACCTAAAGTTCGGTGCGAACTGTGCGAACTAAAAATCCCAACCCCTTACTCTATCAGCTTTACACACTCCCGTTACTTTCCCAAATAAATCAAAACCCAACAATTTCAACTCCTCCACGTCTTCTCCCACACACTACTGACTACCCTCTCCCAATTAATTTGGAACTTCCGCTGCTTAACTTTTAATCGACGCCGATGTCGGAGCTCCATCAACAACCGTCAACTGCCGATGTTGACATTCTCGACCGACGAGAACTATTTAGACTCGAAATCTGCCGTCAGACCCGTCTCCTCTTCTCCATTTCGAATTCATATCATTTCCCGACCAACAACCTCCTACGAAAACGATATATATACGTAAAATCGATACTTAATTCTCAAATCGACAAAAAATGGCGATTAATTGTTGAAAACTAAGACGGTCGGGATTGTTGAGTGAGTTGGATCTGATTAGGTTTGACGGTTTTGAGGTGTGTATAAGGGATTATGGGTGGTAGGGGGGTGAGTAGACACCGCACATCGGTGGGTTTGACGACGATCAAAAGAGGACTTTGAGAAATCGGGGAAATGTAGGAGGGATCTGGTCTTGGGTCGGTGATGTGGTCGCCGGTATTGGTGTGAAGTCGGGAGAAGGGAGTAGGTCTTTGGTCTTGGTGATAGTGGTGGTGGGCGGTGGTATGGTGATCTGCGGTGGTGGGTGGTCGATGGCGGATACACTCATTAGGCCCTGTTCTTTTGGACTTAATTTGATTCTAATAAGTTCGATTCGATTGATTCACTCCATTCATTCGATTCGATTCGATTCATTCGATTCGATTGATTCGATTCGATTCGATTCGATTGATTGATTCGATTGATTCATTGATTCGATTCATATTAGTTTATTTCAACATTACTATTATTATTCTTATTGATATCATTATTATTTTTATATTAATGTATTTACTATTGTTATTATTATTATTATTATTATTATATTATTATTTTTATATTTATATTTATTATATTACTATTATATATATTAATAACTAATTCGTATTGTTTATAGTATTATATTTATATTTAATACATTTATTTATATTATTTTTATTATTATTATAATTATTATAATTATTATAATTATTATAATTATTATTATATTATATTTATTATTTTATTAATATATTTAATATTATTAATATTATTAATATTATTCATAACATATTTATTATTATTATTATATTAATAAGTTATTATTTAATATTTATTATTTTATTGATATACTCATTATTATTAATATTATTAATCACATATTTATTATTATTATTATTATTATTATGTTAATAAGTTATTATATTAGACCTATTATTATTATTATTTATTTTTTTGTTATTATTATTATTAATATATTATATTATTATTATTATTATTATTAATAATGTTATCATTTATATTACTAATATATTATTATTATTACTATATTTATTATTATATTAATATTTTATTTTTTATATATGTTATTAGATTATTATTATTAGAATATATTAATATATTATTATTATTATTATTAATGGATAATATTATAATAATATTTATTATTATTATTGGTATTATTTTTATTATAATATTTATTATTATTATTATTATTATCATTATTATTATTATTATTATTATTATTATTATTATTATTATTATTATTATTATTATTAATATAATCTTTTTATTATTATTTCATTCATTCGATTCATTGAATTCGATCGAGATCAATTGATTGATTGATTGATTGATTCGATTCATTCACTCCATTAAGTTGATTCGATTCGATTCACTCCATTAAGTTGATTGATTCGATTCGATACAATTTCAAATCAAAAGAACAGGGCCTAATGAGTGTAGATACATTTGTTAATAAGCCCGGATACACACGATATTACTGTTGGATACACAAATCGATTTGTGTATCTAGTAGTAAGACTATGTGTATCTGAGAGTAGTAATATGGGTATCTTGGTAGTTCATACGATGTCGGGGACTCGTAATCGGCGTAGGTCTAAGAGCATGAGGGGTGATGTCGGCTGTGGAGAAATGAGGGTTGGGAAGATCAAGAAAGGTGATGTGGTGGTGGAGTGAGTGATGGTGATCATGGGGATGGCTGGGCGTAACCAACGATGCTCAATAATGTTGACTCGTGTTTGAAATTCTAAGGTGATGTGGTGGTGGATGTGTTAGTGTGCGTAAGGGGGGAATGTAGACTCGTGTTTGAAATTCGAAGGTGATGCTAGGAAACAAGATTGGAATAAAGAAGGGCTGTTGTGTGTGGCGGCGGTGGTGTTTCTTATGGATACATGAAGTATATTTGTGTATCTACGTTAAGAGACTTGTGTATCTACAGTAAGAGACTTGTGTACCTAGGCTTATTACAAATAGATTTTGTTATGGTAGACTTTCTGTTGTACAAAAGGTCGGATTTTAGAAGCTATTGAAGTTCCGATAGTTGTCATTAATTGTTAAAGACGATGATTCATACAAAAAGCCTAAACTTTGGTTTCGAGTTCTCGCTATAATCAAGATTTGAAAGGGTGTACTACTTGCTAGTGCTCCGTTTGTTGTATGATTAACTTGTAATGAACCGTGAATGTAATAAAGAGTTTCACTTTTATCAGATGCAATACAAAAGTTATTCGCAACAGGCCGACACCTAGTCAATAAACATTTATATAAATTTTCGTAGAAATGCAAATGTAAAAATTAAAAGTCATTTCAAAGAAGATAGAGGATACCCGTCTAATACAATCCTAAACTCTTTTCCGTCCTAAATTTAGGATACCCGTTCCCCTCGTTTGATCCGATTGAGTTGTTAGATACAAACTTTTAGCATGCTAGATACATACCTCTAGCTAGTTAGATAGACTCCACTAACTTGCTAGCTAGATACATACCCCTAGCTAGTTAGATACACTCCTCTAACTTGCTAGATACATACCTCTAACTAACTAGATACACTCCTCTCACTTGCTAGATACATACCCATAGCTAGTTAGATACACTCCTCTAACTTGCTAGATACATACCTCTAGCTAACTAGATACACTCCTCTTACTTGCTAGATACATATCTCTAATTTTCACTTTTGTAGACTCGAGATTATACCTCGGCAATAGTAGACACTGTAAAATTCCACCATCCTTTCAACTCAGGTATGTCATTGAGTGTGAGGTCTGTAAGGGACGGGAATAGGGGAATGAAAGGGTATTCGTCTGCAAGAACTACCATGTTACTTTTGCTGCTACTACCATTTTCTATGTACTCCACCTTATCCAAGTTTAGTAAGACTAGATTTTAAAGATGAGGGAGTCTTCCAAAGGAGCACATATTTATGCATTCTTTGCACTCATATATGTGAATTTCAACCAGATTTGAACGCCAGCTATGTATTCCTTCCCTCATCCAACTTGGCAACCTCTTTCCTCCATAGTTCTTTATACGCAGGTATTCTAGATTAGCACCGGGCTTCAGGTTTTCTAGTACCATCTCATCCTCTATACTGCTCCGTTTAAATTCCATAGTAAAATCCATGATCTCTTTTCTGTCCAGATTTGCAACATTGGCTTCTGAAACTATATCCTTTGAATGATCGACCAAAACTATTTCCAAATTGCCCTCTTTGTGCATGTTTTTTGTGTAGATTTCGGACTCCGGAGAGGGCTACTGATAGGAGAAACTGGGCACGATAGATGTTCCAAGGATCTCTGCACCAAAATAAAGAACATGGCAATCACACAACTTTAGCATTCATGATTTGACTGCAATTATCCGCCAGAGAAAATTAGGCAACATTCCAGTAACACAACATCGTCTGGCAATCACAGCTTCGTAAAAATAATTTTGAAATTTTCTTTAAAAATGATTCAGAATTCGGGAGGAGCAATAATGAGAGAGCAACTTGGATTTTGATGCAAATTTTCTTAAAAAATGTTGGTTGCAGCCTGCAAGTCAGACATGACATGGCACCAGAGTGTCAAATATGGTTATTTTCCGCAAAGATTTCAAGTTAAAATGTCGAGTACATACAGGCAAAACAGGAGCATATCCTAATACGCTAGCACAGTAGCACTTTCTTCTTTTGACAAATCCTTCATACTTTCCAGAGAATCAAAACACCATGATTCCATAATACATATATAAACACAAACAAATAAATAATACATTAAAATCAATCAAATTTCTTAATAAACCAGGAACATAACATATTGCAAAAATATAACGGCTCATTTACATACATTCAACCTTAATTTATATACTAATCCCCACAACAAGCTACTTTATTCAATTCATAATAACTACTAAAACCCAAATTAAGAAGATTAATCGAGCGTATGCACGCATTATATCGCTTAATTAAATTTTGATTGTGGAAAGGACAAGCTCTCACATGCCTTGAAGGTTCTTGAATTAGTATCAAACATATCACCGATGCCATGATGGGTCGGTTCATGTAGGAAGCAGCATAATACTAAGGATTCATCATAAAACTGTTATATGAACTGAAATCAATTCATCCCCATAATCACATCCTCCTCCATACACTCTCATACCTTGATTATGATTAAAACTATGATTATGATTAGCAGATGCACCAAGAACATTGTTAATCTCATTAAGATACTACAACCCAATTAACCCAATTACAGTGTTCAGAAATCGCAAACTATGATGAAATGAAGGTAATGATTAGCAATGAAGCATCAGGAATTGCAAAGCTCAGAACTGTACAAATCAATGTTCTTTTTCCGAAACTACAATCACTGAAGCAAATTCATTTGAATAAGATGAAAAATATAATCGACCATCGTTTACCTGCCGAATTTCCCAATTCGCAGCATCTAACAGTACTGAGCTTGAGAAAGCAACAACTTGCATCCAGAAGCAACAACTTACAACCCAAAATGCTACTTTATTGATATGTTCCATTCAACGCATTCATGTGGTATCATAAATTAATACTCCAGATACACAAGTCGATTTGTGTATCTTGTAGTACTAGCTTGTGTATCTGCAGTCATATATTGTGCAACCACCACTAACCACCTCACGACCACCACCACTGATGAACCCTACCCACAACTAACACCTGACCCACCAATATCAACACCGACCCTCAACGACGAGCTTCCTCCTAGCGGCGACCCTAAATTTAATTAAATTTCATCCATAACAATCAATTTTTTTGATTATAATCTTATGTTTTCGCATTAAACTACTTCTTAAATCATTACAATTGAATAGATTCAAAATACTAAACAAATCTTCAAAGATTAAAATAAGATAAGAATTGAATCTAACCTTCTTGCTATAATAGAATGAAATTCGTTCGTAGGAAGGGTCATCGACGAAACTATTGGTGGTAGAATAGGCGGTGGGAGTGGCGATAGACGGTGGAAGTGACGGCTAGCGGTGGAAGTGGTGGGAGGCGATCAAAGATCAGTGTTTGTGGTGGGAGGCAGGGAGGGTGTCTAATTGTTTCAGGTGGGTAAAGAAATAAGAAAGCGCGCTTGAGAATTGGTTTAATTGCTTAGTTCGTAAGTTCGTACGGAACTTTAGTTCGTACCTGACCCCGACCCTCTATATATATATATATATGAACGGAAGGAAAAACATTTTGAAAATGTTAGAGAATCTTATTCATGGACCAATTGATATTTGATAACTTCCAAGTAAAATATTTTTTTAGTGATTTGTCAATTTCTTTAATTATTTGCAATTCTTAACTTATTTCAGCAATAAAAGAGAGCATTTCAAGTCATTGTCGAATTGAGATAACCTGTTTTACATTTATATCTTATCTTTTGTCCCATTGTTTTTATCTTGGACACATCATCATTTACATAATAAAATTAATAACAATTTCTCTTAAATTAATGACGTGTCACAAAAAATGTACTCCCTCCAAAGTCCAAATAACAATGTTTGTCCCATTTCTTTAATATATGGGTGGAATATTTTACTAAAATGGAGCAAACATAGGTATTAGGAGAGAATAATTAATTAATGGGACACAAAATAAAACATAAAATGGAATAAAAATCCGCTTTCGTCGTTGTCCGTGGGGTAGGATGGATGATGTTTTAGATTTTCTTTGTTCGTTTGTGGTTTAGAATTGTGGTCATGTTAGACAGGTGGTATTGATAATATGATTGCTCGTTATGTTGCACGTTGTATATAAAATATGGTTACGAGGACTGGAGGTGTTTATGATTGTATCAATCTTTCCACCTAACGGTTTTGGCATTGACAGATATTTCCTTTTCCTTTTGAATAGAGTATCCCCACCCCTAATTGTTTTCCAAAAAAAGAAAAAAGAAGTTTAACCACTTTCTGACGAAAATAAAGTTTGGCTCGATTAAAGCTTGTCTTGAGCTCGGACTCATCTCGAGAACTTAACAATCTATACCGAGCTAACGTTAACTCGGTTCGAAAAGCTCAAAAATCAAAAGCAGTTCAAACTTGTATAACTAAATAAAATATTAACCTTATTTTATAAAACTAGTTTTATCATGGTTATAGTTTTGTGTCATCATATCAAATGTTCTTATTAACATGTATTAAAAGAACGAAAGTTATGATATTATTCAAATCTAAGGTATTAAAACTTAAAAGAACGAAAGTTAAATAATTATGTATAGGTTTGAATTGAGCGCGAACTCGGCTCGAGCTTGTGTTTAAGCTAGCTATTTTTAAATGAACTCAAATTTTCAGGCTCGGATGAGCTCGAGATCGATTCGAGCTTGAGGTTTATTTTATGAGAACAGGCCGAGCAAAATATGATAGAAATGAAATTGACACTAAAGTAGGCTAGATTCTCCCATGCTTAAACAAAAAAATGTCGAAAATTATACTTCTTTCATTACTTTAAAAATGGATCTATTTTGATTTTCATGGGGATGTATTAGGTTATGAATTGGCACTATACCTCAAATTGAATGAATGTAATGTATAAAAATTACACTATCAAGCAAAAATAGAATTTTTTGGTTAATTAGCATTAGTGAGCAAAATAATTAGGTAATAAGCGTTCATTTGAAACTATTTAGGTTTATAGTGTCCACATCATCATTTTTTATTTTTTTTTCAATTTTTATATGAAACCGCTAAGAAACCTAGCGGCTTCACTTAGTTTTTTTATATATAAAAGGCAAAACCGCTAAGAATCTTAGCGGCTTATCATATCAGTACGTTATTTTATAGGGTAGTTGATGGAAGTTGTTGAAAATTGTTGGAAACTTGTAGTAAACCGCTGAAGTTCTCAGCGGCCTTGCTCTTCTTTTTTTTTTTTTTTTTTTTTTTGATTAGGTAAGAAAACTAGGTTGATCCTCTAGGGTAGGAACAACCTATCTCGTCCTTTTGAATGAGGGAGGTAAGTTGAAGCCACCGGCTATCAAACCACCTCGAAAGAGTTGGACATGAATGTCCAACAGAAGTCATGAAGTCAGCAACCTTGTTGGCTTCATGAAAGCAATGTTTAATTATCACTTCATCGAAAAAATGAAGGTCTAATTTCACATCCTTGATAATACTAGAAATTTCCCACGGAATTTGCCAAGTACCTCGAATCGAGTTAATAACACATAAGTTATCACCCTCCACAATTAACTTTGAGATTCCTAAGTATTTAGCTGTTAAAATACCTTCTTTTAAAGCAAGTGCTTCCGCAACAAGGATACTATTGGATCCGCACATTTTTGCTCCCAACAAAATGACTTTACCATTGTGATCTCTTATAGAATATCCTAAAGCAGCTTTATTACCTTCTATTCTCGATCCGTCAAAATTTAGCTTTAGAAAACCGTTTGTAGGTTTTTCCCACCAAATCTCTTCCTTACTAGAATTGTTTCTTGCTGACTCTTCTACCTCGGGATTGTTGAGATCCTTAAATCTAGTCACATTCCATGTCTTAGTGCTATTAATACATAAAGTAATAAGTTTGCTGATACATAAATTAACATTATTAAAGATAATATCATTTCCATGGAACCCTGCATTCCACCAAATAAAAATAATCTTTATAAAGTCATCTTTTGGAATTAAATCCTTGAGATAATTAAGTTTCGTTAGAAAACTTTGACTTGTAATAGTACTATAATTTGACAAAAACTCGTTGAAACTAATAATGTTCAGGTCTTGGATGACAGACCCAATTAAAGGACATTCGTAAAAGAAATGATCTTTGTTTTCAATAGGATTGTTGCACAAAACGCAATGAGGTGGGACATCAATATGACTCTTGAGAAGTCTACTTTTTGTTGGAAGGCCGTCAACACAGGCTTTCCAAAGAAAAAATTTCAATTTAAAAGGAATATTCAATTTCCAAATCCACTGAAATTCGCATTTGTCAAGAGCTTGATCGAACAAACCTTGCGCTAACCAAGTTGCTGTTTTGGTAGAGAAATTTCCATCTACGGACAACCCCCAAACGAGAGTATCTGGAATATCATTATGTGGCACTGGAATGTTGGTAATCTGATTAACAATATCATTATTCACTAAACTGGATAATTTACAAACATCCCATTGCTTGTCTGAGGTTATGAAATCTTTAACCAAAAGATTAAGATCATGGTTACTATCATCTTCAACCATACTACTTGTAAGTGGGTGTGAAAAAACCCAATTATCAGACCAAAACTTAATGTTGCTACCATTACCTACCTGCCATCTCAGTCCTTTTCTAAATAGAGTCCGAAGACTCATTAGTTTACGCCATTGCCAAGAAGAGGCTGCATTAGGCTTATGATCAAAGAGTAAACAATTTCTCAAGTATTTTTTCGATACCACTTTGACCGATATACTTTCCTTATCCATAAGAATTTTCCATAAAAGGTTTCATTTGAAGAGCTTTATTAGCTGCTTCAGAATATTTAATTCCTAAACCACCAACCGACTTTGGTAAACAAACTTTATGCGAACCAACCAAATTAGGAGAACGCTGGGAAGGATTCTTATTCCAAATAAAGTCTCTATTAATTTTATCTAATCTATTATGGATCGATGAAGGGAGGAGGAAGCTTTGCATCTGAAAAGTTCCCTTCGCGGCTAAATTAGCATTGACAAGAACTAGTCTACCTGCTTGAGATAGAGAATTCGCTTTCCATTTCAATAATTGAGTTCAAGAAAATTGAATAATGTTCTCGAAAGTATTTTTAGTCACTCTGCTATCAATTATAGGACATCCAAAATATTTACCCAAATGAGCTTCCTCGTTCATATGAAGAATGCCTCTAAAGGATTCACGAAGAGAACACTCAATATTTCTAGTGCATTGAAAAGTGGATTTGTCAAAATTAACAAATTGTCCGGAAATCGTGCAAAATTTATCTAAAATAGGCTTAATAGTTCTACAACTCTGGTTAGAGGCTTTAGCGAAAATGATAGTGTCATCCGCAAAAGTGAGAAAAGGAATTTTCTCCACTCCGGATCCAATTCTAATACCAATATCACTAGAGCTAACATCACTATTTTTTTGTAGAGATCTTGATAAAATCTCGGCGCACATAATAAAAATATATGGCGAAAGTGGGTCTCCTTGTCGAATACCTCGAATAGGTCTAAAAATGTCTCCCGGTGTTCCATTTACTAACACTGAGTAAGAAACGGTGTTTATACATGCCATAATCCAAGAAATCCACTTAGCATTAAAACCCATTTGCCTAAAAGTTTCCTCGATAAAATTCCATTCTAGTCTGTCATATGCTTTCTCCATATCAAGTTTGATTGCAATCCAACCTCCTTTGCCTTTTTTACGTTTAAACGAGTTGAAAATCTCATGTGCTAAAAGAATATTATCTTGAATGAAGCGATTAGGTGTAAAAGCACCTTGAAACGGATGTATAATCTAATGCAAGACACTTCGAAGACGATTAGTCAAGATTTTTGCAATAATTTTATAAATTGTTGAACAAAGACTAATCGGACGAAAATGGTTTGCAGTTTGAGGATTTTCAATTTTAGGAATCAATGCTACGAAAGTATGATTTATTTCTTTTAGTAATTTCTCAGAATGAAAAAATGCTAAAACTGCTTTAGTGACAGAATTTTCTACAATATCCCAGTATTTTTGAAAAAACTCTGCAGGAAATCCATCGGGACCTGGGCATTTATCTGCGGCTAAACTAAATACAGTTTGTTTAACCTCTTCCCTACTAATATTACCTGTAAGAAATTTGTTATCTTCGTCTGTAATTAATCCACAAACAGACTTAATATCCTCATTCTTGTCGAAATTACAAAGATGATTTTTCGCAAACCTAAGTTTAAACTCATCGGATATTTCTTGCTTAATAAGGTTTTGATCAGTAATACAAGCACCATTCTTATTTATAAACTGTTTAATACCATTTCTACTACGTCTAATCGTGGCATGAGTTTGAAAAACTTGATATTATTTCTACTACGTCTAATCAGCGGCCTTGCTCTTCAAATTTTTTTTTATTTAAATAAAACAGATACAAATATTCGGACGATGATATTTTGTAAAGCCGCTAAGTTTCTTAGCGGTTTCATATAAAAATTGGAAAAATATAAAAAGTGATGACATGGACACTATAGACCCAAATAGTTTCAAGTGAACCTTTATTATCTAATTATTTTGCTAATTAACACTCATTAACCAAAAAATTCGCAAAAATATGTGCGATGGTGCTGTATTTAGTTAAATCAACAGAAAGTAGAAGATTTGGAACATTGTAGTTCAGAATGCAGTTGAGATTTGGGAGAGAATTGATAAGCTTTTCTTTATGATGATGCAGTAGTCTGTTTATTGTTTTGTTTACACCAAGTACAAGGGAAGCTCATATACTGCGAAAGCTCATGGACAAAGACTGCTCGGCAAAGCCATGTACAAGGACAATTAGCTGACTCTACTTACCTCCTTTTACAAGTCATGATAAAATAATTCAAATACAATGTACTTAATTGTGATGAAACCTTTAATTCATTCAAGGAGGATCTTTAGTAGAGTCTCCATCTTTTCTACACTCCCCTTTAAGATGTGAGTGTAAATGAGCTGAAACTCCCATCTTGGACAATAAATAATGATGTTGGGACACAGTGCATGACTTGGTAAGGACATCCGCTACCTGATCCATGGTCACTACAAGAATATTCGTTATAGTCATCTAAAGTAGGCGACTGTAAATCCAGTCGCCAAATTGATAACTATAAAATCTTATACCAAAATCCGCATGAAATCCAAGGCGACGGAATAATATCCAAATTGGCGACTGAAAACAGTCGCCAATTGCCAACATAGAGAAGTGACGTGGCCACTAAATGGCGACTGATAACAGTCGCCAAAAATTTGGCGACTGAAGTGTAATATCAGTCGCCAATTTGGCGACTGTTTGTAGTCGCCCGTCTAAAAAAATACAGTCGCCAAATTTGGCGACTATGACCCGTCGCCAAATGCGACTAAACCTTGCTACCAAATGCGGGCGACTATTCTTAGTCGCTAAATTTATAATGGCGACTGAGAACAGTCGCCTTCCTTAGTCGCCCTTGTTGTGATTTCTTGTAGTGGGTATTGACATAGGAAGTGGTGCGGAGCCCTTGTTGAATTTTCTCTCAGATGAAATGACAGTCCACTACAATGTGTTTGGTATGTTCATGGTACACTGGATTGTCAGCAATTGTCAGGACAGCCTGATTATCACATTTAAGTTGTGTAGGTCCCAGATGCTGTAGACCAAGATCCTGAAGCAATTGAAATAACCAGGTGACTACACATGTAGTCATGGCCACAACTCTATATTCAGCCTCAGCTGAGGAGCGTAAGACCACAGTTTGTTTCTTGCACTTCCATGAGATTGGAGAGTCTTCAAGAAATACAGAACACAGTGGTAGACTTTCTGCTAAATGCACAAGATGCCCAGCCCGAGTCACAGTAGGCAGTCAGTTGTGCTGCAGATTTGCTGAAAAATACGACACCTTGACTTGGGGCAGATTTGAGGTATCTCAAAACCCTTCTAGCAGCTTGCATATGATCAGAAGTGGGTTGTTGAAGGAACTGACTCAACAATTAAACTGAGAAGGCAATGTCAGGCCTGGTGATTGTTAAATAAATGAGCTTGCTTACTAACCTCATGTAGATGTCAGGTTAGGGAAGGGGTGTGCCTTTGCCAGGTTCCCATTTGATGATTGGATTGACAGGCAGTTGAATGGCCCCGGACTTATCCACCCCAAAAGTTTTTAGGAGATCCAAGGTATATTTCTTCTGAGAAATAAAAATCCCTGCACTGTTTCTCTTCACCTCTATACCTAAGAAGTAGTGTAACTCACCCAGGTCCTTCATGTGAAATGAAGAATTGAGATGATCTTTGAGAACTTGAATTTCAATAGAGTTATCCCCTGCAATAGTCATATCATCTACATAGATAAGAACAATAGTGATGTTCCCATTATTTTGTTTGACAAAGAGAGAGTGGTCAGCATGATATTGCCTGAAACCATATGTGAGAAAGGCTTGTGACAGTTTGGAGAACCATTATCTGGGTGCCTATTTGAGGCCATAGAGGAATTTCACAAGCTTGCAGATTTGTTGTCCAAGCACTGTTGACCAAACACCCCATGGCTAGGAATGATGAGAGTGTCATCACAATAACCTAAGGGAAGTTTCATGTATACATCCTTAACCAAATCACCATGTAAAAAGGCATTTGCTACATCCATTTAACAGGTTGTCCAATTGTTCATAGATACAATGGTTATGCCCTGTTCTTTCTGACTTTTTAGAGCTGAACTGAACTAAACTGAACTGAATGGAGCTGAGCTGAACTGAACTGAACTGAGCTGGATGAACTTAATGGAGTTGAGCTGAACTGAATAGAGCTAAACTGAACTAAGCTGATTGGAGCTTAATTAAACTGAAATAATAATAATAATAATATTAATACTAATATTAATACTAAGTATAATGAATAATAATGAATAATAATGAGTAATAATAATTAATAATAGTAATTAATAATAATAATAATCATTATTATTGTTATTATTATAAGAAGAACAAGAAAAACATTACTAATAATAATATTAATACTAGTAATTATACTAATTTGAGTGATTAACTAGGTAACCATTATGAAGCACGGTTCATTAATCTAATTAAGTGAAATAATGGAGCACCGATTTGCTAGATTGTTGTTCAAAGTCTAGTCAAGTATAGAAAAGTTGGTTGGTGTGAGTGGTAAGGGCTCTCATCTCTTAAACAATTGGTCAGAGGTTTGATTTCTGACTCTTGCGAATGAAAAAACCAAACTTGGGAAGGGTCTACCTATTAAATTGCCTTCATTACCCCGAAGGAGATTTCCCCTGTAATACTACGGTTTTATGTGTCTTGGGGTACTCTATCGAGTGGGGCTTACTCTGACGAGTAAGTATGGTTTTATGCAAAACAGTAGACTGCCTGTAGGGTACTCAATCGAGTAAGCTTGGCACTCAACCGAGTAAGGGTTACTCGATCGAGTAAGTCACTTACTCGATCGAGTAAGTCGGTTTATGGGTGATTTTTGACGGGATTTGTTAATAATGCATGAATGATATATAAGGCTTTCGTCACTTTTAATAAAACATTTTTCATAACCTAAATCACAAAAAGAGAAGATTAAAGTTATGTTGCTTCATCCTCATCGCATTATTAGCAAATCCCAGAGCTAGGAGTGTCGGTTTTCGTCGTTCTTTACATCCTTGTGATCCTTGTGTCGAGGGTAAGCTTTACATATGATTTTTATATCATTTGGTTAATATTGGT
The DNA here is from genome assembly GCF_048544455.1 of Silene latifolia. Classification (NCBI taxonomy): domain Eukaryota; kingdom Viridiplantae; phylum Streptophyta; class Magnoliopsida; order Caryophyllales; family Caryophyllaceae; genus Silene; species Silene latifolia. The sequence continues at coordinate 104,961,324 of NC_133531.1, forward strand.
TAAACCCTAATTGGGTGATTTTGGGGTTTTGGTGGTTTATATGATTATGGTAGTAATAATATGTATGTATGTGTAGGAGGAGGGTTCGTTGAGGAGAAATTCTGATTTAGCTGCTTGATCGTCTGATTCTGTGATTGCTTTCCAGGTAGGGTTTCCCTACTCAGTATTAGTTACATAATGTGCGGTGATAGTTGTTGTGATTAAAGATTGATTGTATTGTTAAGTTGATAGACAGTTGTTGTTTTCATACTGTTGATTGGTTTGTATCTGTCAGTGATCTTCGGGGCGCGTCCCTTACGGGAGTGGCTTCACACCTTTGGTTCGCCCTATGTGGAACCCGCCACAGGAGGGGATGTGCACATTAAGGAAACTTGAGTTTATCGTTCAGTGATGATGAGTGGGGATTTGGTGGGTACGGCTGCGGCCCCTCACTGGCGATGTGGAGTACTTGTTGCGATGGGTACTCTGGCAGGACTACACACTTTAGTGTGTAGTCAGTTGTGTGCAGAAAGGCTATGTAGATTGGAGGATTGTTGTGTTGTTGAGCTGTTTATGTACTTGTTTCATTGTGGCTTGGTTGTGTGTAATTAGTACTGACCCCGTTTAAATGTTAAAAATTGTGGTGATCCATTCGGGGGTGGTGAGCAGTTATTGAGTAGGTATGATATGACGCTGGTCGTGATCCCTTGATGGGGTTTTGTTTTCAGTACTTGTCGTTAGGAGCACCTAGACCAAAACACAATTTATAACTTCACAAACAACTCTACAATTAGTAAAGAGGCAAGTAAAGGTCGGATCCCAAGGGACGGGAATTGAGATGAGATTTTCTATTGCAACTAGTGGTGTCTAAGGGTGTCACAATTGGGGTTTGGAGTAGAAGATCACTAAACTAAATAGCAATGAAAGTAAACAAGCAAGATGATTAAAAAGAGATGTAAATAATTGATAAAAGTCACTAGGGTGTCATGGGGTCATAGGGGATTCATGGGAATTGATCATAAAAACATATTCTCAAATTATATGCAAGCAATTATTGTTGTGATGGATCGAGTTGGTTTATATCTTACAATTCTAGGAAAGTTTGGGGCCTGGAGCCGAATCGATTAGATTGTACAACACCTACAAGTCGACTTAATCTTCCCTACTCTACAATATGCATGGTCTAATGAGACTCGAGTTGGTTTATGTCTTACAAGTCTCATTGAAAAGATAGGTGATGGGTAAAAAATGCAAGGATTCATAGGCTCATATTTCATCAAACATAACATGTGCATAAGTTGAGATCACAACAAGCAAGCAAATAAATTATGAAAACATATTAAATTAAGCATGAATCATTCCCCATGCTGGTTTCCCCTATTACTCATTAACCCTAGCTAAGGAAACTACTCACTCATTATCATGTTGAACATGCTAGCAAGGTTGTCAATCATACCAACAAAGTGAAACATGATGAATAAATGAAAGTGATTAACAATAATTAAAAAGGGATTAAGATAATTATACCTACTAATGATTCCAATAATAAAGCAAAGAATAATAGAAGTACTTGATGCTTGATTGGAAGGTTGTCAATCTCCCAATAATAACCCAAATAGTCTTCAATTACCCAAAATAAAGGATGAACAAGATAGAGATTAAGGAAATAAAACTTGTATTAAAACTTGATTAAATGTTGATTACAAGATTAAAGAGAGATTTGATTGATATTAACTACACCAAGGATTGCTAAGAAGAACATGCTCTTCTAATTAGACTAATGGGGTATTTATAGTGGGGATTAGTTACATACATTAGGGTTTACTAAGGGCTTAAATGACGATTAAGTCCTTGAGGAATCGCCGGTCTCTAGGGAGACTCCGGTCTCTTTTTCGCCGGTCTTAGAAAAAGATGCGCATCCTTCCTTGAAGCTTGTAGAAGACGAAAAGACTGTATGGGAATCCGGGCGTCTTAGGCACGGGACGGGCGGATTTGGGTGTTTCTGGACGGGCGTCCAGAGGGGGAAGACGGGCGGATTTGGGAGGTTTTGGCCGAGCGTCTTGTGGAGGAAGACGCTCGGATTGTGGGTGATGGACGGGCGTCTTCAGGGCAATCCGCACGGATTGTCAAACAGCTTCATTCCTTCTTCTTTTCTTCCTTTTTCTTCATAGAATCCTTGAGGATTTCCTCGGGGATGCAAGGATATTTTCTCATCATTGCCCATCTACTATAGTATGTACAAAGGCCTTCTAATCTTGTCTCTCCTTGATACTTGGTCATTGAATTCAATCAATTTAGCTTCATTTGCCATGAAAATGCAAGGTTTGCACTCCTTTCCTACCAAGGACACAAAACATCAAAGAATATGCAAAACAAAGAACTAAAGACAATAAATGACCCAAATATGTACTAAAAAGCATGGGAACAAGGCTAATTCAGGGACTAAATGTGCTTAAATTATGGTCACATCAAATATCCCCAAACCGAACCTTTGCTCGTCCCGAGTAAAGAGGTGACAAAGACTAGGACCATTATTTAAACTAACCTAGTAACATAGCCGATATGAGACAATTAGCGGGTCTCACTCCGCCCCTTCAACTCATAATAAGACAACCATGAGGTAGGATCCCTTCTTGCAAGGCAAGGTGGGTCTTGCCAAAATGGCGACACATCCAAACATTAAGCACACAAAATCAAGTAATGGATGCATCTACTAAAGAATAGCCACTTTTCTCATCTAAGTGGCGGAAATTATCTACAAGGGAAGCAATTCAAGGGTACACACTCCTTCATAGATGCAATTTCTTCAAACTACTAAGCCTAGAAGGATACCAATAAATCACCTCCAAGTCGTGTCAAGCTAGGGTACCTTTGTCCTCAATTGTTAAATGCTTTTGTCAAGAGTAGACTCCCTATGGTGTTAGAAATACTAGAGGATCGCGGAATTCCCCCTCTTGCCTAGACAAGAAGAAGGGTCGTCCCCTCTCTACCATGCACAAAAATGGATACGATGGATAAAGGGATCAATAGATATTTGAGTTTCGTTTGGGAGTTTGCTTTTGTTTTTGTTTTTCCCCCCAATTTCTTGTTGCATATAACATTTGAGAACACTTTCTTTTCCCATTTCTTTTGATTTTTGGCTTTTCAACACTTGACAACTTTCAACTTTTCTTTGCATTTCTTTTGAACATTTTCAAAGTCACCCCATATGTAGTGAGGATGCCTTATATTTGAAGCTTTAGGAGTCTATTTTTGCTCCTCTTTTCATTTGATGCATTTTGCAAACTTTCTTTCACTTTTCATTTCATTGAACTCAAATTGATTTCTTTTTGTACCCATTCCCTTTGATGACAACAATGTGGTAGAACATGGATGATTGATGGTTGCATGGTTTCAAGGGTCACCTTGGAATAAACGGTAGCCAAGGAGTTATCACACCACAAGGTACTCTTGACTAGGCCTTAATCCATGAGTCAAAGGATACTAGCATGACGCATCCTAGGGTGTTTTACAAGTATTCTAACAAGTAAAGTCTTAAGAAGAAAAAGCATCTACTAGGGCCTATATACACTTGTCAAGCTTCCCAAGTAGACGGTTTCAAAATTTTTTTCTAACATGCAACTACATGCCATGATGCAACTAGCATATAAAAATCCTAATGCAAATGATTCTACCAACTAATATGACATATAAACTAAATGCAAGCCCTAAATTCACATTGTTATACCGCATCAATCAAAATAAAGCCACATAGTCATTAACATAAAGAAGAAAAAGGAAATTGGAAAGATCATACCATGCGGTCTTCAATATCCTCATGTCTCGGATGTGGTGTAGTCAATCAATGTGAACAAGGATAGAACAAACACAATATATACAACAATATATACATGACTACACTACAAAGGAAATGAACTTGTTTTTGAATTTTTCAATTTTTCAAATTTTTATGGTTTTTCGATTTTATTTTATTTTTTTTGGATTTTTGAATAAAAGTTAAGTTAGAATTCCCCATCCCCACACTAATATGGGCATTGTCCTCAATGGCCAAAATGATGGGAAATTACGCAAACATGATGCATGAATTCTATACTAAATGCAAGCTACACTAATCTACACTACATGATGCATGAGTTTTTGTTTATGACGGAGAGCGTAATTTAGATTACCTCCAGTTGCGTATGCATGTACTTCCCCAAACCGAGATAGACATTATTTCTAATGTCCTAAAGTTGGGTGTAGTTCATGCACACAAGATGCAATGCATGAAACTAAATTTGTCATTTTGGATTTTCAAAAGTGGGAAAAATGAAACTAAGAACATCTCAATGGGGCCGAGGTGTTAGTCCTCTATGTTGCTAGGACTCTCCAACCATGATCAAGATAAAATAAATAAAACAAAGAAAGAAGTAGACAAACCTCAAGAGGGTAGGAGCCTCCAAAGCTTGTTAGTCTTCCACCATATCATCATTGTCATCATCTTCCTCAATAGAAGTGGACTCATCACCACTTCCCTCTTCACTTACTTGCTCACTTCCTTCATCATCCTCTTCTTCTTCATTAGCCTCTTCATCAACAACCTCATCACCGACAACCTGATCGTCACCCGATATCTCACCCCTAGATGCACTTGGAAAGAAGACTTCCCTATCCGTCCAACTAGGCAAAGGACATGAAGGATCAAGTAGTCCTTTCCTAGCTAAATGAAGAAGGGGTGGATATTGGGCTAAGTATGCATCTTCCCGATCCTTATAAGCTTGTTTGTGCATCTCTTGCATAAGTAGAGTCATGTAGTCATTGCCCGCTTCAACACCTTCGGGTTTGAACTCTTGATACTTGAATGGATAGGGTGGTGTGACAATGGAGGAGGAGGGCATTTCAATTTCACCCCTATGTTGACGGATGATGCATTCGGCTTCCTTTGAGAGAGGAAGAAGGTAGTTTGTTCTATGAACACTCAAACGGCATATCTTGGAAGGCAAAGTAAAAGATCTAGCATCATTAGTGAGCCACCCATATTTGGTGTCAAGAGGATTATGGGTAACCCACTTGTACTTGTTAATCATGGCATCCATGTCAATGAGATGACCCCCTTTTTTCGCCACATACTTGCTATCCTTGTTGAAATTCGGATCAAAGTACTTAGCTAGAAGAGTAACTAGACCTCCGTTTACGATAAAAGCGGTGCCTTGCTTTCCACAATCAACATTGAGCCATCTTTCCACCAAAAGCCTTAGAGAATTGTAAGGCTTGGTGAATTCCCTTCCAATATTTAAGGCCGACTCAAGTAGAACACAATCGAGCTTGGTAAAGTGGTTAGTGTCTTTTCTTGCAATGATAGTATTCCCGATGACCTTGTGCCACACTCTAATGCCCGGATGGTGGACTAATAGAGCGCGACTAGCATGAAAGTTCTAAAATTTCTTCCCGAAAATCACCTCCCAAAGAGGAGCGGGGTCATATTTTTCGGGCTTCTTGTAATAACGAGGTGTATCACTAAGACCTAATGCTTTACCCAAGTCATCAAAGGTGATGCGTCTATTCACATTGGCAAGGCGAAACTCGATGTTTTCTCTAGTCTCTACCTTAGTTACTTTCAAAGAACTCAAGAATTCTAAGGTAAGGGAGGGGTATGTCAATTCTCTTGTAGCAAACAATTTTCCCAACCCCATGGCTTCAAAGAAGGCTTTTGTTTGTTCAAGGACACCCAATTTGTTCAAGGCATCTTCACATATGAATTTGGTGGGTAGAAAGGATTTCCTAGCATACTTGGCAAATGTATCCCTATGGGAGTTAGAAATGAAAATTACCTCCGGATAGTTTGATAATTGAGCAATTTCCGGAGTTGTTGATGTTGTTGCTTCCAAGGGAGGATTTTGTTGTTGTTGAACTTCCAAGTTTGAACTAGCAACCACCATAGCCAATGAGGCTTTCTTTGCTTGAAGACATTGTTGTCTTGTTGAGAGTGCCTTTGCCTTAGGTGCCTTTGTTGATCCTTTTGTTCTTGCCATTGATGAAAATACCAAGAAAAGAGTGAAAATCTTCAATTTCCAAGTATACCATAATCGATTTTAAGATGTAAGGCTTTGCCTTTGTAATTCAAAAATCGACTCAAAGGTTGAAGATTTTGGTGCTTGGTTTGATTATTGTTGGAAAAGGAGTGATTAGTTGTTGTTGTAAGGAAGTTTGGATTTGATTTTGTTGAATTTGGTTGAGGAAATCTTATTTTGGTGATAGAGAGGATGAGGGTTTTGAGTTTTGCGGTTTTTGGTAGTGTTTTGAATGAATGAATGAAGAAATGAATATGGGAGGGGTATTTAAAATACCCGAAAATTTTGAAACTGCAGGGGAAGACGAGCGTCTTTCCTTCGGGACACTCGGATTTTGCCTATTCTGGGTTCAGGATTTCTCGCCTAAAGATGGGCGTCTTTCAGCTGGGACGCTCGGATTCTTTGACTGCGGGATGAGCGTTTTCCTCTGAAGACGGGCGGATTCTGATACAGCAAGCTTTCTTATTTTGCACTGGAAAAAAGACGGGCGTCTTTCTGCAAAGACGAGCGGATTACTGAAGAAGAGCGTCTTCTCTACCAGGACGCTCGGATTCTTCGACAGTCCCAAATTTTCAATTTTTCAGTTAAAATGGACGGACGGGTTTTGACAAAGACGGTCGGATTCCCTAAAGACGAGCGTCTTCCCATCAAGGACGCTCGGATTCTCCCTTGTCTGCCCGGATTCAGTTCCATCCGTGCACTTGCATATCCCTTGTCATTTTTCATTCTTCAAATTCCGTGTTCCTCATTGTAGGGGCACTACTAAGGCATGAGTAGCCTAGACAATTGTTATCCCCACACTAAGCTAAAGCACTACACATCAATTAAATCATTAGTCCCTCCCTCACTTCTCTCAAAAATGATAATTACCTTGATCAAAGCATAAAAATCCAAAAATGACAAACATGCAATGTAAGAATTAAAATGCGAGTTAGGGAGTTAGAAATATTTACAAATGGTGGTTTAGGGAGGACTCCACCAAACTCTCCCTTTTGATGAGATGTCATGGGGGCATGTCCAAGGTGTTGTTGATGTTTCTCAACACCTTGAAGAAGTAGTCAAAAGCCTGTTCATTATCATGATAAAGATCTTCAATAGATCTTTACCCTTATTGTCCTTCATGTTGGTCTTTATCGATAGCATTACCGATATAGAGATTGAAAATCCCTTCAAACTCATCGTCCCAAAGACCACAAACTTCATCTACTTGGTCACTAAAGATCTCTTGAGTTGATAGAGACAACTCTCCCACTTTCTTGTCTTGGCCAATGAGGCCATCCTCTTCATTGCTTGACTTTGGTGAGCTTTTCAAGCTCTCTTTGTTACAATTCACTTGCTCTTTGCATGGAGCATCATCAATTTTCTTCTTCCATTGGAATTCCGACTTCTTCCTATCATCCTTCCGGCTATAATGATCAACCGTAAAACATGGTTCATGCAAACGGGGAGCTCTCATGGTCTTGTCAAGATTGAAAGTTATGCTCTCATCTCCCACTTCTAGAGTGAGCTCTCCATGCTTCACATCAATCACCGCACCCGCGGTGTGCAAGAAAGGTCTTCCTAGAATGATTGGAATGTTGGAGTCTTCTTCCATGTCAACAATGACAAAGTCCACCGGGATGAAAAATTTCCCAACTCTTACGGGAACATCTTCCCATATCCCTAATGGTGTCTTCGTCGATCTATCGGCCATTTGGAGTGTGATATTGGTGCATTTAAGCTCTCCCATCCCTAACCTTTTACTCACCGAGTACGGCATAACACTCAAACTAGCCCCTAGATCACATAAGACTTTGTTGATCGTGGTGTCGCCAATGGTACACGGTATTGAGAAGCTTCCCGGATCTTTAAGTTTTGGAGGTGAACTCCCTTGAAGTATTGCACTACTCACCTTAGTGAAGGCGATAGTCTCAAACTTCCGGATCGACTTCTTCTTTGTGAGGATGTCTTTCATGTATTTTGCATAGGCCGGCACGTGATTGATTAATTCCGTGAAAGGAATCGAGACTTCCAAATTCTTCACAATTTCCATAAATTTTCCAAGTTGGTCATCAAATTTGGGCTTGGCTTGACGACTTGGAAAAGGAAGTCTAATCACAATGGGCTCCTTCTCCTTGACCTTGTCTTCATTTTTCTTTGAAGTTTCTTCTTTTGATGGTTCTCCATCCTTGGAGTTTTGCACAATTTCTTCTTTGTCACTAGCTTCCACAACTTCATCCTCAACTTGCTTCTTCGGTGCTTCATACCTTGTACCACTTCTCAAGTGAATGCCACTAACCGTTTCATGTCTTGGGGGATTACTTTGAGGTGGTAATTGCCCCTTTTGTCTTTGTGAGCTTGAAGATGCTAGTTGAGTCAATTGGGTTTCCAACATTTTGGTGTGAGCTAGGATGTTGTTGATGGTGATTTCCTTTGCTTGACTATCCTTTTGCATTTGAGTGAAAAACTCTTGTTGATTCTTTTGCATTTGGAGGACCGCTTTTTGAACATCAAAACCTTGGTCATTTTGTTGATTGTATGGAGTTTGATTTTGGTAACCTTGGTTTTGGTTGTAAAAGGGTCTTTGATTTTGGTTTCTCATGGGAGGTGGGGTGTATGTTGGTTGAGGGTTTTGAACATTTTGGCTTTTGTATGAGAGATTTGGGTGGAATTTGGTGTTTTCATTGTAATAGTTTGAATAAGGGGTACCACTCTTGTATGCTTGGAAAGCATTCACTTATTCATTTGTTCCCCTACATTCACTTTGGTCATGTCCCAAAGTTCCACAATTCTCACATATCCCACTTGGGATTGATGAAGATGCCGTCATGGCATTAACATGATGCTTTGGTGATTTTGAGGCTTCTTCAAGTCTAGCCATAGCTTTTTCAAACTTCAAATTGATGGTATCAATGTGAGCACTAAGTTGAGCACCCAATTGAGTAATGGAGTCCACTTCATGCTTTCCTCCTCTAGTAGGCTTGCGAGGTCTACTATGTTGTGAGTTATGGACCGCCATTTCCTCAATTTTGTTCCAAGTTTGATCGTCATAACTTCGGTGAACATTCTATTTGATCCCATGTTGAGAATGTTTCTTGAGTCTTCATAAAGACCATTCCAAAATTGTTGTATCAAGAACCACTCGCTAAGTCCATGGTGAGGACATGAGCGACAAATTCCTTTGAATCGCTCCCAAGCTTCATACAAAGATTCTTCATCTCTTTGCTTAAAGCCCGTAATTTGAGCTCTTAGCATATTAGTCTTTTCCGGTGGATAAAACTTTTTGTAGAAAGCTAGAGCCAACTTCTTCCAAGAATCAATTCCGAGAGTAGCCTTATCAAGGCCCTTCAACCGTTGTTTCGCGGTGCCAATTAGAGAAAAAGGAAATAAGACCCATCGAATTTGGTCTTAGGTTACACCGGTTTGAGAAATCGCATCACAATAGTCACAAAAAGTCTCCATATGAGAATGAGGGTCTTCACTAGGCATCCCCCCAAATTGGCTTCTTTCGACTAATTGGATAAATGCGGATTTGGCAATAAAATTTCCGGTTAAGTGTTGTGGTGTGGGAGTACCATTGGGTAGGTTCTCCTCGGTGGGTACGGAATGTGATGAAAATTTAGGCATTGTGGGTTGATTTTGTGTTGGATTTTGTGTTGGGTTCTCCTCACCTTCTCTTGCAAAAGGGTTGATGAACTCAATAGTGTTTGGTTGAATATCTACAACCTCACCAATACCTCTCAAAGTTCTCCTAGCAAGTCTTCTATTGGTTGTCAAAGTCCTTTCAATTTCGTGATCAAAGGGTAACATGTTACCTTGTGACTCTAGACATGCAAAATATCAAACAACTCGAAAATAATTAGAACAAACCTTGAGGAGTTTTACTTCCCCAAGGCAACGAAGGACACAACTAATAACAATACAAGAAAATCTAAATCAAGTTAGCACCGTCCCCGGCAACGGCGCCATTTTTGGTCGTGATCCCTCGATGGGGTTTAGTATTCAGTACTTGTCGTTAGGAGCACCTAGACCAAAACACAATTTTATAACTTCACAAACAACTCTACAATTAGTAAATAGGCAAGTAAAGGTCGGATCCCAAGGGACGGGAATTGAGATGAGATTTTCTATTGCAACTAGTGGTGTCTAAGGGTGTCACAATTGGGGTTTGGAGTAGAAGATCACTAAACTAAATAGCAATGAAAGTAAACAAGCAAGATGATTAAAAAGGGATGTAAACAATTGATAAAAGGCACTAGGGTGTCATGGGGTCATAGGGGATTCATGGGAATTGATCATACAAACATATTCTCAAATTATAAGCAAGCAATTATTGTTGTGATGGACCGAGCTGGTTTATATCTTACAATCCTAGGAAAGTTTGGGTCCCGGAGCCGAATCGATTAGATTGTACAACACCTAGAAGTCGACTTAATCTTCCCTACTCAACAATATGCATGGTCTAATGAGACTCGAGTTGGTTTATGTCTTACAAGTCTCATTGAAAAGATAGGTGATGGGTAAAAAATGCAAGGATTCATAGGCTCACATTTCATCAAACATAACATGTGCATAAGTTGAGATCACAACAAGCAAGCAAATAAATTATGAAAACATATTAATTTAAGCATGAATCATTCCCCATGTTGGTTTTCCCTAATTACCCATTAACCCTAGCTAAGGAAACTACTCACTCATTATCATGTTGAACATGCTAGCAAGGTTGTCAATCATACCAACAAAGTGAAACATGATGAATAAATGAAAGTGATTAATAATAATTAAAAAGGGATTAAGAGAATTATACCTACTAATGATTCCAATAATAAAGCAAAGAATAATAGAAGTACTTGATGCTTGATTGGAAGGTTGTCAATCTCCCAATAATAACCCAAATAGTCTTCTATTACCCAAAATAAAGGATGAACAAGAGAGATATAAAAAAAATAAAATTTGTATTAAAACTTGATTAAATGTTGATTACAAGATTAAAGAGAGATTTGATTGATATTAACTACACTAAGGATTTCTAAGAAGAACATGCTCTTCTAATTAGACTAATGGGGTATTTATAGTGGGGATTAGTTACATAAATTGGGGTTTACTAAGAGCTTAAATGACGATTAAGTCCTTGAGGAATCGCCGGTCTCTAGGGAGACTCCGGTCTCTTTTTCGCCGGTCTTAGAAAAAGATGCGCATCCTTCCTTGAAACTTGTAGAAGACGAAAAGACTGTATGGGAATCCGGGCGTCTTAGGCACGGGACGGGCGGATTTGGGTGTTTCTGAACGGGCGTCCAGAGGGGGAAGACGGGCGGATTTGGGAGGTTTTGGCCGAGCGTCTTGTGGAGGAAGATACTCGGATTGTGGGTGATGGACGGGCGTCTTCAGGGCAATCCGCACGGATTGTCAAACAGCTTCATTCCTTCTTCTTTTCTTCCTTTTTCTTCATAGAATCCTTGAGGATTTCCTCGGGGATGCAAGGTTCTTTTCTCATCATTGCCCATCTACTATAGTATGTACAAAGGCCTTCTAATCTTGTCTCTTCTTGATGCTTGGTCATTGAATTCAATCAATTTAGCTTCATTTTGCCATGAAAATGCAAGGTTTGCACTCCTTTCCTAAGGACACAAAACATCAAAGAATATGCAAAACAAAGAACTAAAGACAATAAATGACCCAAATATGCACTAAAAAGCATGGGAACAAGGCTAATTCGGGGACTAAACGTGCTTAAATTATGGTCACATCAGACGCGTATGGGATAACTGGGACGAGTCATCATGTGGCAGTTAGTAGTCTTCCGCTGTGTCAGACGATGTTTTGTAGTTTTGATAGTTTTATCAGTAAACCGTTTTGAGTACTTTATATTTCAGTTTAACAGTTTTGGAGTTGATATGTAATCACTTTAAACCGTATTTACTTTTAAGTATGTTTCATTATTGTCTTATGATTATCATTGCCTCAGGTAACTGAGATGGTGACGTTTCCATACCTTAAGTGGTCCTGGTAAGGCACTTAGAGTATGAGGGTGTCACAAAGTGGTATCAGAGCGACGATCCTGTAACCTGTAACCAATGAACCTAATGAACATATGGAGTCAAAATAAAATGAACCTGGGGTAGAAGTTGTAGGAGCTAATGCAAAGGCTTGGGAGACATCCTAAAGTCGCGAACTCGCCCTACAATTTTGAACCGGTCACATGGGGTACGTGTCGGGATCGTTGTGTGTTATTCTCTTGTTTGCATATCTATATAATAACATGTGGTGTGAATTGGTGGATCCATGTATGTGGAGGATAGGAGGTATGGAGTAGAAGAGGATGATTATGTGATTTTTATGTTGGTTGATTGAAGGCATGATATTTGATTTATAATGTGGATGTTAGAAATACAGAAGTACGGTTGTTTGTTTGAGTACATAAAGAGTTGCGTATATATATATATATATGTTGTTGTTGTCGTTTTGCTAGTAGTATAGAATGTGGGAAAGTAAGATTAACATGCGGGTAGTGTATATGAGTCTGCATGACTCGATCGAGTGGGGGGGGGGGGCACTCGATCGAGTAGGTGAGAGGCTCGATCGAGATGGTAGTTTTGCGTTTTCTGGGCAGAAGCAAGTTTTTGGGCGCTCGATCGAGTAGGTGGTGGCACTCGATCGAGTGGGGCCTGCTCGATCGAGTGGGTTATAGGCTCGATCGAGTATGTTTTAGAAAAGTTTCTGATAAGGTTCTGGAGTCGAGGCACTCGATCGAGAAGGAGAGGCAACTCGATCGAGTGACCTCAACTCGATCGAGTGGGTTGAGGGGCTCGATCGAGTAGGTTCTATACAGGTCGTATGCGTGTTTTGAGATGTGGGATGAGTGTTTATGTTTACCTTTCTCTTATATAGTTTCAAGATACCGCTAAAGAAAAACGCTTTGTATGCCAGGGCAGAGAGTATGACCGTGGATGATATAGTAAAGATGTTGGAGCAACAGGATGCTCTCACTGATGCTTTGAAAAGAGTGGGAAAGTATAAGGATGTTGATCACTCCAAGATCAGCATCCATATAGCTAGGTTCAACCCTAAGGAGTATGAGGGGACAGGGGTACCAATTCTGCTGGATAATTGGCATAGGGAGATGGAGAATATTCTTGAGTTAGTCCATTGCCCGGAAGAGTTGAAAGTGGAACAAGCTGCGTTCTACTTGAGGGAAGCGTCCGGTGAGTGGTGGGATAAGGTTAAGGTGAGTGCTCGGGAGTTGTATATGAAGTAGGGGCTACCTGCGATACCCTGGGATGAGTTCAGGAAAGCGATGAAGCGTGAGTTTGTGCCACAGCATGTGCGTAGTAAGTTGAGGGAAGAGTGTGATGATTTTAAGATAACATCCGAGATGACGGTGGATGAGTACTACCGCAATTTTAATGAGAAATACAGGTATGCTGAGGACGTGGGGCTGAGTAAAGAGAACTTGGCATTGAGGTTTGAGAAGGGGTTGACCCCCAAGATCACGGAGAAGTTACCGGTGGGAGTCCTGACCGATGTGAAGGAGGTCTATGAGCGTGCTGGGAGAGCTGAGAGGTTGGTTGAGATGACCAAGGAGAGAGGTGGTGAGAAGAGGAAAGCTGAGAGCGAAGATGGTGGTCAGTCCAGCAATAAGAGGGGTGGCCATAACCAGGTAAGAGCATATTCATTGGGCTCGGGGTTTAGTGCTGGGGCTTCTTACGGGCGTGGTCGTGGTAGTGGTGGTAGTAGTTGGGATATGGCCTGTTATAACTGTGGCGGTGTGGTCCACAAGAGACATGAGTGCACCAGTGTGGTGAGTGGGGGTTTTCAGAGACTGTCGCAGGGATGTTTCTCATAGGGTCCTGCGCAGAGTTATGCTAGTAACAGACCAGCTAGGTCGTGGGGGTAACAGGGGTGGTCAGAGTAACAACGGTGGGGCTAACCGCAATGGCGGTAATTCATATCGGAGACCGGCGACGAACAACAACCACAACAACAACCAGGTGTCGGATGCTAAGCCGACTACCTCAGCTAGTACTGTCCAGGGAGGTGGGCAGAAGACCATTGGAAATATGTTTATGATGGAGAAGAAGGCAACTGAGGATGATGCTCATGTTATCACCGGTACATTTCTTGTTAATGGAGTTTTTACCTTTGTTTTGTTTGATTCGGGAGCATCACAGTCGTTTTTATCGTCGAGTCATGTTAAACGGTTGGGTTTAAGTGAGTATGAGTTTGTAAGAGAGGAAGTTTTTATAGCTTCGGGGGAGTCTGTATCTTGTAGGCGGTTGTATAGAGATGTTTCTATGTTAGATGGACAAGTTGATCTACCTGTAGACTTGTTAGAGTTCCCTTTAGATGGTTTTGAGATGATAGTCGGGATGGATTTGTTGGGAAAGTACAAAGCTAAGATAGATTGCCATCAAAAGATGGTTTCTTTGAGAGGTCCTAAAGGGATTTGTGTGTATTATCGTGGGTTTGTTGTCAAACCCAAAGTTAAGTCGATTGCAGCAATGACCTTGAAGTCTTACCTGAGGAAGGGGTGTCCGTTGATCCTGTGTTATGTGAGAGATCACCGTCTGGAGAGTCCGACAGTTGAGCAGATACCAGTGGTGGGAGAGTTTTCAGATATCTTTCCAGAAGAGATACCGGGGTTACCACCGAAGAGGGAGATAGATTTCAGCGTGGAGTTGAAATCGGGGACGGCGCCAATCTCTAAGGCACCGTACCGTATGGGTCCTAAGGAACTAGAGGAGATGAAGAAACAATTGGATGATCTGATTGAGAAGGGGTATATTAGACCTAGTGTATCACCGTGGGGAGCACCAGTCCTGTTTGTAAAGAAGAAAGATGGGAGCTTGAGGTTATGCATAGATTATAGGGAGCTGAATAGAGTGACAGTAAAGAACAAGTATCCTTTGCCGAGGATAGATGATTTGTTTGATCAGTTGAACGGTGCAGCAGTCTTTTCCAAGATTGATTTGAGGTCGGGTTACCATCAGGTGAAGATTAGGGAAGAGGACATACCGAAGACAGCTTTTACATCGAGGTATGGTCATTATGAGTATGTTGTGATGCCGTTTGGGTTGTCTAACGCGCATGCAGTGTTCATGGATTTGATGAACCGGATCTTCAGTCAGTTTTTGGACCGGTTTGTAGTGGTCTTTATAGATGATATCTTAGGCTTTTCTAAGACTAAAGAGGAACATGAGGAGCATTTGAGGATAGTGTTGCAGACATTGAGAGAGAACCAGTTATATACAAAGTTGTTCAAGTGTGAGTTCTGGTTAGAGGAGGTTGCTTTTCTGGGGCATGTGATTTCAAAGAAAGGGGTAGCTGTGGATCCTCCAAAGATTGAAGCAGTTACCAAGTGGGAAGCACCAAAGAATATGGCAGAGATCAGGAGTTTCTTGGGTTTAGCAGGGTATTATCGACGGTTCGTTAAGGATTTCTCCAAGATAGCTAGACCTATGACAGCTTTGATGAGGAAAGAGAACAGGTTTCGTTAGGATGAAAGTTGTGAGACGGCGTTCCAAACCTTAAATGAGCGTTTGACCACAACTCCAATCTTAGCATTGCCTGAGGGGAGTGAGAACTTTGAGGTGTATACAGATGCTTCAAAGAACGGGTTGGGTTGTGTGTTGATGCAGAATGGGAAAGTGATCGCCTATGCTTCTAGGCAATTGAAGCCTTATGAGGAGAATTATCCGACGCATGATCTGGAGTTGGGTGCAGTTGTGTTTGCTCTTAAGATTTGGAGGCATTATCTACATGGGGCGACCTTTAAGGTGTTTTCAGATCACAAGAGTCTCAAGTACATCTTCACTCAAAAGGAGTTGAACATGAGACAGATGAGGTGGATGGAGTTGATTGGGGATTATGACATGGATATTATATACCATGAAGGGAAAGCTAATGTGGTGGCAGATGCTTTGAGCAGGAAGAGCGTGCATTCTCTTTACACGGATGTGTCTTTGATGAGATTGAGAGATGAGGTGGGGAAGTTTGGGATACATATGATCCAGAAAGGGGATGCCATAGGAGATTTGACAGTGGAGCCAGACCTTTATGATGATATTCGCAGTAAACAGGCGTTGGATCCCAAGATTGAGGAGTGGAGAGCTGGAGTAGAGAAAGGGACAGTGTCTAGATTCTCTATTCATACAGATGGTAGTGTGAGATTCGATGGGAGGTGGTGTGTTCCTAGTGATAAGGAGTTGAAAAAGATAATCATGACAGAGGCTCATTTCACACCATACTCAGTACATCCAGGTGGTGACAAGTTATATAAAGATTTAAAGAAGGCCTTCTGGTGGCCGGGGATGAAGAAGGAAACATCTGAGTTCGTGGCTCGTTATTTGACGTGTCAGAGAGTGAAAGGGAGCAGCGAAAACCATAAGGTAAGATTCAGTCTCTTGAGGTACCTGAGTGGAAGTGGGAGTCCATTTCTATGGATTTTATTATGGGTTTACCGAAGAGTCAACAGGGCAATAACATGATATGGGTTATAGTGGATCGTCTGACCAAGTCAGCTCATTTTGTGCCAATGAAAGATACTTGGTCTAAGATACAGTTAGATATGGCTTATCGTAAAAACGTGGTTCGATTGCATGGGGTGCCTAAGGATATAGTGTCTGATAGAGATTCAAGGTTCATCTCACAGTTTTGGAAAGAGTTGCAGGAGTCTTTGGGAATTACCTTAAAAATGAGTACAACATTTCATCCTGTGATAGATGGCCAGACGGAGAGGACCATCAAGACTTTAGAGGGCATGTTGCGAGCTTGTGTTATGGATTTTGGTGGTAGCTTGGAGCAGAGGTTGGATTTGATTGAGTTTTCCTACAACAACAGCTATCACACCAGTATTGGCATGACACCATTTGAGGCTTTGTATGGGATAAGGTGTAGGAGTCCGATTAGTTGGGACGATAGTGCTGAGGCAGTGGTTTTAGGACCAGACATGGTACATGAGATGGTGGAACAGATTAAGCTGATCAGACAGAGGATGACAGCGGCCCAGGATCGACAAAAGAGTTATGCAGATATGCATCGCCGGGATATAGAGTTTCAGGTTGGGGACAAGATTCTTTTGAAAGTGTCTCCTATGCGTGGGGTCATGAGATTTAGTAATAAAGGAAACCTGGGCCAGAAGTTTATAGGACCATATGAGATCTTGGATCGTGTGGGTGAGGTTGCTTATCGGTTAGCTTTACCGTCTGCTTTAGATATAGTGCATAATGTGTTTCATGTGTCTCAGCTGCGGAAGGATGTTAGTGATCTATCACATGTGTTAGACGTTGAGAACATCGAGCTGGATGAGTCCTCGTCTGATCTTGAGGTACCAAAACAGATTCTTGATCGAAAGGTTAGGAAAACTAGACATGGTGAGATAGTGTTGCTTAAGGTTCTTTGGTCTAACCATGAGGTTGAGGAGGCTACATGGGAGGCGAAAGAGGCTATGAGGGATCGGTATCCGTCTCTTTTTTATCAGGTATGTATGGTTACGGGGACGTAACCTTGTTTCTTTTAGGGGGATAGGAGATGGTCGCATAGAGTTTTTGCATGTCCTCATAGAGTTGTGTATGTCTTATGTTGATTTTGGTACAGTTAGTAGTTGTCTTGAGTCGGATTGAGTTGTTTTTGAGGTGTGATAGGAAGTTTGATGTTGAGTTTTGTTTATGTTGTTGTGGGGGGGAGGTGTTAGTATGTTTGGTTTTGTTTGTGGTTTGAACTTCGGGGACGAAGTTATTTTTAAGGAGTGGAGACTGTAATACTACGGTTTTATGTGTCTTGGGGTACTCTATCGGGTGGGGTTTACTCTCTCGAGTAAGTATGGTTTTACGCAAAACAGTAGACTGCCTGTAGGGTACTCGATCGAGTAAGCTTGGCACTCGATCGAGTAAGGGTCACTCGATCGAGTAAGTGACTTACTCGATCGAGTAAGTCGTTTTACGAGTGATTTTTGACGGGTTTTGTTAATAATGCGGGAATGATATATAGGGCTTTAGTCACTTTTACTAAAACACTTTTCATAACCTAAATCACAAAAAGAGAAGATTAAAGTTACGTTGCTTCATCCTCATCGCATTATTAGTAAATCCCGGAGCTAGGATTGTCGGTTTTCGTCGTTCTTTACATCCTTGTGATCCTTGTGTCGAGGGTAAGCTTTACATATGATTTTTATATCATTTGGTTAATGTTGGTTAAACATTAATTGGGTGATTTGGGGGTTTTGGTGGTTTATATGATTATGGTAGTAATAATATGTATGTATGTATAGGAGGAGGGTTCGTTGAGGAGAAATTCTTTTTTTTTTTTTTTTTTGCTAAAATGTAAGCTTCCATTAATAACGGTAATTACAATAGGTTTTTAATACCATACATGATTTGTGCTAATATCAACTAAGATGCACCTTACATAACCAGATTCTATCCTTAGGGCTAACTACTCGAGGCTTACACTCATTGACTGCATACAATCATCCTTCTAATCCGTTGAATTACCAGATCAGGTTTGGTAACACTACCTTCCAGGCGAGCACTATTTATTTGTATCCAGACCATGTACCAGCACGCCAAAACAGCAACAGTACACATCTTCTTACGAATCGAACTCCATCTCTTCCTATTAATAACTTGCAGAACATTCCTCTCTGCTATATCAGAACTCAGCCAGGTACCAGTACCTTGTAACAGACTCTTGCTGAAATGACATTCCTCAAACAAATGCTGATGTGTTTCAGAGGCAGACTGACATAGACAGCATAAATCATCTTGTGAAATCTGAAGCCTAGCCAGTTTATCCTTCAGCTGAAGTGCCCTATTTGAGATTAGCCAGGCAACAAAAGAGTGCTTAGGTAAAGCCATAGTGCACCAGACAGCCTTGTGCCAATCAACCTGAATTCTCTTGTCTCTTAACCAATCATAGCAGCTCTTAACAATATACCCTCTTGATCCTATAGTCCATTGTCCATCAACAAAGCCCTCTTTAATCAGATCCTTGACATGGCACACTTTCCTCCAGCGCCAACTAGTATCTGCAGGAGGACTATAATCAAACCAACTAACTCCTTTTAAGTACACATGATGAACCCATTGTACCCATAGCTTATCAGGATGTGCTGCTATCCACCATACAAGTTTTCCAATATAAGCCTTGTTCCAGAAATGACTTTGCTTAATTCCTAGTCCACCCTCAGACAAAGGCACACAAACCTTTGCCCAACT
This sequence comes from Silene latifolia, assembly GCF_048544455.1. Classification (NCBI taxonomy): domain Eukaryota; kingdom Viridiplantae; phylum Streptophyta; class Magnoliopsida; order Caryophyllales; family Caryophyllaceae; genus Silene; species Silene latifolia. Next base: position 104,980,543 of record NC_133531.1, read on the forward strand.
CAGCAGAGGAATTCTGGTATATTCTGACCTACCTTCCCATAAAAAGGACCTACAAATAGCATCCACCTTAGTCATCACACCTTTAGGTAGGACAAACATTGAGGCCCAATATGTATACCTAGAAGTTAAGACAACATTAACGTTGAGGAGAAATTCTGATTTAGCTGCTTGATCGTCTGATTCTGTGATTGCTTTCCAGGTAGGGTTTCCCTACTCAGTATTAGTTACATAATGTGCGGTGATAGTTGTTATGATTAAAGATTAATTGTATTGTTAAGTTGTTAGACGGTTGTTGTTTTCATACTATTGATTGGTTTGTATCTGTCTGTGATCTTCGGGGAGCGTCCTTGGCTAAGTGGAGTCACTTGCGGGAGTGGCTTCACGCCCTTGGTTCGCCCTCTGTGGAACCTACCACAGGAGGGGATGTGCACATTAAGGAAACTTGGGTTTATCGCTCAGTGATGATGAGCGGGGATTTGGTGGGTACGGCTGCGGTTCCCCACTGACGGTGTGGAGTACTTGTTGCAATGGGTACTCTGGTAGGACTATACACTTTAGTGTGTAGTCAGTTGTGTGGAGATTGGCTATGGAGAATGTAAGATTGCTGTGTTGTTGAGCTGTTTATGTACTTGTTTCGTTGTGTCTTGGTTGTGCATAATTAGTACTGACCCCGTTTAAATGTTTTAAAAACTGTGGTGATCCATTCAGGGGTGGTGAGCAATTATTGAGCAGGTATGATATGACGCGTATGGGATAGCTGGGATGAGTCATCACGTGGCAGTTAGAAGTCTTCCGCTGTGTCAGACGATGTTTTGTAGTTTTGATAGTTTTATCAGTAGAACGTTTTGAGTACTTTGTATTTCAATTTAATAGTTTTGGAGTTGACATGTAATCACTTTAAACCGTATTTACTTTTAAGTATGTTTCATTATTGTCTTATGATTATCATTTCCTCGGGTAACCGAGATGGTGATGTTTCCATACCTAAAGTAGTCCTGATAAGGCACTTGGAGTATGGGGGTGTCACAGCCCCAGTTGTCGGTAGAGGATATTCCTGGTCAACAAACAAAAGTCTAGTCATGTAACATCCTAATTTGACAGATTAAGTAGCCACCAGTCACCATGAACCATCAACAATACTAATTTAATTTATTTGATAAATAAAAATCGACAGACCCTAATTTCATTTTTAACAAACAAATAAAATTTGATTGATTAATTAAAACTCAACAAATAATATTAATAATTGATAAACAAGTAAATTAAGTTATTAATTGGTAAATTATACTCCATATTTTAAGTTTTAAGTGAGCAATTAAATTAAATTTTAGGGAAAATATTGATTTAAGAGTTTTTTTGGGTCAGTTTTGGGTGAAAAGGGTACAAAATAGAACGTTTATGAGATAGTGTATGTGAAAAAGTACAGTATTAATTATATTAATATGAATATTATTGATTTTTAAAATAATATTCATTATAATAACAATAATGAGGATGATTAATTAATAATAAACTAATGATAATAATAATTATAATAATAATAGTAGTAGTAGTAGTAGTAGTAATAATAATAATAATAATAATAATAATAATAATAATAATAATAATAATAATATGCAGGCCTGGTACTTGGATGATAACACCATTGTTGGGGACACTTTGGAGGTGGGGAGGGTTCTGGATTTGATTATGGCGGATGGCCCTCGTTTTGGATTGCATCTCAATGTCCCCAAGACTGAGGTCTTTTGGCCTGTTGAGGATCCTCAGAGTCGGCTTCCCAGGTTTTTCCCCTTCTATTGCTCGACCCTTGCGTAGTGTCTCTGTTTTGGGTGGACCTGTCAGTACTTGTCCTATTGGCAGTGAGATTGTGGCGAAGAGAGTGACTAAGACCATTGAGCTTATGGTCTTGGTCGCGAGGATTGAGGACCCGCAATGTGAGTTGCTTCTACTTAGAGCTTGTACTGGTATTTCTAAGCTCTATTTCTCTCTTCGTACTTGCTCCCCCGTGTTTTTGGTTCGGTCCATCTTCCTTTCGATGCTGCCCTCTGTTCCAGCTTGGAACGTATTGTCACCGCGTCCGGACCTGGTTTTGGGGATTGGCAGTGGCACCTTGCTACACCCTTTTCATCTTGGTGGACTAGGTGTTTATGCAGCGGGAGATGTTTTACACTATGCTTTTCTAGCGTCCCATTTGCAGGCTAAGCTCCTACGACCTTCTGGTATTGTAGATGTTGGTCCTACTTTTGACGATGCCTTGCGGGTGGTTTTTGAGATTACAGGTTCTGCTTTCTTACGTGACCCTAGTGAAATTGCTGCCCCCAAACTTATGAAGAAATTGGCAGACATATATTTCGCGACGGTTGCTGCTGCTTCATAATCTGTTTTCTCTTTGACACTGCGTCATCTTGCGTTGTGGAAGTCTCAGCAGGGTGCCCACTCCTCCGATTGGTTGCGTGTGGTTCCTATCTCTCGGTTAAGCCAATGCTCTTACATAAAGGGTGATGTCTGAACATTTTGTGTCCCTGTATGACTCCCAAAATCCTGCTGAGATACTCAACACAAATCATGAAAAGTAGAGGAGATAAGGGATCCCCTTGTCTCAGGCCTCTTTTCCCATGGAAGAAGCCAAAGATTTCCCCATGTAAAGCTATGGAGTAAGATGGGGTAGTCACGCACTGCATAATAAGAGCAATGGTTTGATCAGGAAAACCTAGGGCAGTTAACATCTCCTGAATAAAATCCCACTCCACTGAGTCATAGGCCTTCTGAAGGTCTAATTTCATCAATAATTTAGGGGATCACGCTCTTCTCTTGTATAACCTGATGAGATCCTGACAAATTAAGATGTTTCCAACTATGTCCCTCCCTTTTATGAATGCACTCTGAGAACCACTAATAATCTCAGGCAGGATATCACTCAACCTATTACAAATTACCTTGGAAAGGCATTTATAGGGGATACAAATCCGAGATCCCCTATATTAGCTGCAATTTGAGTTTGTATGTGTATTAACAAGATTTCACACGGAAGTAAAGTCTTGCCAGGGGTTTATTGTGCAGGGTGATCTAACTCAATTAACAAAGCTTGACTAGTATGACTATTAAACAAAGAATGAAACAATAAAGTGAAATACAAAGATTTGTATGTGGAAAACCTTGAGAATAAGGGAAAAAACTACGGGCACCAAGCTAGGAGGGATTGTTACTATCTTTTAGTGTACCCTGACAGGAAATTTGTATTTCAGGCTAGTATAAGGTATGAATGCTTAGTAGAATTACTTAGAGTGTTTACAATAAAATGAGAGTAAATGCGTGAATAGATGATCCTCCCCTTCCTTTCTGCTCCTTTCTATTTATAGTAGCTCCATTTAGTCTCCAACAGTCTTCCTAATGTCTATTGGAACGTTCCTAGGAAATAGGCCCCGTACCCTATTTACCCAGAGGCAGGTATTTGACTTCCCAAAACCACAGGCACCAAGCTTGGTTGACTGCTCTATCACTATAAAAATAATGCGGGAAACTGACGGAAAAAATAATCCGTTATACGTTTTGAACTAGTGACGGAAAACTGACGGAAAATCCGTCACTACAGCTCTTCTGACGGATTATCCGTCAGGATACGTCAGGATATACAGGCGCGTTAAAAAAATTATAGGCGCCAAAATTTCCTGACGGAAATTCTGTCAGCAAAGGTAATATTCCTGACGGAATTTCCGTCACATGTATCTTTCAAATGACTTAAATGAAAAGCAATAATTGAGAGGAGAATATTGACGGAATTTCCGTCAGGATATTCAACATTATGTTGACTTTCGTGACGGAAATTCAGTCAGGAGTCTCCTCTCAATTATTGCCTCAACGTCAATAATTGACAGAATAGTCCTGACGGAATAACCGTCAGGAACCCGCTTTTTTGAAAACTCCTGACGGAATTTTTGTCAGGAAATTCAACAAAATGTTGACTTTTTTTACGGAAATTCCGTCAGGAGTTTTCTTAAATATCGAGAACTCGCGAATCAGCCCGTCATTCTATCGCTTGTTTTTTTCCCCAAATCAATTTTTTTCCCAAAACGTAACACCAAATCCGACACCACCACCACCACTATTACCATTCTCCTCTCCTTTTGACCACCGCCATCTCCAACCCAGGTTTGTCCTTTCTCTCTTTTTTTCCTTTTCCTTTTCCTTTTTTTTTTCTTGTCTTTATGTTTTTATTTGTATGGGTTGTTGCCGCCGCCGCCGTCCGCCACCGCCACCGTCGACCACCGCCGTCCCCCTCCGCCTTTCTTCTCATCCTTCCTTTTTACTTATTAGTGAAGTTACTTAGGTATTTTTTATTCTCTTTTTAATTAATTATTTTGTTTAATTAGCTTTCCGACCACCGCCATCTCCAACCCAAGATGTTGACTATTGTGACGGAATTTCCGTCACTAATTCTAAATTCCTGACGGTTTTTCCGTCAGAATAGTCAACAAGACGTTGACTTAGACGTAAGCCTAAATGTCCGTTTTGATAGAATAGCCGTCACATATCCGTCACAAGTATCCCTTCTGACGGAAAAACCGTCAAGATATTTTTTTTCTGTGACGAATTGTAGTGACGCGTTTTTCCTGACGGAAAAACCGTCAGGAATGGGAGTTTATGACGGGGAATAGCCGTTTTTGACGGATTTTTTCCGTCAGTTTCCCGTGTTTATTTTGTAGTGTATACTTGTTGTAGTTTTGTTGAATAAGTCCTCCGTGTAAGTAGAAACCTCTTTGTTGTACTTTGGTTGTTGCCTGACTCGTTCTAGTAGAGCCTAATATATGGCAGGTGTGTTATTCCTTCAGATCTGGCCTGATTGGGTGGCCTGATCTATCTTTCCTCTCTGGCTGGCACCTGTCTGTTTATAATATGCTTTGTGCTGAGTTGCTTCCGTTCAGGCCAGACTTGGTGTCTCTTTGCCTGACATTTGTCTGATCAGGCAGGACAAATCTTGGCCCAACAGTATGTATTCAAGATTTTTCAGAGCTAACATAGTACTCCTTTCAATATCACAAAAATGCTCTTTATTATAGCCTCTGAATCCGCTCTTTAATTGCTTGAGTTTGGATACAAGGCAGAACATCTTTGTACCTTGAAATGACATATTCCACCAGCTACTTAAGGTATTAAGATAAACAGAAGCCTTCCCCCACATATTGTAGTATTTGAAAGGCTTCTTATGATGCAATGGCTGATTCCTACTCATCAAAAATGTAAGGACTTTGGTCAAAGTCCCCCTCAGGCAATAAATTAGCATACATTTCCTGCATCTAAGTACTCCAATCCCCATTAATGAATACCTTATCCAGCCTACTATACACCCTAGTAGCAATATCTTGCTTGTTGTTCCAAGTGAACAAAGACCCCAAAGCAGGACTATCAATTAATTCACACTTGGCCACACTGATAAGTACATTTTATATAGACTTTATCTCCTTATTTTGGCTCTAATATACATGTCAATTGCACTAACCTTAGTGATTTTATGACCTAATATTGTATTCTAGTTGTCTTTGCATGTTTTATCGCATTTTATAGGAATTTGAGCTTTTAGAAGCTTATTCCATCACTTGTGCAAGTAACTAGAAGCAAGGCTAAGTAAATAAGAAAACATTGGACCAACCTTGAACTGTTACAAGGATTTGCATGCATAAAGATATGGATTAAAATGAGAATTGTAAAATAAAGTCTTATGCAAAGTCAAGCCCAAGATTTGAAGTCCAACTAAGGTGGAAACTTTGGATGCTTAGTGAAGCTTAGGATGCTAATTGAAGAGCTTAACGTACCGGGTGATTAAACAAGGCATTAAACTTAATTAACATCTTATTTCCACCGTACAATATCACATTTCTTGCATTCTTAAGCACACAAATATTCTCTTAAGTTTTCATAGTTAGTTTACATTTATATGTTATAAACAATTTCCTTCTTAATAGAAGTTCTTATTCAAGTTCCATTTGGTTATTTCATTGTGTTTCAAGTTCAAGCTCTATTCCTTATTCGGTAATTCTAATTCAAACTTTATTTAGTTTACACTTCTATTTTAGTTATTACATACCTTTATCATTAGTATTTAGTTTAATGTATTTTAATTCTATCACATAGTTAATTCTCATATTCCATAATTCACCCTTTAGTCTATATCATTTCTATAATAATGTTTAGCATTTCGTAAATCATACTTTGTAGTTCACATTTCAATATGAGTAGCTAAATCTCCTTAGTCTAGGGATTAGATAAGCCATGCAATAACTAATATTTGTAAAATAATAAATTAGGTTGATATAATATTGTCCAATTTTGTCTATCACATGTTTGTATCGTCACGATTAATCTTCATTTAGTAACCATATTCATCGAATAAGTTTGTTAATTCATTCTATAAGTCGAGAGGCACGGAATCGGATTAGACTAAGCATGTGTAGTAGGACGATCTAGTCATATCGAGAGATCTCTAGGACCCGACCTGTGGTTGACACTAATATCGAGAGGTAGGTATCTTTAGCCTAAATAATTGACAATGTTATTTATTCCGAGTTTAACATGAACATATATATACAATTACTTGTGTGACCCGACTCCCCTAAACTCCTTTAATAATATATTTTACATCGTTTTATTTGCTAGTTAACAAACCAACAAACCAAATTAATCGTTATCGACCTTCATAGAAGTTGTTTTAGCACGAATTCCCCTGAAAGGATCCGGCCTGAAGATTTAATAGTGTAGTTATCTAGTTCTAATATTTAAGGAAAAATGTACAGTGATGAATGAAATAAATTATATAAGAGCAATAATGTTTACGTTTCCTGGATAAGTTGAATGATAATAAAGAAAGTAAGAAGAAAGTATAGTAAGAATAACAAGCTAATTATATATGTTTTTTGTATATTCCTTCGTATCCTTTACAAATGTTCCTCCACTCTATTTATACTCTTTCTATTCTAACGTTACAATTGATTTTACGCTCTCCCTGGTTGTTGAAACCGTCTCCTGATTAATAGAGAATGTGCCCTATTAATCCGGTTGACTTATTCTAACTCAACAACTTCTACTTTTTATCTTCTTGCACGTTGTAGTTTATGGAAATTGCACGTTCTTGTAGTTGGACTTTGTCTTCCGTAAGAATAGAGCATGTGCATAATTGTCTTGTTGATTTGCTGATTATTCATCCTGCTGGAGATTCCCACCAGGCTACTCTACTATTGCTATCAGGCCTCTTGAGCACTTTCTCCCACAAATAATAACCGTAATTGTCCTGGACTCGTTGCCCCAATCACCTAATTAAGTCGAGCTAGATCAAGTCGACCAGCTAAATTGGACCTAACAATTGCCCCTTGACATTTTACCCGTGCTGGATCAGGCCAGGGGTGAGATGTCAATTTACCGGGCTCAAAACTAAAAAAGAATCACAATTACTCAATGACTCTTAGACTTTTAGTGACCGTTAAACACTACAACGGCTAGCAAGATGATGTCACACTGACACTTTTGCAATTTCTAGGGTTTTTGCACCGTTATTTTTCTCTTATAAATACGGTATTGATGGTGAGTTTATTCTTCACCAAAATTCTTCTATTTCTCTCACTATATTCTCTCTGAAATTCTTTCTTATCTTCCCAGAAATTTAGTCTGCTACCTGCAATTCTTCAATAAATCTCATTAATCTTTCACAAAAATATTTATTTAAAGAAACAATAAAGAGTATGGGAGCCAAAAAACATCCTGCTTCTCAGAAGGCTGCAGCTGAACCTGAACCAGCAGATATCCATAAAGAGGAGGTGGTTAAAATTGATCCTCCTGCTCATGCTATAGCGTTGAAATACCAGGATTCTATTTTCTCTGCTCTCCGATCACTTGAATCCTCTTTTCCTGAAGAGAATCTGTTGAAAACGAACTATGATGGGGTTTTAAGGGAGAAAAAATTGATCCCTGATTCAGCTGAGGTTTGGATCCCTGAATCTTATCCGGTCAGAGCTAATTGGGTGTCACCTGGCTGGTTCTGCATCTATGAATGGGCGTTCAAGGCTGGTTGTAAGTTGCCTTTTACTCCTTTGATGATTGATACTATCCGAGCCATGGAAGTATCACCCTTCCAAATTATGCCAATGGTTTGGAAACTTGTCCATTCCATTGAGAATTTATGTGCTAAACATAAACTTACAATTACTGTCAATGACATCAAGGCAGTATATCACCTGAAAAACCCCTCTACTGGTCGTTTTAATTTAAGAATTAAGTCAAAAATGTCTCCATTAATTACTAATCTGGATTCTGGAGACAATAAAGGCTGGGCGAAGACTTACTTATTCATCCGGACTGACACCCTGGGGTCTGGCCTGGATTATCTGAGATATCCTCCTTTGGAGAGTGGTAGGTGTTCTGTATTCTTAATTTGCATTTTATATTGTATGAATTCGAAATATTTAATTTTTACCTGAGTATTTTGGGGGTGTTTGCAGCACCTGACTGGAACTTTGATCCTCTTGATGAGGAATCCGTTTCAAGGATTTAGGCCTTTCTTTATCTTCGCGAGGAAGAAAGGACTTGGCCTGGTAGTCTGAGTAGGGATTTGTTGCCCCGGTACATGAAGCCTAAGCTGAGTGTAGTTAAAGTGCCCAAAGGCAAGCCTAGCTCTACTGCTCTCTCCTGTATGTCTTCTTTATATTTTTGTGTTGACTGCTGTCTTCTTGTTATTTCTTTCCTGCTACTTATTATTAATTTTTTTTATTCAGTATATAGGTCTTCTGCTAGACTGGCTAGCTTCAGTGCAGCCGACTTGAAGGCTGGGGTTGCTAGGATTTCTGAGCAATCTAAGAGTCAAGAGGCTACTGGTAGTGGGAGCGACAAGACTCTTGATATTTTGGTTTCTGGTGTTCAGCCTCATAAGGAGCCGCCCAGGCTTGTGTCCCCAGAGGTTGTCCAACCTTCCAAGAGGAGAAGAGAGGCTACTATCCCTGAGGAAGAAGGGGGAGAAAAGGAGCCTATTCAGGCCCAACCAATAAGAAGCGTCAGGGGGGTGCCTGCCAGTTGGATGATATGGATGCTGCTCGGGCACAGATAAATGATTTTTCTGCCAATGTCAGTGGCCAGCTTTTATCTGATAATGCCCTTGAATCTTCTAATAAGGTTGTGGCTCTCCTGTCTTCTCTTATGGCAAAGACTGTTGCTCTTGCTTCTCAAGCCAAGGAGGTTAGTTATAAAGGGTTTATTACTTTTATTATTATGTATTTTTGTATTGCCTTTTTTCCCTTGGGTTTGGTTAATTGGTTTCCTTTCATCCTTCTATAGGGCTTGGATGCTGGGCTAATTACTGCTTGTCAGCTCAAGGATGCCCGGGCTAGAATCATTGGCTTGGAAGAAAAATTGGACAAGGTTAACCATGATTTGCACACGTCCAGGGGTAATGAGTCAGTACTTCAGTCTCAGCTAGGGTCAGCCAGGGAGGCATCTAGGGCTGCTCAGGTTTGCGAGGTGGCTGCAAAAAATGCTGAGAAAGCAGCTAAGCAAGAGCTCGAAGCTGTAAGGGGAGAGCTTGAATCTGTTAAGAGAGAGTTGGCTACTGAGAAGCAGGCAATGTAGGATCAGCTGAGGAAAAATGAAGATCTTGGTGTTGAGAAGGAGCTGGTGGAGGCACGGCTTGCTGATGCTACTCAGTACTTCTTTGGGAAAGGCCGGGTTGATGCTATGAGGGATCCGGAATCTGACAGGGCTAAGTGGGATCCGGATCGGGAAGAGACAGCCCTGGACACCCAGTATCCTGACTTGGCCAATATGGGTCATGAAGAAGAAGTAGACTCTCCTCCTTCCAAGGAAAAAGAAGATAATCAGGAAATGGTAGAAGGTTGTGGGTCGGTTTCTGATTCGAAACCTGTTTAGACTTGTGTTTTTGTTTTTTTGTTTTGACCCATCTAGGGGGGATGTTCCTGGAATGGATACTTGTTTCTTTTTTTGGGTAATTTTGGGTATGTCGTTTCTGGGGTTGATGTTTTTGGAATGAACATTTTATTTCGATCTTTAAACAATCGATCTTTGATGGTTTTTCTTTGTGTTTTGGATAGTTGGATAAGGCATATTTGTAGTATTGGATGTGTACTGGATCGGGCCAGTTATTTGACTGGATTAGACCAGGTTTCCTTGCACTGGATCTGGCCAGACTTTTGTGTCATGGGTGGGGTTATTGCCTGTCTGGAGGGCTTACGTCCCATGCCTGTCTGGAGGGCTTATAACCCATTTATGATATACAATCCAGGAAAAGTTTTCCCAAGTTTGTATATTTGAACTGAGCTCAGTATTTTAAGGCCTATTTTTACAACTGAAATTTGGATATTTTTTTTATATGAGTAATATGTATGCTAGTGGAGTGGCCCTCAATCTTGAAAATTTGTTTTAAGTAAGGTGTTAATTGAATGCATTATTTTAAACAAATATTGAAGATTCTACTTGGTAGGGGAAAAAAGAGAAACGAGAACATTAACAAGTATTTAGGCACATAATAAGAAGAATCATATAAGACAGTTATTCATATAATGGCAAGTATCATACATTTAGTTGCATATCAGGCCAGGCAAAAAGAGATAAGGTAAAGATTTTACCTGGGCTGGGGGATATATTTTATATGTGAAATAGTTTTAAATGTGCAACATTCCAAGCTCTGGGGATCATTTTGCCATCCAGGGTCTGTAGCCTGTAAGCGCCCTGACCGACTATTGAGTCGATCAGGTAGGGACTTTCCCAGGTTGGGGCCAATTTGCCTGCGTTTTTCTCCTTTGTATTTTGAAAAACTTTTCTGAGGATGAGGTCTCCTATCCTGAATATTTTGGCTTTAACAGTCTTGTTGTAGCTTTTGTCCACTGTTTGCTGATAGGCTGCCATTCTAATGTTGGCTGCATCTCTCAGTTCTTCTGTTAAGTCCAGGCTATCCTCCATCAGAGGTTTATTGCTTGTTATTGTATTCAGGCTGCATCTGGCTGATGGGATGTCGACTTCTGCTGGGATTACTACTTCACACCCATAGACCAAGGAGTAGGGGGTTTGGCATGTGGATGTTTTAGGCATGGTCCGGTCAGCCCAGAGGACCAAAGGGAGTTCTTCAGCCCATCTACCTTTCCTTTTTTCTAGCTTCTTCTTCAGACAACTGATTATTACTTTGTTCTTTGGATTCTGCTGCCATTGGCTTTTGGATAACCTGGTGTGGAGGTCACCAGGTTGATATTCCATTGAGCACAGAAAGCTGTTGTTCTTTTTCCCACGAATTGCGTGCCATTGTCACATACTATTTCTGAGGGTATGCCATATCTGCATATGATGTTACGTTTGATGAATGCTATGACATCCTTCTCTTTGACTTGCCTGTATGAATCGGCCTCTATCCATTTGGAGAAGTAGTTAGTCATTGCTAGCATGAAAACTTTTTGCCCGGGTGCTTGAGGTAGTTTTCCTACTATATCCATGCCCCATTTCATGAATGGCCAGGGAGCGGATATGGAATGTAGCTCCTCAGATGGTTGGTGGATATATGGTCCATGAATTTGGCAGGCTTTGCATTTAGAACTGAATTCCAAGCAATCGGCCCTCAGGGTAGGCCAGAAGTAGCCTGTTTTGAGTACTTTGCTTGCCAGGCTCCTGCCACCTTTATGATTGCCACAGTATCCTCCATGGATTTCTGATAGTATCTGTTCAGCTTCCTGTGGTTCCAGGCATCTGAGGTATGGTCTTGCCTGCGATTTCTTAAAAGTCACATTGTTAATAATATTATATGAAGCAGCTTTGATTTTAAGTGTTGTGGAATCTTGTTTATTCAGGGGAAGGATTCCCTGCTGGAGCCAATCATAGTAAGGTTTTGTCCATGAATTGACGACATATATTGGGAAAGTTTCATCTTGTTTATTTATTGCAGGTTCTAATAAATGTATGATAGGGATTTTATCAAAATCAGGGGGGCTGAAATTGGATCCTAGGCCGGCTAGGGCATCGGCCTGGGTATTCAAGTCTCTAGGTATTTGATCAATATTAAAATTACGAAATTTGCTTTTTAAATTTTGGACAACTTCTAAATAGAGCATCATTTTTTAGTCTTTTGCAGTATAGACTCCATTTACTTGGTTTGAAATAAGGAGGGAATCAGTACGTACCTTTAAGTTTTGTACACCAAGGTCAATACATACCTTTAATCCAGCTATTAGGGCTTCATATTCAGCCTCATTGTTGGTAGCTTCAAATGCACAACTTATAGCATGTACTATCTTATCCCCCTGTGGCGATTTTAGTACTACGCCTAGGCCGGTACCCCTCATGTTGGCTGCATCGTCGACAAACAGGGTCCATTCTAGGTCTTTCTGGTCATTGGTCAGTCTGTTTAATTCTTTTATCAGGTCAGGTTCTAGGGCTGGACTAAAATCAGCCACAAAGTCTGCTAGTGCCCGTGACTTAATTACTGTCCTGGGTTCAAAGGTTATATTGTAGGTACTTAGCTGAACTGACCACTTGCACATTCGTCCGTATAGTTCTGGTTTCCTAAGTATAGACTTAATAGGAAGATTGGTTCTGACTATTATAGGGTGACTTTCGAAGTATTGTCTTAATTTGGTACAACTCATAATTAAAGCTAAAACATATGTTTCAAGTAGGCCATACCTGATCTCTGCATCTAGTAGACTTTTACTTACGTAATAGATAGGGTGTTGCTGTCCGTCCATTTCTTTGACTGAATCACTACGACAAAGTTGATCTCGATGATCGAATATACTCTTCAGGGGTTCGTTTTGACGGGTTTTGCCAAAGGGGTGGAGAGGATAGGTATGCTTTCAAATCTTCAAAGGCGACTTGGTGATCGGGGTCCACTGAAGTCTTTATTCTTCCCGAGCGGGTTGTAAAATGATTTGCACCTCTCTCGATGACCTTGAAATGAACCCGTTCAGTTCAATTTTGTTATTCTTCCTGTCAGCTTTTGTATGTCTTTGACCGTTTTTGGTGGTTCTAGCTCCAGGATGGCTTTGATCTGTTCAGGGCTGGCTTCTATTCCTCTTTTTGTCACCATATAGCCTAAGAATTTGCCTGCTGAGACTCCGAAATGGCATTTTTGTGGATTTAGCTTCATGTTGAATTTCTCCAGTATTTGGAATGCTACTTCTAGGGCTTTGACGTGGTTTTCTGCCTTTTTTTACTTGACTACCATGTCATCAATGTAGACTTCCATGGTGTCTCCAATTTGATCTTTGAACATCATGTTGACTAATCTTTGATAGGTTGCACCTGCATTTTTTAATCCAAAGGGCATGGCAGTATAACAAAATACTCCTCTTTCAGTAATGAAGGTTGTGCTTTCCTGATCCGCGGGGTGCATCTTTATTTGGTTGAATCCACTGGAAGCATCCATGAATGTTAACATCTCGTGGCCTGCAGTGGCGTCTACCATTGCATCAATATGTGGAAGGGGGTATGGATCTTTTGGGCAGTCCTTGTTTAGGTCGGTGTAGTCCACACAGACTCTCCACTTGCCATTCTTCTTTTGGACAACTACTACATTTGCAAGCCAGTCAGGGTACATCACTTCCCTGATCATTCCCATGTCCAATAGCTTGTCGACTTCTTGATTGATAATTTCATTTCTCTCTGAAGCAAATTTTCTCCTCTTTTCTTTGTACATGAGCTTAAACGATTTGTCAATATTTTATTTATGAGTTATAATATCAGCATCTATACCAGTCGTATTAAAATGTGACCAGTCAAAACAAGACATTTTAGTTTTAAGGAAGCTGACCAGATTGGGCCTGACTGAGTCAGGTGCATCTGATCCTACAAGTACCTTCCTATCAGGGAATTCTGGGTCCAGAATGACCTCTCCTGTTTCCATTTGTGATTGGGCAATATATTCTTTCCTGACAGGGGACTTTAGTTGCTATGCGAGAGACTTACCTGACTTTGAAGGTTTCAAAGCCTGGGTGTAACATTCCTGGGCTGCTTTCTGTTCTCCTCTAATGGTGGTTATCCCCCATTCAGTTGGTATTTTCACGCATTGATGATATGTTGACGGGATTGCTTTGACGTTGTGGATCCACGGTCTGCCCAGGATTACGTTCTACGAGGATAGGCAATCCATTACCCCGAATCTTTCATAGGAAGCTACACCTTCCACATAGGTTGGTAGGCTAATTTCTCCCAGGGTGTTCTTTGTTTCTCCGCTGAATCCGACCAGGGCACTGGATTTCTTGATGATTTTCTCTTCATCTATTTTCGTGGCTTTAAGGACGTCGAGCATCACGAAGTTGATTGAACTGCCTCCGTCTATCAGGATTCTTGATACCTTAGCCGTGCCAATTTGCATGGTAATTACCAGGCTATCATGGTCTAAGTCTGGTACTCCCTACAAGTCCGAGTAATCAAAAGTAACGGCAGGTAATAATTTAGATCTAGAAGGGGGTTGAAGTTTAGACTCCCTGGCGATTCTTTTAGCAGCCGAGCTGGTTAAGCCACAGATTTCTGAGCCTCCGTTTATGAACTTGACTTCATAGATGGGGGGAGGAGGAGAGGATCTCTGTTGTTTCCTGGATCTCTCTTGCCCGGTCCTTCATCTTTTTTCTTGGGCTGCTGGATTAAGTCTTTCAGATAGCCCTTCTTTAGGAGGTAAGCCACTTGTTTCCGGAGCTGAATGCATTCTTCTGTGGTGTGTCCGATATCTTGGTGAAAGTCACACCATCTTGTTGGATCTTTTCTGGGGTTGTCAGATTTCTTGGGCCATCTAACCATGTCTCCCAGACTTTCCAAGCGTTTGATCAATCCTGCAGTATTTATAGAAAAATATTCAGGAATAGTTGGTAAGCTAGAAAGGTTACCTTTGTGTTCCTGTGCCATGTTGACTTCATATCGTTCAGGTCTGGAATAAGGTGCTGATCTACGGTTGCTTCCTTTCTGGTAGGAGCTCTTCCTGTTAGTGTGTCCATAGCTTTGCTTTCCTCCTGATGAGTTTGTTCTGAAGTTGAGATCTTCTTCCAATTTGACATGCTCTAAGGCGATGGATTGAACAGTGGCAAAGGTTGGACATGCTTTTTTGGTTAGGTCTGCGTAGATGTCACTGTCAAGCAGAACTCCTTGCCTGAAAGCTTCCACCCCTGTTTCTTCGTCGCATCTGGGAATGGCCACCTTTTCTTTGACAAATTTGGCCAGGAATTCTTTGAGGGATTCTTCAGGAAGCTGTTTTACCCTGAACAAGTTACTGGGTCTCTTAGCCATGTCTCTGCTGCTTGCAAACTGTTGATTGAAGGCATTGACCAGGTCTGCAAATTTCTTGATACTTCCATTTGGGAGATTGATGAACCATTGCAACACTGCTCCAGTCAGGGTAGTACCAAAGCCTTTACACATGCAAACCTGCCTGAGTTCACTGGGTATTGAGGCAGCTAACATCTTCTGTTTGAATATAGCAACGTGGTTTTGTGAATCAGAGGTCCCATCATAAGTTCTCATGGATGGGACGGTAAATTTCTTGGGGAGATCAATCTTTGCAATTTCATCTGCAAAGGGTGAGTCAACGAAGCTATCAATTTCCACCTCAACCACAGGGTCTGGCACCCCGGGTATATTTTCTATCTTGTTATGGAGTTTCTGGATTTCCTGAAGCATAGCCATCATTATTGCTGCTTCAGTCTTGTTTGTTTCGTTGTCAGGAATGATTTGTCGACCAGAGGAGGTATCCTTCTCCGGAGTTCCAAAACTGGAGAAATCAATTTGCTTGAAGATGGATGAGAATGGGGTTCCTGGCTCGAATTTGGTTTTGGAGCCTGAAGCCTGACTTTCCAATTTCTTTCTCAGGTTAGACTCAAATTCCTTAAGCCTAGTGATCTCAGCCTCTGCTTGAGCCGCCTTTTCCTGAATTTTTTCCAATTCTTTGAATCTTAGCCAAGGCGGCTGCCAATTGTTGTTCTGGGGTGAGTTCTGCCATTTTTATATGTGAGTATTAAATGGAAAATGATGAAGGAAATTTTTTGATTAATGAACTAGATGCCCCACGGTAGGCGCCAATTGTTTTAGCACGAATTCCCCTGAAATGATCCGGCCTGAAGATTTAGTAGTGTAGGTATCTAGTTCTAATATTTAAGGAAAAATGTACAGTGATGAATGAAATAAATATATAAGAGCAATAATGTTTACGTTTCCTGGATAAGTTGAATGATAATAAAGAAAGTAAGAAGAAAGTGTAGTAAGAATAACAAGCTAATTATATATGTTTTTTGTATATTCCTTCGTATCCTTTACAAATGTTCCTCCACTCTATTTATACTCTTTATATTCTAACGTTACAATTGATTTTACGCTCTCCCTGGTTGTTGAAATCGTCTCCTGATTAATAGGGAATGTGCCCTATTAATCCGGTTGACTTATTCTAACTCAACAACTTCTCCTTTTTCTCTTCTTGTACGTTGTAGTTTATGGAAATTGCACGTTCTTGTAGTTGGACTTGGTCTTCCGTAAGAATAGAGCATGTGCATAATTGTCTTGTTGATTTGCTGATTATTCATCCTGCCGGAGATTCCCACCAGGCTACTCTACTATTGCTATCAGGCCTCTTGAGCAACTTTCCTGTCAAATAATAACTGTAATTGTCCGGACTCTGGTTGCCCCAATCAGCCTAATTAAGTCAGGCTAGACTGAAGTCAGACAAGGCTAAATTGGACCTAACCGAAGTCTACTTGTAGCATTTCATAGCGCAATTCCCGTCTCCTTGTGTTCGACCCCTCGTACTACATTAATTTGTGTCAAGGGAAAATTATCTTTGTTAGGTGTGCGACATAGCCTATCAAATTTTGGCATCATTGCCGAGGAGCACGGTTTTATTACGTTTAGATTTGTTGATTTCTATCTTGTTTTCTTTTGTCTTAAGGAACACTTCTTCCATGAGACCGTTACTTACAATTTTCTAGAGATTATTGTCTTATGATCAAATGTTCTCATAGTAGAGATTTGCTTTCACCAGATTCTGAGCCCGGGAAAACCTTTCATAGAAGACAACATTTTTGGAAAGAAGTCAAAGAAGCCGCTTCTCCCGTGCACGTTAAAATTACAAGAAAGTCTTACTTAGACGATCTTAAAGATTTTGAAGAGGAGGAGGTTTCTAGTTCATCATCTTCACCACCACCACCACCATCTCCAACTAAAAAGATGGTGAAAATTTCGGATCATTCCAAGCCCACCGCGGCTATGCTTCTGGTCGGTATTACTACTACTGATCAGGCTGTCGCAACCTATCAAAAATAAACCAACCGGTCTCTAAATAATTTAGCTAGGAAAGTCGGGATCGTATCCACAGGGAGACTTTTAGCATTCTACTTGTCAAATTAAGTAAGTCTAGGTAACCAAAAGGGGTTTGTTTGATTTGTGTTCTAAACTAAAACAATAAAATAAAAGGTTTAAAGAGAGAAATTAAGTCGAGAAAAATATAAGAGAAAGGAGCTAGGACATCGGTTCACCATGGATACGGGTCATAGGTAGGGTCAAAGGTCAGTCTCAATTACCGGTTTATAGGGCATTGAAAAGGTCCTCTCGGTCCGCTATTCGACCTAGAATGCTTCTAGCGGGCTCTCGCAACTTACTAGGGCACTCTAATGTGTGTGACAGATCTAACCCTTTCCAGGCTTTCGATCTTAGGTCTGGGTTTACCAATTCAATTTAATTAAATTACGCGCATTAACTAACCAAATTGCAATTAAATGTCACAATTAACAACATAGACCAAATATATCGACCAATCTAATTACCCAATTTATACCGTCTCAATCCATAGCTCCCCTAAATCTTAGCAAAAGGGGGGTTAGCTACTCATAATGGAATTTGCAAAAACAATTGAATAAGACGATAAAGGGGAAGAATTCATGATAAAATTAATTGAAAGACTAATAAGCATAAATTAAACTAATAACTCTAGTAAGAAAAGTAGAAATAATCAACAAAGAAGAACAAAGGGAAAAAAGAAATTAGAATTACCAAATGAATCCGAGTTTGAGCAATAAATAAAACGGGAGAAATTCTAGATCTAAAAATTTGAGAAAGTTTCTACGTAGTAATGTTTTTAATTGCCTGCTTGCATAAAAGAAAGTGTAAAAGTGTAACCTAATTAAAAGATTACAAGAGCTTTTATACTAGGTCCAAATAAAAGAAATAAACTGAGCAAAACCACGTCTGCCCGTCTACTTAGTCGATCGACCTAGGTACAGTGTCGATCGACACTGTATAGAAGTCAATCGACAATGCAGAGGTATCTATCGACAGAGCTGAAAATTCTCCAAAACGGTCTCCTGTGTCGATTGACAATGTCTGTCGACATATGGACCTGTGTCTATCGACAATGGAAGCAAGTCTATCGACAATGTGTAGGGTGGTCGATCGACACTCAGTTGAATGTCGATAGACAGCATATAGGTGTCAATAGACAATATGTATGTTGTTAATAGACAAAGAGTAAAAACTTCAATCTTTGATGGAGTCTGTGTCTATTGGCAATGTCTAACGATATATAACTCCCCGTCTATCGACAATAGCAACAAGTCAATAGACATCATGTATAAAACGCCAGTCCTTGCTATTTTAAGCTCGTCTAAACTCTTCCAAGCTTCTCTCTTGTTCCTTTACCGAACGAAATTGGCTTTTAAATGCATAAGTGGGTCTCAAACCTGCAAGAGACATGAAATACACCCAAAGTAGCAAATACGGGAGGAAATAGATGTTGGGAAATGTGTCCTCAACAATAGTGCGATCACATGATTTAAATATCATTATTAAATCTCATTTTAAGAATACATGTGGGATGTAATATTTTACAGTCAACTGGTCCACACATATCGGTAATGATTGGCTGACTAGAGTTTGACATTACTGTCGTGCGACGGTGGTGATCAGTTGATCCCCTTAGGTCATACATATAGGAAAATACTCTTAATTGATTATTTAATTAATCGTATACCGATACGAGTTAATTAAATTGCTTAAAATTGATGGATGATTTTGTGAGTTTAATTTACGTATCTTATTGTAAATATGATTAAATGAGACACGGTCTAAGTAATCGAATTGTTTTATTACTTAGATGAAATCATTGTTTACAGAAACAATTGAAACGGAATGAATAAATTATTTTAAATACAGAATGTTGTAATTTATAATTTGGAAACATTTTTGGTACGAGTAATTACGAATTACTAGTCGATTTTGTAAATGACATATTTTATGAGTATGTTGATTTTTAATAAGTTAAAAATACATTACATTGTGATATGTTATATGTGACAAATTGACAAATGACAAAATAAAATGGACCATCCATTTTATTTTGAATGTACCGAAATAATGGGGGAAGTGTAAGATATATATTGTGTTTTTATCTTGAGTGGAAAACACAATGATCATATCTAAGTAGTAGCCATGCACACCTAGCTTTTGAGAAGAGCAAAAATAAAAGGCATTGGGCATGCTACCCAAGGCCAATTTTTCGGCCACTTTAAGAGAAAAGAAAAGAGTTTTTTCTTTTCAATTCATTCATTCATCATTTTACACATAACATTTTTCTAGTGTAAGAAATGTATCTTTCTCTACATCTTGTGAAATCTAGAGAAATAAAACACACATAATCTCCTCTCTTGACCGAAATTTTCAAGAGAACAAAATTATTTTTGTGTCATATTTTAATTTAAACTTATATTTTACTAGTTCATAAATATATAAGTTATTAAGAGATTCCTTGGGTATATGCTTTTGTGAGGGATTCTATATTTGAATCCTTGTTCTTCCATTTGGAGAACTCAAGAACTAGTAAGGTAGGTGACCTTACTAGTGCCCAAATATCCGAAACATGCAATGTAAGGAACCGATTTCTTCTCTTAACTATTGATGTTTGCATGCATAAGATCCACCATTTAATTTTATGACAAATTAAATTACAACATATATGAATATGTTGAGTATATAGATCTACTTTTCCTTAAATCGGTATCAAGAGCCATGGTTGTTTGCATGCAAATCGGTTAAAAGTTTTTCCGAGTTATAAAGATTAACATATCAAACTTGTATAATTTGTGTTATTATGATATATCACAAAATTAATTCTTGCATGTTAAAGTTTCTGATCTTAAAATGTATTCAGGATATTTTGGTTAATTTATGGATTTTATTGTTCATTTTATATAATATTGGCATTAAAATGTGATTTTTATGATAAAAAATGTCATTTTTGGACGAAAATTAGCTAAACTTCGAATTTTCCAGTGGTTTTTGGATATGTTTTCACATATATTATTTTTAGATGATCTGGAAATTTTCATAATTTTATGAGTTCTTATGCTCGAAAAATGGATTTTTCATGATAAAAACTCGGATTTAGATGAAAAATAGGTTAATATGAGAAATATTTCGAATATGGTCATAGAAATTTAGTATGTTGTCACATGCAATTTTACAAAATGTGTGTAAAATAATAGGCTATAATGAAGTCTTCATGCATGATTTATGGATTTTTGATGAAAAATAGCATAAATAGTGACTTAATTAGTGAATAATTGCTAAAACATATTTCATGACTAAGGAAAAACGTCACATGTTGCATTTTATTATCTTTTTCATATCTAAAATTGAAAATTTGATGAATATAATTTTTCTCATGTTTTTATGATTTTTATTGATAAATCCGGTAAACCGCAACATTGTTTTTCCCGATAACTTTCGAAATTTTTAACCTAAGTTTTTGAACATTATGAGTGTGATGGTAATTTTCCAGAATGTTCATGAGTTTAAATTTCAAATTTCAAATTTATTTGTAATTTTTGTGATTTATTTGAAGTTTATAGCATTTTATTGTAATTTTGAGTCCTTTTATGAACAATATTTAGAAATATGAGTTAATTATGGTCAAATAGTTAGTGGAGACTAATTTTGAGTCCTAAGAAGTTAGGGTAATTAACTTGTGCATAAATATGAATTTATGTAATTTTTGTGATTATAAAATGTTGAATCACGCAAATACGTAAAAACCGAGTAATATACGATATTGGCTAATTAAAGGCGATTTAGCATAAAATTGGGCATGTTCATACATATTTTAATGCTGCATTTTATTTATGATTGTCATAATTTTATTTTATGTAATTTTTGAATTATGTAATTTTTACTTAGTATGGCCTTAGTTTTTAATTGGTATTGCCCGAAATGTATGGGAATATCGATTCGGTTGTAATTTTATTGTGATCTCGTATCACCGTCTTGTAATTTAATAGATTTATTTTATTATAGTTACAAATGTATAATAGGAAATTATGTAATTTATTATGTAATTTTATTCATTTCGGAGTTCCCAAAGACGGATTTCTTCAAGATGGCGATACATAAAGACGGTGTTACCTCGAGATGTGTGCCACAACCGAAGTTCAAGGGACCAATGGAGTTGGTTTCCGAATATGTAATAGTTAATTAGATTTTCTATTTTAGGAAGGCCATACTAGGATTTAATTTATGCTTTGCATTTTATTTATATGTCGCATGCATCGCTAAATCGCCATAACTAAAACATGCATTATCCTTTTAATCGAGTATATCGACCGTGTCAATTAAAATTATCGTAGTTCACCGCTTTAGTTCACTTAAAACGTGATAGATAATAAATTGACATGACCTCTCGCTAAAACAATCAATTGAGACATAGCCTTACCAAAGAGTAGAAACCATGAAAACCTATTTCGTGAGGGAGTGCACTCGGCCACACCGGGGTACAAACCTTGTTACAGAGGGGAAGTGGGTGATAAATGTCTATCCACCGAATTCATGTTGATAAGGGATGTATCGGCCACACCGTGCCCAAGTTGATGTGGATTTGGATCATGGACACATTTATTCGAAATTTGGGTTGAACTCAACAAAAGTTTTTGATAAGGGATGTATCGGCCACACCGTGCCCTTGTCGGATGTGTTTTGGGCTAAAGATAAATGTTAATGTAATTTTATCGACCAAGAGTTCTAAAAGTAGAATCGATTAAAGAGTTAATCCACCGAGTTATATTGATAAGGGATGTATCGGCCACACCGTGCCCAAGTTAATATGAATTTGGATCTTGGAATCATTTATCATAGTTGGGTAGAGGTCACTATGTAAATGCTTTACTTGTTATTTACAAGTATTAATATAACGATAAATGTTTTGTTTTCATTATTCCGCTATCATTTTGTTCTATTTCTTTACCACAATTCATATACGATATCATTTCGATTTTTGATTCAAATCTCCATTAAAACATCGTAACTAAAGACAAATATGAATTTTCTTCTAAAAACCTCATATTATCCATTGGAAGGATCTCTTGTAAAGAGTATAGATTAAAGTTATTCATTATCAAACTGGTTTTTGATTCTTGACTATCACATCTACTTACAATGGATTGTTTTTCATATACTTAATTGAATTAAGTACCTTGAAATGATAAATTATTTTGGTAATTAGATTTATTGGAATTCGTAATTGACCAAAATATCGCAAACACTTCGATGAAAGTTTTAAGACTAAAACGAACAAATGAAGAGTAATCTTCATGAATTCAATTTTGCTTCTCAAAGCAAAGACTCATTGAAATGAGTGGGAGCATTCTCTTAAACCGTTAAGATGAGAATGAGGTTCAAGAAGTAAAGATTATAATGGAATTGATACAAGGTAATGTTGAAAGTAAAGTTGTTGAGAATAGCAATACTAAGCCTATCAATCCCGACCGATAAAGTTTCCATTGTCTTAAATGTTGGACACAAGAAAGGAAATTACCCCAAATTATTGAAGAATCAACAAGTTAGTTGTGGGACATCTAATGGGACCTTCTTCTTTAAATGTTTATTTGATTAAACATAAATTTTGCTAGTACCACTTCGTCAATATTAGAAACCAGTGGAGGTTTTCATCATTGTATTCGACACATAAGATGATTAGAATATGACGACTAGCAACAATAATGTCGAGAGATAGAGTAATTGTGTACTCAATCTATTTTTTGGATTTAAAGTTGTACTTAATTGTGACTATTAAGTGCATAAACTCTAAATAAGAATATAAACTTGTTAAGATACAAAAGAGGTTTTCACTTTTGTGACCCTATACACCACGATTTGATGTATGGCTAGCCCATTATCAAGGTGATTATATTCTAAACCAAACTAGAATGATATATCATGTAGATGATGTAAGACTCAAATTGGTAACCCAAGATTAAACCTTAAATTCTAGAATGATGAACGCAAAGAGTTATCGAGTACTCTTGAAACCATTAGATTATTAATGGTTTATGCGTATCTTGTATTCAAAGCAAGATGTCTCGTGCCTTTTGGTTAAAAGGAGATCGAGGGTGTAAATCATTGATCCAAAATAGGTTGATCATTTTTCTTTTACCAACGATTTAGCTTGACACTAATGTGTTCACTTAATAAGGTAAATAGAGAAATCTTTGAAGAAGTTCAAATGTTCAAAGAAGCACGATTTAGTCGTGATGGGATTATCAAAGTGAAGACTTTGATATAAGCCAAAGGAAATGTGATATAGTATCACAAGTTAATCTCTCTTATCACGCATTATGGAATAATGTGTGGTTGGATAAGAATTCAAACGCTATTCGATATGGTTTGGACTTCAATCAAGTTACTTTGAGTTACTTGATCCTTTTGGGGATTTTATCATTTTTGTCTAAATCATTTTTCCACTAAATCTAAGACGAATCATATGAGATATGAAATGGTAGGTTACCATATTTTTATGTTTTCACAAGAAACAAATGCTCTTTTTCCCTTTCAATTATCACGAGTACGACGGGTTTGCGGCTCATGAAGCTGTCTTTCTAAAATACAAGTTTATTTAGAAGACAGAGTGGGAGAAATTATTCAAGAGCCACAAAGTATGTTATGTCGCAAGAAACTGGTCTTTCTTGGCTACATGAGACGTTTTGTGTAAAATGTTGGTTCTTCAAAACCTAGGAGGTTAAAGTCGTCACTTGTTAAAGATGATGAATTCATGCTACTTTTAAGAAAGTAAAGAGCTTATAACTTACAAAAGAAATCGTTTGATTCAAGTTGATTACTTCTAGAAAGTAATGAACATATGACTTACATAAGAGTGTTTAAAGTCACAACTCAATACAAGGCTTAGAGCCATGAAATCCAAAATAAAAAGGCTTGATTAGTGACAAAGGGTTTTGCACTAATAAAGAGAGATTTCAAAGCAAGATTGGTTGCAAAGGGTTTTGCACTGGTTGAAATGCTTAAGTCTATTTGGATCTTCTTAGGGATTGTGTTTCATTATTATGAAATACATAGCGAGTGAATCTAAAACCCACTTCTTCAATTAGAAGGAATGTATTCAATACATGTCTTGAGTTTTGTAGATTCTTGCAATCCTAAGATAATGTGAAACTTAAGAGAGAATCTTAAGGGGGACATCAATGATTTGGAATCAACATTTTGATCATGTGATAAAACATTTCTCGATAAGTCGAGAAGTTGTTTTTATACATGAAGTTTAGTGGGAGTTACGGAAATTTTAATTAGTCTTATATGTGGATGACATATTGATCATTGAGAATGATTTAAGACTTTTGGAGTATTATAATACATCTTTAATATCCGGATTTATGAAGATAAATCCACATGATATTAGCGTCAATAAGAAGTCTTACGTTGATAAGATTCATGACTAGTTCAATTAAATTGAACATATTTGATTGATTACATTTGCTTCCGCTGCCGGATCAATTAAATAAGTAATGATGTGTAACACTTCATATACTTTGAGTATGATGAATTGTTTTCAAAATCGAATTTAAGTAATCTTTACCAAGTAAGCCATAAAGATTACCCTTAAGTGCTTGCAGAAGCATTAAGGCTATGATGCAAAGTGTTTATGATGCAATTTTGTGTAAGGGTGTTACACAAGTGACAATTGACAATTGAGATTGCGCATGGTTTCCGACAAAACCATAATCAAAACACATTAGGATGGTTAAGATACCATTGTGGCTATGTTATTTAA
This sequence comes from Silene latifolia, assembly GCF_048544455.1. Taxonomy (NCBI): domain Eukaryota; kingdom Viridiplantae; phylum Streptophyta; class Magnoliopsida; order Caryophyllales; family Caryophyllaceae; genus Silene; species Silene latifolia. The sequence goes on from NC_133531.1 coordinate 105,005,600, forward strand.
GAAATAGATTTTCTAGAATCGTTCTAGGCAATAAAGAACAATGAGAGATATTTATAACGGAAATTGAGTACACTTGCAATCATGAGATGTGCAAGAAGGATGAGTCCCGCACACTGTGAAAATAGTGGGAGCTATTCTTAGGCTAGAGGGCCTATGTCTTGATTGGATCTCGACACGTACTCAGAAAGTTTTGTAATGCAAATGTATACATTACAAAGGAAAACGAGTATGTAGTAAGGTTGAGTAAGGTACAAGAAATTGATAAAACCTACTAACCAAAGCCTTCTCAAAGGCTAAACATGATGAGTCATGTCATTTCAATTGAATTGAAATGAACAATCACAGACAAGATCAAATTAGATTATAGAACATGAAATAGTAATCGGGCATTGACTATTCATATGTGATAATCGCATTTGTCGTTCGAGTTTTACTTTAAAACTCTTTTATTATACTTTGTTACATCCAAACGGGTTGTAGAGACAACGTTGAACCCCGTTAAAGTGAACCCAGATTAACATAGTATTAGCCCATAGTCGCTTGTATGAGGTGACGTCTCGAAGTGACTAGAGTGTGATGCGATTGATGGCAAGTTCAAGTGCCATAGAGTCATGTGAGATGACTAGTCGATCACATAGGCAGACTGTTAGGAACACTTTGTCGGGCCTTATGACCGCTTATAGAGTTCTGGCAATTTATATAGCCTGGTCGTGGCGAGAGCTGCTATAGTATTCTAATGAGTCGATTCTTTTGACTAAAGATTGTTCGCCTAAGATGGCACAGTTTCAGATTAACTTTGATTTGTGTTACTACGACCTTCGTAAATGGGGTCAAATGGGCATATTTTGGGTTATGATGGCTGTGGCTAGTCGAAGGGAATAAGTGCGATAGGAATTGTCCACCCCCTTGTCAGGGTTTAAACAATATCTCAGGGCCACTCGAGGAGTAATGAACTAGAAATGCATGGCCACGCTCGGAAGGTATCTATGATAGATAAATCCGGTCAATCAGTTATTCTCCAGATCGAGGAAACCACTCTCGATATGATCACTTGCAAGTACGACCCGAAAGACACCTTGCATTGAGTGGGAGATAGTAATAGGACAAGAGAATTGGTGACGCACACTTGTCGAGGATAAGTGGGAGATTGTTGGGAAATGTGTCCTCAACAATAGTGCGATCACATGATTTAAATATCATTATTAAATCTCATTTTAATAATACATGTGGGATGTAATATTTTACAGTCAACTGGTCTACACATATCGGTAATGATTGGCTGACTAGAGTTTGACATTACTGTCGTGCGACGGTGGTGATCAGTTGATCCCCTTAGGTCATACCTATAGGGAAATACTCTTAATTGATTATTTAATTAATCGTATACCGATACGAGTTAATTAAATTGCTTAAAATTGACGGATGATTTTGTGAGTTTAATTTACTTATCTTATTGTAAATATGATTAAATGAGACACGGTCTAAGTAATCGAATTGTTTTATTACTTAGATGAAATCATTGTTTACAGAAACAATTGAAACGGAATGAATAAATTATTATAAATACAGAATGTTGTAATTTATAATTTGGAAACATTTTTGGTACGAGTAATTACGAATTACTAGTCGATTTTGTAAATGACATATTACCTAGTAGATGCTTTTTCTTCTTAAGACTTTGCTTGTTAGAATACTTGTAAAACACCCTAGGATATGTCATGCTAGTATCCTTTGACCCATGGATTAAGGCCTAGTCAAGAGTACCTTGTGGTGTGATAACTCCTTGGCTACCGTTTATTCCAAGGTGACCCTTGAAACCATGCATCCATCCATCATCCATGTTCTACCACATTTTTGTCATCAAAGGGAATGGGCACAAAAAGAAATCAATTTGAGTTCAATGAAATGAAAAGTGAAAGAAAGTTTGCAAAAAAATGCATCAAATGAAAAGAGGAGCAAAAATAGAACTCCTAAAGCTTCAAATATAAGCCACCCTCACTACATATGGGGTGACTTTGAAAATGTTCAAAAGAAATGCAAAGAAAAGTTGAAAGTTGTCAAGTGTTGAAATGCCAAAAATAAAAAAGAAATGGCAAGAAAGTGTTCTCAAATGTTATATGCCACAAGAAATTGGGGGGAAAAACAAAAACAAAAGCAAACTCCCAAAGTGAATCTCAAATATCTATTGATCCCTTTATCCATCGTATCCATTTTTGTGCATGGTAGAGAGGGGACGACCCTTCTTCTTGTCTAGGCAAGAGGGGGAATTCCGCGATCCTCCGGTGTTTCTAACACCATAAGGAGCCTATTCTTGACAAAAGCATTTAACGATTGAGGACAAAGGTACCCTAGCTTGACACAACTTGGAGGTGATTTATTGGTATCCTTCTAGGCTTAGTAGTTTGAAGAAATTGCAACTATGAAGGAGTGTGTACCCTTGAATTACTTCCCTTGTAGATAATTTCCGCCACTTAGATGAGGAAAGTGGCTATTCTTTTGTAGATGCATCCATTACTTGTTTTGTGTGCTTAATATTTGGATGTGTCGCCATTTTGGCAAGACCCACCTTGCCTTACAAGAAGGCATCCTACCTCATGGTTGTCTTGTTGTGAGTTGAAGGGGCGGAGTGAGACCCGCTAATTGTCTCATATCGGCTATGTTATTAGGTTAGTTTAAATAATGGTCCTAGTCTTTGTCACCTCTTTACTCGGGATGAGCAAAGGTTCGGTTTGGGGATATTTGATGTGACCATAATTAGAGCATATTTAGTCCTCGAATTAGCCTTGTCCCCATGCTTTTTAGTGCATATTCGGATCATTTATTGTCTTTAGTTCTCTGTTTTGCATATTCTTTGAGGTTTTGTGTCCTTGGTAGGAAAGGAGTGCAAACCTTGCATTTTCATGGCAAAATGAGGCTAAATTGATTGAATTCAATGACCAAGCATCAAGGAGAGACAAGATTAGAAGGCCTTTGTACATACTATAGTAGATGGGCAATGATGAGAAAAGATCCTTGCATCCCCGAGGAAATCCTCAAGGATTTTATGAAGAAAAAGGAAGAAAAGAAGAAGGAACGAGACTGCCTGACAATCCGTGCGGATTGCCTAGAAGACGCCCGTCCACCACGCCACAATCCGAGCGGCTTCTCCAGAAGACGCCCGGGCAAAAGCTCCCAAATCCGCCCGTCTTCACCCTTTGGACGCCCGTCCAGAAGCTGCCAAATTCGCCCGTCCCGTGCTAAAGACGCCCGGATTCCCAGACAGTCCCATTTCGTCTTCTTCGAGCTCCAAAGAAGGATGCACATCTTTTTCTAGAGACCGGAGTCTCCCTAAAGAGACCGGCGATTCCTCAACAAGGGACTTAATCGCCATTTAAGCCCTTAGTTAACCCTAATTCATGCACCTAATCCCCACTATAAATACTCCATTAGTCTAATTAGAAGAACATGTTCTTCTTAGCAATCTTTAGTGTAGTTAATATTAATCAAAATCTCTCTTTAATCTTGTAATCAACATTTAATCAAGTTTTAATACAAGTTTTATTTCCTTAATCTCTCTCTTGTTCATCCTTTATTTTGGGTAATTGAAGATTATTTGGGTTATTATTGGGAGATTGACAACCTTCCAATCAAGCATCAAGTACTTCTTTTATTCTTTGCTTTATTATTGGAATCATTAGTAGGTATAATTCTCTTAATCCCTTTTTAATTATTATTAATCACTTTCATTTATTCATCATGTTTCACTTTGTTGGTATGATTGACAACCTTGCTAGCATGTTCAACATGATAATGAGTGAGTAGTTTCCTTAGCTAGGGTTAATGGGTAATTAGGGGAAACCAACATGGGGAATGATTCATACTTAAATTAATATGCTTTCATAGTTTATTTGCTTGCTTGTTGTGATCTCAACTTATGCACATGTTATGTTTGATGAAATGTGAGCCTATGAATCCTTGCATTTTTTTTACCCATCACCTATCTTTTCAATGAGACTTGTAAGACATAAACCAACTCGAGTCTCATTAGACCATGCATATGGTTGAGTAGGGAAGATTAAGTCGACTTGTAGGTGTTGTACAATCTAATCGATTCGGCTCCGGGACCCAAACTTTCCTAGGATTGTAAGATATAAACCAACTCGATCCATCACAACAATAATTGCTTACTTATAACTTAAGAATATGTTTGTATGATCAATTCCCATGAATCCCCTATGACCCCATGACACCCTAGTGATTTTTATCAATTGTTTACACCCCTTTTAATTCATCTTGCTTGTTTACTTTCATTGCTATTTAGTTTAGTGATCTTCTACTTCAAACCCCAATTGTGACACCCTTAAGACACCACTATTTTCAATAGAAATCTCATCTCAATTCCCGTCCCTTGGGATCCGACCTTTACTTGCCTCTTTACTAATTGTAGAGTTGTTTGTGAAGTTATAAATTGTGTTTTGGTCTAGGTGCTCCTAACGACAAGTACTGAAAAACTAAACCCCACGAGGGAATCACACCGACCAGCCAAACATGTGAATAAACGTATACAAAAGGCACACATCAATTACTCACATTACCGCTTCGGAATTCGAGATCAAGCCGACTTTCTTTAGCCTTGTGGAGAGGAAGCAATTTGGGGGAAGTCCTTTGGAGGATCCGAATTTGTATGTTCAAAATTTTTGTGACTATTGCTCCATAATTCAGCAAACGGGTGTCAATCAAGCCCAAATTAGGGAAATAATTTTCCCTTTCTCTTTGAAGGACAAGGAAAAGCTATGGATCAATATCCTTGATTGCACCGCCATGGGGAGAACAAATTGAGAAACATTGGCTCTTGCTTTCTATCAAAAAAATTTTCCACCGGAGAAAACTCAAACTTTAAGGAGCCAAATCACCGGTTTTCGTCAACAAGCTCTTGAGAGCTTATATGAAGTTTGGGAGAGGTACAAGGAGTTACAAAGGCAATGCCCACATCATTGGTTGGATGCTTGGTTCCTAACTATAACATTCTACAATGGATGTTGTACCGAGTCCCGACGAATTCTTGAATCCGCCAACAATGGGCGGTTTGATCAAACTGACACGGATATTGCTCATGCCACAACTGAATCCATGGCGATTCACGATGCCCAATATGTCAATTCTCGGAGTACACCCATCAAAGGTAAAGAGGAAGCTTCCTTCACAACTATTTTGAAAGCTCAAATCTTATTGCTCCAAGAAAGGTTGGAGGCTCAAGATGCAATCCAACAAATCAATGTCGTGTCCTCTACTAGCTAAATTACTGTATGCGAAGGTTACGGAGGTGCGGGTCATTGCACCGCTCTATGCCAAGCTACTATGGAGGAGGTATGTGCTTATCAAGCTTTTAGACAAAGTTCTTATCCACCGGGTACATTTTCAAATACTTATAACCCGAACTCAAAATTTCACCCAAACTTATCTTACAAAAGCAACAATGTGCTTAACCCTCAACCCTAACAAAATTTTGTGCCCCAACCACAAAATAACTTTATGTCTCAACAACAAAGGTGTGTTAATCCACCGGGTTTTCAAAACCAACAACAAAGACCACCGCAACAAAACTTCCAACAACCAAAAGGTCCACCACCTCAAAATGCCCAACAAAATTACCAAGGAGTCAAACTTGAGGCCTTGGTGATGCAATTGGCTAAGGGTTAATCTGATTTGATGGCTCACTTACAAAAGAGTGATCAAGCCTACACTACCGCTATCAAGATGCTAGAAAATCAAATGGCTCAACTAGCCGCATCTAGCTCTTTAACGAAGACCAGCCAACTTCCGCCCCAAGGTGCGCAACCACATGAGACCGTTAATGCTATTTATTTGAGAAGTGGTACGAGCTATGATGGGCCATCCATGACTTTGGATGATGAAGTGGTTATTAAAAAGTCCAAGCTTGGGGGAGATTCCCAAAAGAAGGCTAGTGAAAAGCTTCCTATTAAGGTTTGTGTGCCATTTCCTCACCGCTAAAAAATGCATAAGAGAAAGATTAAGCTTGATACAGAGAAATTAATGAGGTGATCGTTGAGAAATGGGTCTCTCCTAATGCTAAGGAAGATGTTGTCAATTCAAAGAAGGTGGATGTTGTGGACATGGGCCACGGGGGCGCTGGGGAAACAAGCGTTTACATTTGTGGAGTCGCCACCAATTTATTGTAGAAAATAGGAAACCGTTCGAATACCTCGTGTCATGTCAAGATACAAAGTAGTGACATGAACACCAAGAACTCGTTACCCTTAGCATTCTATGTCTAGAATGACTCTCGTGGATGCCAATGAACACGGATGTTCACAGAGATCTCGAGTAAGGGGTGAGGGTACGTATTAGGAAGCTCTTTTGATCGAACACCTAATCCCGCCCGCCTCGATAGCGGCCTCTACTAATGATTAGGGAAAATCATCTATACTCGATATATTGTCGATTATATGCATGCAATGCAACATCCAACGTTTTAATCCTAACATGTGAAGAATTAATACTAAGTCGGTTATCACGTAATTTATCATACAAGAAATGTCAAATTAGGAATTTAGGTTTATTACATGTGAAAGCATACAATACAATAATAAAAGGGATACAATAATGAAAATTACAATAATTACATCGGATTGATGATTTATGTCGAAAATACTCTTAAAACGGATAATTTAAGAAAGAAATAATAAATAAATTAACGAACAGGAATTAGGGTGATAATACGAATAGTAGTTAATTACGTAATTAATACTAAGTCAAGGCAACACGGGAGTTCAGAGACAGAAGTCAGCCAGGAATAGGCGCAGCAGAGCTGCGTCCTCTGGAAGAGGCGCAGCAGTCGCTGCGTCTGTTCCTTAGCTCAGTTCTGGCTGTGAAGCCGGAATTGCAAGTCGTTATTGTTCGTTGGTGATTTTAATGCTTGATTATACTATTTGACTCGGGTGAAGGTGATTAACAGGTTACTTACATGCGATAAACGGTCGTAAAAGCAATAAACATGGATGAAACTAATTAGGAGGAATTATTTACAAGATTAATGAGGATTAATTAACAAATTAATTAGGTTAACTACGAGGAATTAAGGACAGACTAATGTTGAATACGATAATTAACAGGTGAGAATATATCAAAGATCGAATTCCAGAAACCCAATATGAACGAATCGAATTTCTATAACCCGGATTTGACTTTAATGACGAAAACCCGCAAATATTAGTTATAAGGTATTTAAGTCGGGAATTTAATGATGAACTAAATGTTAACGATGATGAACAATATTGATAATTATCATGTGAACGAAATAAGAACAAACAATGGCGAGAGAAAACAAAAAGATGAAACCAACAGAAGACGAAGGAAGAAGAAGAGAAGCAGGAACGACGGCAACCTCAGGAAGAAGCGCAGCAAGTGCTGCGTCCTTTCCAAGAGGCGCAGCAGTTGCTGCGTCCCTTCTCGACGTATGTCTCCTGTTAATCCGTAAAAAAGGGTTTTAAACAAAGGGTTTTAGAACTCGGTTTTAATTTTATTTTCGACAAAAATCTTACAATATGATTACAATAAATGAATAACAATAAATAAAAGGGAGATTTACACCCTCAGACTTACATGTTTGACGAAACGAGATGAACTAAGTTTATGATTAGTGATGCTCGACTCGAATGCAACGAAAGTGCCCTCGTAAGAGGAAAACGATTAAGATTGATTAGAGTTGATTATGGTGGAGTTGGTCAAATTGGTCGGTCATGCAAAACGAGGCTGGTACTCAGAAAGATCCGAGCTTACGTGGTCGAATGTTCAATCACGTAGGCGCCAAAAAGTAAGAACGTGGTCTAGAATGCAAAGGGGGAAGAGAAGGGCGGACACTCGCGTGAGAAATATGTGAGACCGAAGGTCTCTATTTATACTAATCACACAGAGGAAGTAGGGTTTTCGGAGAAACTTTGGAAGTGAATCTCGAAAGGATATGAAAAGATAAGAAAAATTACGCAGAAAAGGACTTGGGAAGAGGCGCAGCAGGCACTGCGTCTCCTGGAAGAGGCGCAGCACTTGCTGCGTCCTTTCCCAAGTTGTTTCCTCCTGCGGAAGAAAGATTTCCGTGTTTAGTTTATGGAATAACGGAATAATTTGGTTTTCCTTAATATTTTGTGTGAATATTACGGAAAATTGTTTACCAAAGACTAAAGATTTATAAAATATGGAATAGAAATATCCGGAACATTCCAGAACATTCCGACTCGGCATTTTAATGCTTGTCAGAAAATGAAGACGATTTTCGGCCCGGACTCCAAATGTACTCTAATTACTGCCAAAATGACTGTATCGGCACGTAGATGACATTTAAGAGGTAGAAATAAATGTTTGAGCGATCACTTGAAGATAAACTTACGAACTGTCACAAATCATTCCGCATACCAAACACGCGGCCCAATCATCACCGGGTGGTTTGCGGGAGGTGCAGAAATGAGGTATCTACAGAGCCCCCACTTTGACTAAGGCTTGGACAAGGCGAAAGTCAAAGTATAGCCATCAGGTCAATTGAAGATTACAACCTGACGACTATGGCGACGCGAGACGGCTCAAGGGGTCTGAACCAAGGACTTGTCGTCGGGAACATTTTTTAGTCTGTCGACTATCGGGAAGGGTCATTTAAAGTCCATTAGACTACGTAAGGAGGCTCGCCAGCCATAAGAAGAGACCATACCTGAAATTCTTTGGAACTCCAGGGGAAACAAAACGTGATATTGGGAGAAGACAGTAGGACACAGTCTGGAACTCTGGGAGAAATCTGCTTGTGTTCAGCTTCAAACAAACTTCGGAAGAATTTGGGGTCGATGTTGATCTCCATGTCTCGAGAGGAAAGTGACTGTCGGTCGTGAACTCTCGCTGGGGGAACACAATCGGGAATTGATCTCCATGTCTCGAGAGGGAAAGTCTATTCGTGTACTCTCACTGGGGGAACATAATCAGGAACTGATCTCCATGTCTCGAGAGGGAAAGTCTATCCGTGTACTCTCGCTGGGGGAACAGAATAAAGGCGTGTCGAAACACCTGTCAAATAAGGAACGCTCGTTGTGACAAGCTAGGTCTTGGATAAGAAATAAGGCGATAATTTGTTGTTGGCCTGGAAGATGTGGATCTGGGTGAAGAACATACGTGAAACGAACCAAATACGTGATGTGGCATCAAGGAAGAGGCGCACCAAAGATGGGCCCACAAAAATAACGAACTCATAACGAATTTTTGAAAACTCGTAAGAAGGGAAGCTGAGGAAGAAGCGCAGCAAGAGCTGTGTCCCTTGGAAGAGGCGCAGCACCTGCTGCGTCTATTCCTGGGCGCGTCTTTTCTGTGATAAAACCCGATGAAACAGGGGTTTCATTTCATTATTTCAAAACATAAAATCTCAATTACTCTCTCAAATTCCAACCATTTCCGTCAAAATTTGATCCAAAAGCTTGCATTTGCCATGACTAATCGAGGTATGTGTATCAATCTTGCATTTATCTTCCGTATTGCTCAAATGGGATCGACAAAATTAGGGTTTTCGACCCTAATTTGTCGAAAATTTGGGGCTTTTCCCCCAAATGATTTTGCCTTGCGAAATTGACTTTGTAAATGGCTAATTGGTAGTATAAGGATCATAACCATGTACTTGTTTCGAACTTTTGTTGAGTTTTGAGCATTTGAGTGAAATTGAGACGGTTTCACAGCTAAACCGTAAATTGCTCCGAAAATAGCCTTAGGATTGCCCATTTGTGACGAAACTTGATATTTGGAATCCTTGTGTTATGGGTAAACATCCTACCATCTCGGAATTTTGGTTTGTGACGGATTTTTCAGGACACTTTTCTTATGGCATAATCGTCGTTATAACAAAATGCTGCCGAAATTCCGACTCGAACCCATGACTAGGCTTCAACTTAGGCTTGACTTGACCCAAATAACCACATGAGTGGACGGGTTTGTGGGAAAGTTGCCAAAGATGGCGAGAAAAGAGCGATTTCGGAGCTCCGAAAACTCGAAAATCCCCTAATCAAGGCTTGTCGTCCCTTGACGCGGCCTAAATTTACTTTAATTTTGCAGGTGACGAGGCTTCTACGTCTGGGAGGGCTCCTATGGACGTGGACACTATTGTTGACCCTTCTTAGGTGCTTTAGGAGGCGTTGGAGGAGGCTTTCACCGCTGCGGTGATGGCTGCTGAGGACGAGGTCCAGGAGGAGGCTACTGAGGAGGAGGAGGCCCCGAGACGGGCCAACGTTGGATGAGGTGGTCGCCAGCTAAGGGGAGCACCTGCGTGGGCTAAGACCTGGGAGAGTAGGCACCTGCTCTGGGCTGCGGAGGGTCACCTGTCCTACAGGACGGTGAAGAGCTTGGTAAATAAGATTCATCACTCTTCATTCATCTTCTTTTATTTCTGCTTGTTATTCCTTTTCTCCTTTATTCGAGCTAAAGATAGCTTTTGTTTCAAATCAACATAGGAGGCCGGGAACATCAGGTCGTTCTCGGGTTACACGACAGCGATGGGGTGCTACGAGAGGCTGTCGACTGAGGAGCGAGCCATGATCGATCGGGGAGCGTTCGGCGCCTTAGTGCAGGCTTGAAGGGATATTGCGAGGAGGAAGCTTCGGGCTAACCTCAGTCTCGTCCGAGCTTTCCTGGACCGGTTTTGGGACACGGCCTCCACGTTTCACATGCCTTTTGGTGAGGTGGGGGTCACTTTGGAGGACTACGGCATGATTTCTGGTCTGCCGTGTGGGACCGAGGTGGTGGAGTGGCCAGAGAAAGCCATGAGGGTTGACTCGGCGGAGGCCAGGAGGTTGATTGGCTGGAACTTGGCGCCAAAGGTGGCTGCGGTACCTGGCTTGGTGCCTAGTTCTTACATGCGGGACTACTTCGCGGGGAAGACCCCAGCGTTGGTGGTGATCGAGAGGAGGGAGACGGCTCCTCCTCTCTTCACTGCAGAGCAGAGAGTCCGTTTGTGGCTCTGGTGGTTTCTGTCTTCGATTTATCTCGGAGACAAGGGAGAGAGGCTTTCGACGAAGCTTCTTCCCTTTCTTTCTGACCTGAGCTCCCTAGGACGTTGGGACTGGGTCACTGCTGGTTTTGCGGTCCTCATCCGCTTCATGAGGGCCATGGTTCATCCAGAGTTGATGGAGAAGGGGACTTCTCCTGCCGTTGTCGGCCCTGGACTGTTAATGGAGGTATGAACCTTCACTACTTCTCATGAAAGATCATTTCTTGTTCTTATCAAATCACGAAAGATCGTTGTTGATTATCTTGATTTACAGGCGTGGGTGTACTCCTACTTTCCGAGCCTCGCGCCCAAGAGGACGGAGCCGGTGAAGAAGGCCTATCCCGTTGTGAGGGATTGGGTGATGTGCCGCACGAGGAGTCGGCGTTCCTTCCACAACGTCTGTTGGCGGGAGGTGAACGCTCTTCAGCTGGACGGCGGGAGTATTTTACCTTACATTTGACTGTGTTTTCTCTTTCTTTTAGAACTGATCATAAGAATGACCCTTCGTTTGCTTTTCTAGTGGGTGCCTATGTAACATCCCGTATTTTATTAAGTTGGATAAAATTCTTTTAATTGCTATTTTGAATTTAATTACATCATTTAACGATTTATATATTTATGCTTAGCTAATTAATTAATTTCATCATAATTCGATACGTTAATTTTAATAATCATTAATAAGTTTATTTAAAGTTAGTTCGAGTTTATTGAAATTAGTTCGAGTTTATTTATTTAATAATTTCCGTTTCTTTACGAGTCCTTATGAAAGTTGTTTTAAATAAACCCGAGATGGATTTTGGGAACAAAACCGTCCAATTAGCTATTTTGAGCTTATTTCACTAAATTAGCAATTTTTATTAATATCCGTTAGTTTTGTAAAAATCGCTAATAATTCCGATTCAAGCTGATATTGTATTATTTACGTTAACTAGCTGAGTTTATTTTATTTTCACTCATTAAATTTATTTATTATTGATTCCGTTTTATTACTGAAACTTTTACTTAAATCGGTTAAATTTAACTCGAAACGGTTTTAATAACGATCGAAATTTCTTAACGACGAAGAAACGTACGTATCATAAATAGCAGGCTGGCAGGCTGCTGCCTCATTTCTTCATCCCTTCACGTCTTCTTCTTCCCTTCTATGTTCTTCTTTTCCTTCGTTTTAATTTTGATCTTCAAAATTGATACGGATGCTCCGTTTGTCATCCGTTTTCAACTATTTTTGTTCCATAGCGCTCCTTTCGTCGTTCTCGTCAATCCGTTGTAAGTAAAATTCATTTTCGTCATGTATTTTTACAAACCCATTTATATTTTCAGCTTTATTTATGATAAGACGGTTGTATGTACTAAAATAGACGGTCTGGTAGAAGATTAAAAAGGTAACGATAACGGATTACTCAATATTACTTGTAAAATATGTTTATTTCGAATCTTTGGTTAGTCTTTTTATAATTAAGACGGTGTATAATTATATATAGGGATCCTTATGGATGTTAAATAGTCGATTGTATAGTTGAGACGGTGTATACTTGATATGTGGAGATGATTGAGATGGTGTATACTTGACCTCTAGGGATCATTTGGGATGCTAGCTAGTAAGTGGTATATTTAAGACGGTGTATCTTTGACATGTATGGATTGTTTTGGGTGATAATTGGTGTGTTTTATAGTTGAGACGGTGTATACCGACATGTAGGGATTGTTTTGGACTAATTTGGACTCTGTGTTGGGGCGATTTTTGTAGTCTTTAGGGACTGTTTTTGAGTTGCTTTATACTTGTGGATTTCCGCTCTAAAACCGTTTTAAATGCTGACTTAGTTGGCTCAGCTAGGACTGTTTTTTTAGGCGCGAGAATGGAGTCTTAAGGGGACGATTGGTACTGTTTTTTGGGCGAGGGGACGAGAGTCGTCATCGTAGGTTTTCACTTTGCATTTGAGGACTGGAGTTGGGGTCGAACTTAGGCATCTTTTGGGTTCTGTTTTGGACTGATTTTTGGGTCAGGTTATGAAGTAGGGTGAAGGGTGGCTATGGGTAGTCGGGTGGTGGTCGTGTCGGACTCCTTATGGCTTGCTTTTAGGCGAGTTTGATGGCCGTGGCCTAGGCAGTGGCCTAGCTAAGTCACTAGTTTGAGGCCATGTGTAGTTGGTGGTTAGGCCGAGTTTGAGGTTGTCATAATAACTTTTGAGCCGTGTCCATAAATTGTTTTGACGCTAGTTTGGTTTATTTAAAATATAATTAAATTAATTTCCGTCTCATATTTTATATAAAGATAATTCGTTAATATCGTCCTTTCACATAATTATTTTAGGTGGCTCATATGTGGTTGAAGATGAAGAGTAATTTTGGGTTTTAGAAGCTTTCTCAAGTTATTACTTGTCTCTTTGCTAGCGTAAGGTAACTATTCCGAGTTACTCGACGAATTAATGTCACATTAGTAGTTGATGTTGTGTTTGTTGTTTGTTAAGTGTTTAGGTGATTGATAATGTTTTACTTTCGTTTTTCACATGATAGAAATTGGAAATAGCATGAGAATGACATTGTGATACATTTTGTAATTTGGGCCAAAATAGGCCAAGACTCGAGGGCAGTTGACCGAACGAGTTTGGTCAAACTAGGTTTTAACCAGTCAGCCTCGATTTGACCGATGACCCGTCGCGGGACTCGGGTCGAGGGTTTGTCTTTGAGGTGAGATTGATTGTTAGTGGAGGTTTTATGTCATGCCTTGATATTTGTAATTATCATTTCACATGTTGGTTGTTGGATGAATTGGTTGCCTTATACTTGAGTCTTGTTGTCTCTTTGCCATTTTAGCTTGTTCTCATGAATTATGAGATTAACGGTTAGCTGGAATTTGGATTATTATTGATATTGGAGATTTTGTTGGATTATCAGCTGAATATGCTTTTGCGTAGCCTTCCATATGCTAGCTTGTGATCATTTATATGTACAAGTTTGGACTCTTTGTCCCTTTTATGGTTAATTGGGTATCCTACTTGTCTTGTGTGGTGTGGGCTAAAATATTCAAGCTAGGACTAGCTGGGACTAGGTCCTAGGTGAGTATTTCGGCCTTCATCATAGATAGGCCTTTATAGTATTTGACGAGTATATGTTCACTGCTTAATAGCCTCTGTGTTCCTGACTTGGTGGGTTTATATCCAAGTTGGGGCATGACCTCGTTACTTATTTTGAGAGTAAGTGGTCAGCTTAAGTACTAGCCAACCCTTTGGTGGACTCCTTAGGGTACTCACTTTGTTTTAGAAAAATTGTGGGTCTTGGGTGCGGTGGTGTGTATCCGCATGTCTAGGTCTGCGCAGATTTTAGGCTAGGGTTGTGTTGTGTCTTGGCCATGTTTTGATAGAACCTCTTAGCCAAGATACCGGTTCGATTACCTTCCCTACCTCGTGGTATAGACTCGAGTTACAGAGTGACTATTGACCGTACTAAGAACTTATGCCTGTCTTTGATATATTGTCCTTTCTTGTTTGATGATTCTATGAATCATAGAAGGTGAGATGCAAGCCGGCTATGGTTGATAGAGTTTGGATTCCTGGATGTTATATGATTCACATGATAGTGTAGTATGAGTCGGTCTAGTATTCGCATGCTAGGACTATGTGTTGTTATTTTGTTGTTCACATGATAAGCACGATTGTCTAGCATCTATATGCTAAGGTTATGTGTTATTCATATTCATATTCTTATGTTTACATGTTATATTAATTATGACATTTCGTGGCTGGGAGAACTCGGAGTTACTCCCCACTGACTGTGGCTTTCGTATTTGTATAAAATGCGAATGACAGGTAGGTGATGCATATATGGGGTACATGGACGAGCTAGCGAGCAAAGTAACCTTGGGACCTAAATTGGCTTTATTTTATTGTGACCCTTAAACACTTTTTATGTCACATACTTTTTAGGGACATATGTCTCCCTTTCTCATATTTGGTTTGTATAACTTTGTTTCGCGACTTTAGCGATGTTTCATTCATGAGATTTATTTTGGACCTTGCATGTTTGACACCTTCCAATTTGGATATCTTTATAACAGGTTCAGGTTTTAAAAATTACAGGTTTTTACTATAATGAACCTATTACAAACATATCCATGCAGTTTTATTCTAGAATTACGTGTTTACTTTTCCGCGATAAGTGAGGGTGTCACAGTTGGTATCAGAGCATATTTGCTCCCGACGCACGTTTGTGCACCCCAATATAAATAACTTGACCTTGAAATAATAAACTTGAGAGATGGGTAAGATGGGTAGACTTAGGACCTTATGTTGTAGTCTCTTTGTGTTTGCTCTTTGTTAGGTACTAACCTGTTTGTTGATTGTCATTTAATAATTGTTGCGTTCTTGGATCAATGATCGTGAGCTTATCTATAGCTAATGGAGTTATTACCCTTATTATAAAAAAAAATTTTGAACTAAAGGTTTTGAAAATATTTTAATGTTTTTCACTGGTTTTAACGTCAATTAGTGTTAAAGCTTGTTATTGGAGACGTCTGATAATTAGTTTTATCATTTGTTGGTGTAAAAATGTATTTTTATGTCTTTGAATTGGAATATTGATGTTCTTGAGTGATCGCCAAGAGTATCTCCGTTCCATTGAAAGGACACTTATATTTTAAGAAGATCAAGATTTAGTGCCTATTGCCAGAAATTGAAGATTTGTTCAACTTTGAAGAATGTTTCTACTTCCTCGAAGATGTTTCTCATTCTTTGTGTACCTTGCCCTGTTCTTTGCTTCTTAATGCTTATCCCTTCTTCTAAATCCTCTTTTCTTTCTCCTTGTGAGTCACTCTTGTATTTCCTAACTTGTCCTTTGTTCCTTGCTTATCCTTCCTTAACACCTTTTGATAGTACTATTTCTTTTGAGAAATGTTGACCTGGGTTGGAAAATTCGACTTTTGAGGAGATTGTTTGTGTCTGACCCTTAACCCTGGCTTTGAGAAGTCGTGATGTTAGAAAGACTTAGGTCAGGTGATGAGACATACTTAGTGATTCTTATACCTAGTTCCTTGACAAAGTAAGTATAATCGATTGGTGGATTCTTTGTGTTAGGAATGAGTTGCCTATGTGATTAAAGTTATAGAACTTGGCTTTGTTGTTTATGTTTGAGATTTGAAAGCTTAGTATGTTGAGCGTCGTCACCTTAGGAGTAAACATGAGATAAGTTTAGAATTTGAATTTGGAAGAAAACCCATTTTTAGATGTTAACAATCCCGTATAGATTGGGAATGTGATTTGGTGTTAGTTGTTTCTTGAGAACTTTGTTGAGAAGTCTTTGTCAATTTATTCTTTGGTTTTTAAAACATTGAGGTTGTGTCGAGTGCTTGAGATACAGAGATGATTTTATACTTGAGTGGTAGATTTGATTTAGGGAAATCCTAGTATGTGATAAGATAGGTGGAAGAAGTATCTAACCGATTTATCACCCCTTAAACGAGCGTTTATTTTACCTTGACTCTTGTTTGGGATTTGGTCGTTTTGTCATGAAGGTACAATACCCTAATAGGCGTGACCTTGTTAGAGAGAACCTTAAGTTTTAGGAAGCGTATGGATTAAGCCTTAAAATCCTCTTTCATACCTTTAATCGTTTTCCTCCCTTTCGTTCATACCTTGGTTGGATTTGATTCTTAAGTATAAAAGTTTACTCGTTATTTCCTTGTCTTGAATACCTCCCTAATTCTAATATCTCTTACTGGTTGTTAACTAGTTATCTTTATGATTCGACTCTTTTAGTATCACATCTTGACATATTCATATATCCCTTTTTAAATTTCCTATCATTTCCTGACCTGGTTTTTACCCTTTGTTTCCTTAGTGGAGCGATGACATTGTTGTTTGAGATTTGAGTATCTGGCGTTTCCTTGTTGTCTAATTTTCCTTTCTCCTTGATCATAAGCGTTACCGTTCATACCTCATTTCCTCGCTTCATCTTGCTCCTCCTTTAAGTTTGACACTCGTATCTTGTGAAACTCTATCTTTGACATCCTTGTAATTTTGACTTCAATTTCTACCCTATGAAATTCATTATAACTCTCTTGTTGCTTAAGTTTGAGCTCTCTTAACATACTTTGTTTCTATGCTATCTAAGTTACTTTCCTTTTTGTACAACTTCTAAACTTTCAAGCTACCAGTTTCGATTCATTCTTAAAAGTTTATGTCACTTCTGCAAACCTAACCTATTTTAAAGATCTGAAAATGAAAATTTGATTTAGTTCCCTATTCCTTCCTTGAATATAAACTCATTTATCGTAATTTTAATTACTAGACCCGAGATTTCGTTAAGTTTTGTCCAATTTCTGTTAACTTTGATCTATTTATGACTTCTTTGTCAAAGTTTAATGTTACACTTTCAGGGATTTGACCCCCAATTGGGTTTAAAAGTGAAACCTTTATTTCTATTTTGGCTTTTTGCAAAAGAAAATTTGAGTAGATTATCTTTTCTTTTGATTTTAACGTTGATCGGATGTTAGAACTCGTTATTAGAAACGTTTAATAACTTGTTCTACTCTTGTCGACGAGTGATTTTCGGTTTTAAATTTGTCTTTGACTTGGAAGGTTAGCGTTCTTGTGTGCACGACAAGAGCAATTTCGTTCCATGAATGAGACTTATACTTTTGAAAACTTTTCATTAATGTTTCTGAAAGTATTTTGATTTTCGATTTATACAAATAATTTGCTTTTTGACCTTATCTTTGATTTGGAATGTGATGTTCTTGAATTTCATTCGGCCTTCCTAGGCCCAACCCAACCCATTCGACCAATCGTCCCGTCTAAACGGTCCTAATTCCTATTTGGGCCTAAGGATGGATAGCGATTGACGTCATCCATACCATGGTGCTTACTCTTGTTTGTATTAAGGACTTTCACTACTTGAGGAAATGGAATAGGAATCGGCCTTACTCTTGTTTGGTACGAGCCTCTCCACAGACTTCGGGTTTGATTGTTCGGTATGGCAACCCACCCTTTAAACCAAAACCCATTTAAATGCACTCAGCATCCCGTTATAATGCTTGTATATTGTTTGTACCATACGTGATCACCCTTTTCTAAACAAAACCATGACGATTTTTTCAAAATCCTTCTTTAACATGTAAAATTTCGAACTTGGGCCTAATGTTAGCGCAAAATAAGCCGAAACTCTGTCCAATTGTCGAGTCAAAATTCGGGCCTCAAAACCCATTTCTAAACTTCACTTCGAGTCCACTCCTACAACTACACTAAAGTTGACTAGGACCAACATTTTTCAAACTTTGTCATTTCCTCAAAACTCACTGACACAAGTGGCACACTCCCACTTCACGAGTCCAAACATTTCTTTTCAAGTAAGTGTGCTAGAGTGGTCGATCGTGTTTTGATTCATCGTCGATCTCTTATTCAGTTTCCAAGATGCCTGGAACAAGCGACGTGAACTTCAATCAACTCCAGGATAGTAATGATCAAATCCTAACCGCGCTAGCTCGTCTCCAAGTTACTCAAGACCAAGTGTATGATCGCCATCCTCGAGAAAGTGAGATCTTTGATGACTTCGTGAACGACTTCGGGGACGAAAACCCTCCCATGGGTATGACTGCAGCTGAGAAACGACTCCAATACTTAGAGGAGCAATTGATGTATCTCAAAGAGGATGACATTTATAGGGAGAATAATCGCAAATATGAGGCCGTGAGTTCCAAGTTGCCAACCAACTTTAACATGACGGATATCCCTAAATTCAAGGGGCATGAAAACCCTTTGAACCATATCCGTGCCTTCAAGGATTACATGTCTATCAAAGGTATTAAACCCGAGATGTTCTTAAGGATCTTTCCTTCATCTCTTGACACCATCCCAAAACAATGGTTCTATTCGCTAGATCACAAGAAAATCGCTACTTGGAACGATGCCGCAATCGAGTTTGCTAAACAATATGCGGATAATGCTGAGATCCAAGTCAACATGCGTACTTTAGAGGTTCTTACCCAAAATGACAAACAAGGTTTCACCGATTTCCTAAGTCGGTGGAGGAAGACTAGTACTCAACTCGTTGAACGCCCGGATGAGGCTACCCTTGTGGAGAAATTCGTGGACAACCTAAAACCCATCTATGCAAATCATTTGAGGTATCAAAACATCAAGACTTTCAAAGATTTGACCGTACTAGGGACAAGGATCGAAGATGACATTCGTAAAGGGCTCTTGTCCAAAACGATAGGTCGTGGATACCAAGGCTCAACAAGTCGTTCTTACGGCTCTACTAGCAAGATTGATGAAGTTAACCTCCTTGAGCCAGCTAAAAAGAGTACCCCTCCAAGGAAATTCACAAATCTAGGGGACACATATTCCAACGCTCTGAAAAGATTGATGAAACTCGGGAAACTTCAACCCATAGGCCCTACGCCTGAACCAGAAAAGAAATCCAAGTTCTGGGATGAGAACTCGTACTGCGAATATCATAGAGGTAAGGGACATTATACAGAGAAATGCTACAAATTGAAAAATGTACTTCAAGACATGATTGAAGACGGTCGCCTACCGATACCACCTGGAGGTAAGCCTAACAACACTAAGAATCCTCTTGGAGTTCTAGTGATTACAAATAAAGAATCTACCATAGATTGTTCACATCTCATTTCCCCAGTCGAAAACGAAGTTCATGCAGTAGAAAATGAAGGGAACTACTCCACCATTTCCCCAACCATCATTGATTTCATCGCATGGGCAAAAATTGTGGATATGCAAGTCTTGGAACTAGAGAGTGCAGTGTCAACCTTACGTGACCCCAACGCCACACCTAGAGAACGCGCACCACTAGTTTTCTCTCAAAACACTACAATGCAAGAAGTAGTAGCCATGGTTGATGAACTAGTCGACCAAATTTTCCAATTAGAAGCAGAAATCATAAGAATGAGGGAGCTTGCTAGTATAAATGGAATATGGGCTGATGATGACGAAGATCTATATCTCACCGAACACTACTTAGTCAAAGTCAGTGAGGAAATAGTCCAGAATTGTGAAGATCAAGATGTAGATCAACTCACTCGTTCATGTTGGAATTTGTGTCCTCCGACAATAATGCGATCACAGCTGTTGATCATGATGATCACATGTTTAAGTCTCATTTTAAAGAATACAATTGGGAAGTAATATTTTACTGTCAACTGGTCCACACATATCGGTAATGATTTGCTGACTAGAGTTTGACATTACTGTCGTGAGACGGTGGTGACCAGTTGATCCCCTTAGGTCATACCTAAAGGGTAACACTCTTAATTGATCATTTAATTGATCGTATAATGTTACGGGTTAATTAAATTTCTTAAAATATTGACGGACGATTTTGGAAGTAAAATTTACGTATCTCATTATAATCTGATTAAATAAGATACTGTCTAAGTAATCGAATTGTTTCATTACTTAGATGAAATTATTGTTTAAGGAAACAATTGAAATTGAATGAATTATTATAAATACAAGTTATTGTGATTTATAAATTGGTAAAATATTTTGGTACAAGCAATTATGAATTGCTAAGTCGATTTTTGTATATGACGTATTTTATTAATACGTTGATTTTTAATATGTTAAAAATACATAACAAATTTATGTGACATATGACAAGTTACATATGACAAATTGACATTTTGACAAAGATAAAATGGAGTCCATTTTATCCATATGTACCGAAATTAAGGGGAGTATTAGGATGATATTGTGTTGATTATGTTAGTGGTAAACATAATCATTTCCCTAATAAACTAGCCATGCAACCTAGTGGTCATTGTGAAGACAAACTCATGCATGCATTGGCTCCCCTCTCTTCCCCTCTTACCCGGTTTTTCATAAGGCAAAGACAAGGGTTTTTGCCTTATGATTTATCATATACACTAGATAACATTTTAGTGTATTAGTTCATTCATCATCCATCTAAAAATAAGAACTTTTAGAAAGAGAAAAACCTTCCTCTTCCTTCTCTCTTAACCGGTTTTAAGAGACCAAAATCAAATATTTTTGGGTCAATTTTTACACTAAATTAATATTATTCTAGTAATCATAATATTAATTTGATTAAGAGTTTGCCTTGGGTATTTTACTTTGGGAGGGATTCTACACTTGGATCCTAGTTCATCCATTAAGGAGAGCACAAGAACAAGAGAGAAGGAGAACTCTCTTGTGCCCATATAAACCGAAATACCAATGTAAGATGAAGTTTTCTTCTTCAATTGATTATTGTTTGCATGCATAAGATCACCATTTAATTTTATGACTAAATTAACTTAAAACATATATGAATATGTTGAGTTTATAGATCTAGTTTTCTAACAAGCGGTATCAAGAGCCTTGGTTGTTTGCATGCAAATCGGTTATAGTTTTTCCGAGTTATACGAATAACATATAAAACTTGTAAATTTGTGTTATTATGATATATCACAAAAATAATTTATGCATGTTAAAGTTTCTGGTCCTAAAATGTTTTTAGGATATTTTGGTTATTTTATGGATTTTTATTGTTCATATTATACAATAATGACATTAAAATGTGATTTTATGATTAAAATGTCGTTTTCGGACTACAATTAGCTAAACTTCGAATTTTCCAGTGATTTTTGGATATGTTATCACATGTATTATTTTGAGATGACCTGTAAATGTTCATAATTTTTGGAGTTTTTATGCTCGAAAAATGGATTTTTCATGTTTAAAATCGGATTTAGATGAAAAATAGGTTAATATGAGATAAATTTCGAATCTGGTCATAGAAATTTAGTATGTTGTCACATGCAATTTTACAAGATGTGTGTAAAATAATAGGCTATATTGAAGTCTTTTTGCATGATTTATGATTTTTTGAAGAAAAATAGCATAAATAGTGACTTAATTAGTGAATAATTCCTAAAACATACTCAATGACTAAGGAAAAACGTCATATGTTGCATTTTATTATCTTTTTCAGATCTAAAATTGAAAAATTGATGAATATAATTTTTCTCATGTTTTTATGATTTTTATTGATAAATCCGTTAAATCGCAACATAGTTTTTCCGATAATTTTACGAAATTTTAACCTAAGTTTTTAAACATTATGAGTGTCATGGTATTTTTTCCAGAATGTTCACAAGTTTTAAATTTCAAATTTTGAATTGATTTGGAATTTTTGTGATTTATTTGAAGATTATAGCTTATTATTGTAATTTTAGGTCCATTAATGAACAATTATAGAAATATGAGTTAATTATGGTCAAATAGTTAGTGGAGACTAATTTTGAGTCCTAAGAGGTTAGGGTAATTAAATTATGCATAAATATGAATTTATGTATTTTATTGTGATTTTAAAACGTTGAATCACGCAAATCCGTAAAAACCGTATAATATACGATATTGGCTACTTAAAGGCGATTTAGCATAAAATTGGGCATGTTCATACATATTATAATGCTGCATTTTCTTTATGATTGTCATAATTTTATTTTATGTAATTTTTGAATTATGTAATTTTACTTAGTATGGCCTTAGTTTTTAATTGATATTACCCGAAATGTATGGGAATATCGATTCAGTTGTAATTTATTGTGATCTCGTATCACCGTTTTGTAATTTAATAGATTTATTTTATTTTAATTACAAATGTATAATAGGAAATTATGTAATTTTGTTATGTAATTTATTTATTCCGGAGTTCCTTGAAGACGGTGTCATTCAAGAAGGCGATTCATAAAGACGGTGTTACCTCGAGATGCGTGCCTCAACAGAAGTTCAAGGGATCAATGGAGTTGGTTTCCGAATATGTAGTAGTTAAATAGTTTTTCTATTTTAGGAAGGCCATACTAGGATTTATTTTATGTTTTGCATTTTATTATATGTCGCATGCATCGCTAAATCGCCATAACTAAAACATGCATCATCTTTTATCGAGTTTATCGACCGTGTCAATTACAATTATCGTAGTTCACCGCTTTAGTTCACTTAAAACGTGATAGATAATAAATTGACATGACCTCTCGCTAAAATAAACAATTGAGACATAGCCTTACCAAAAAGTAGAAACCATGAAAACCTATTTCGTGAGGGAGTGCACTCGGCCATCCCGGGGTACAAACCTTGTTACATAGGGGAAGTGGGTGATAAATGTCTATCCACCGAATTCGTGTTGATGAGGGTTTCATCGGCCATTCCGTGCCCAAGTTAATGTGAATTTGGATCATGGACACATTTATTCGAAATTTGGATTGACCTCAACAGAAGTATTCGTGACCGTAGTCGCATGTGTTCCGGGCTATAGATAAACATTAGAGTAATTTTATCGACCAAGAATTCTAAAAGTAGAATCGATTAAGCGTTAATCCACCGAGTTATATTGATAAGGGTTTCATCGGCTATCCCGTGCCTAAGTTGATATGAATTTGGGTCTTGGAATCATTTATCTAAGTTGGGTAGAGGTCACTAGATAAATGCAACAAAACTTGTTTAAATTATTTTTACGAGTATTATTATTAAAACGACATATGTTTTATTCCTTCTATATTTTGTTTTGTAGACCGATCTTATTTCTCATAACAAATGGCAAATCCAAACACCAACGCCACGCCTCTTACTAATACTTCATGGCTCCGATCCTTTATGGATCGATGTAAACTTGAAAAGAATGGGTCAAATTTCTTCGATTGGGATGCCCAACTCAAATTAGCCGCCCAAGGTGACGACAAGCTTCGTTACCTTACCGAGGCCTCTCCACCCGAACCTAACACTAGGTCGACCGCCGCAACTAGAGAAGCATATGAGGCTTACCATAAGGAGTCCGCCGCAATGAAAAACGTGTTGATCTTTGCGATGGAGGCGGATCTCCAAAGGAGAGCCTTTAAGATGGGCACCGCTAATGAGATTTACTCCAAGTTTGTGACAATGTTTTCACAAACTCCGCGGATCGTCCAATATGAGGCGGCCGCGACATTCTTTGATCTCGACTTCAAAGAGGGCCAAAAGGTTAGCCCTCACGTGCTCAAATTAATGGAGCTAGTCGAGACCTTGAAGATTCAAAAGGTTGAAATCCCCAAAGAACTCATTGTAGATAGGATTCTACACTCCTTATCCAAAGTCAAGGCGTATGTTCAATTCCGGGTGAATTTTAACATGCAAGACAAGGATGTGTCTCTTGAAGAATTGCACAAGTTACTTGTGCAAGCCGAAAGGGACATGGGGTTAAATGTGAACCCACCCAAGGATGTGCTTGTGGGAAATAATCTGTATACTTCCCTTAAACTAGAAGGATTATAACGAATTTAACAATGATGATTAAAGGTCATAAACAAAATACATAAACAAAGTATAAGGATTTAGAATTAACCTTCGGTCCTAGCAAAATTAGCCTAAGAACAATATCAAAATTGATATTCGCCTATTAGTTGCACCCAAGACGATCTGAGATATGCCCTTTGATTATGCTAGAAATCGATCTAAAATTTTCTGTAAAATTTAGTTATTTTTGTGTTTTTGTGATGAGAGAGAGGAGGCAAGGTCAAGAAAAAGCATTAGGGTAGAAATAATTCTCTCCCTTTCTTTCTTATAGTAGCCGAAATTAGGAGTCAATTAGGAAAGAATAAATCTCTCCTAATTTTCGGCCTAACTGACCGAAATAAGGAGATTATTCTCCTTATTTTTGGTCTTTCCAAAAATATATATAATATGTTGAATTGTCATCTAGTGAGGATCGAACCCATGACCTCTTGGTTTGTGTACCCTCACTATTACCACTATGACACATTCATCTTGTTGATATTAAACATAACTGATTATATTTAATTACGAATTAACAGATTAATTCGTCCAAGCTAACATTAAATATATTTAACTAAATATAACTTATTATATTTAATTTACGAATTGACAGTTAATTCGTCTTAACTTAATATTATTTAATTTTATTAAATAATTATCTCATCAACATATTGACTAACTTTTTAGTCATTTTGGGCATCAATGTGATTATATTTCTATAACCACATTTCTCAAACACATCCTATAGGTGTGACCTTTAGGGACCAGTTGATCACCACCATCTGTATGATAATAACGTCAAACTTTCTAGCAAGCCAACCGTTATTAGGTAAACGTTAATCAACTGATTAAATATACGAAGTATACCCTTGTGAACCTGTAAGAGATTTACAAATGTTATCACACTAATTTGTGGAGGACACAAGCTCCAACAAACTCCCACTTGTCCTCACAAGCATATGTGCGATAACCGATTCTCATATCCTAAAATTTCTCCCACTCAATGTAAAACAATTTGCAAATCCGAATTCACAAAGGTCGTATTTTACAAGCGATCAATATCAAGAGTGGTTTCCCCGACTAGAGAGTAACTTAACTGATAAATGAATCAACATTCGAGCATGGCCATGCATTTCAATTACAACTCCTCGAGTGGCCCTGAGAAATAACTATACCTGATAAAGGTTGGATATTTTCCTCAACTCAAATCCTGCAGATGTAAGCATAGTATGAAATGACCCAGAAAAAATCTACTTAGCCCCAGTTACGGTAGACCGTGAGAAAGAAACCAAAATCACCCAAAAACTGCCTTAATCTCAAGAGACAGTTGATAGTCAAAAGAATCGACTCTAGGAACACAATGGATGTCCTATCCACGACCTGGCACCGAATGTTATTAAACATTTAGGACTCCATTACGTTGTCACCAATAAAATTGTCCTACGAGGTATCGTCATAATCTCGTATCTGTGATCGATTAGTCAACCGTTTAACTTATGGCTCGTTGAACCCACCATCAATCGACTGCACAATATAATAGCCGGAGTTATCAGCTCACATTGGCGATTACGGAACAAAACAAATATAATGTAATTCAGTTCACTTTGTGGCGTTCAATGTTGTCAGTACAATCCACATGAAAACTAAAATATTATATATATAAAACGATGAAGTTATAAATAGTATATGAAAAAGATAATGTATCAAATCCATAATCAAGTACTACAACTCAGGAACATGTTTAATTCCCATGGAGTTAACATGCCCTACATGCTTATCACAATTCAACGGTTTGGTGAGAGGATCCGCGATGTTATCATCCGTCGCAATCTTGTCAATCACTATCTCTTCTTGCTCCACGTAATCACGGATCAGGTGAGCTTTCCGAAGTACATGTCTAGATTTGTTGCTAGACTTTGGCTCCTTAGCCTGGAAGATGGCACCTCTATTGTCACAATAGATGGTGATCGGGTCATTCGAACTAGGAACTACCGAAAGCCCTTGTAAGAATTGACGCATCCATATCGCTTCCTTTGCTTTGCCTCCAAAGCGGCATAGTACTCGGATTCGATAGTAGAATCTGCTACAACACTGCTTTTGGAAATCTTCCAGGTGACCGCAGCACCATTAAGAGTGAAGACGAACCCGGAATGAGATTTTGAATCATCTCGATCCGTTTGGAAGCTAACATCTGCAGAACTTGGTTGCGCATAGCTTAGTATCGCCTCCATAAGTCAATACCCAATCCTTAGTCCTCCGTAGGTACTTGAGGATATTTTTAACAGCTATCCAGTGTGTTTCACCTGGAGTCTTTTGGTACCGATTCGTCATACTCAATGCATATGCCACGTCTGGACGTGTGCATATCATGGCATACATGATCGATCCTATTGCAGATGCATAAGGAACACGACTCATGCGCTCTATCCCTTCAGGCGTCGTGGGTGACTGAGACTTGCTCAACTTCATCCCAGTCGTCATAGGAAGGTTCCCCTTCTTGGAGTTGGTCATGCTGAACCTCTCAAGAACCTTATCCAAATAAGACTCTTGACTAAGTGATAACGTCCGTCGTGATCTGTCTCGATAGATACGGATTCCCAAAATGCGCTGTGCCTCACCCAGATCTTTTATCTGGAAATGGTTCTTCAACCATTCTTTAACCGAAGATAGGAGAGGAATGTCATTCCCAATCAAGAGTATGTCATCGACATACAATATCAAGAATAAAATCTTGCTCCCACTCGACTTGATATATAAGCATGGTTCCTCGACCGATCGAGTGAAGCCATACTCTTTTATCACTTGGTCGAAACGATGATTCCAACTCCGAGAAGCTTGCTTACGTCCATAAATGGAACGCTTAAGCTTGCATACTTTCTTAGGATGCTCAGGATCTATGAAACCTTCGGGTTGCACCATGTACAACTCTTCCTCCAAATAACCGTTTAAGAAGGCGATTTTCACATCCATTTGCCAAATTTCATAATCATGAAATGCGGCAATCGCTAAGATTATCCGAATGGAACGTAGCATGACTACAGGTGCAAAAATCTCATCATAATGCGATCCTTGCACTTGAGTGAAACCTTTTGCCACAAGTCGTGCCTTATAGATATCTGGTTGTGCGTCTACAGAACGCTTTATTTTGTAAAGCCATTTTCACTGTAGAGGTTTTACCTTATTAGGTAAATCAACTAGATCCCATACGTTATTCTCATACATGGAGTCCATCTCGGATTGCATGGCTTCGAGCCGGAACAGGCCATAACACCTTTATAGGTTGCGGGTTCATTACTTTCTAGAAATAAAACATCATTCTCCTCGACCATACCAATGTATCTGTCCGGAGGATGAGAGTATCTACCCGACCTCCTAGGTTCCTCAGGAATATTAACCGTATCATCAGTTGGAGGAACCACTTCCTCCATCCGTTCCTCGGTCGTTGGTTCTGGAATCTCCGACAGCTCGAAGGTTCTATTACTCGTCTTGTTCTCGAGAAATTCTTTTTCTAAGAACGTCGCACTAGCCCAACAAAAACTCGATGTTCGGTAGGCGAATAGAAGTAATGACCAAATGTTCCTTTTGGATAACCTATAAAGTATGTCTTGACCGATCGCGGGCCGAGCTTATCCTCGTGTCTCCACTTGACATAAGCCTCGCAGCCCCAAACCCGAATAAAGGACAAGTTAGGTACTGTTCCCTTCCACATTTCATATGGAGTCTTGTCGACAGCTTTAGACGGACTTCTGTTAAGTATAAGAGCAGCTGACAAAAGAGCATAACCCCATAATGAATCAGACACTACGGTGTGACTCATCATGGATCGAACCATATCAAGTAAGGTTCGATTTCTCCGTTCGGACACACCATTCAATTGAGGTGTTCCAGGTGGAGTTAACTGCAAAACGATTCCACAGTCTTTTAGGTGTTGATCAAACTCATTTGAAAGATATTCGCCACCCTGATCTGAACGAAGTGCTTTAATCTTTCTAACCAGTTGGTTCTGTACCCTATTCTGGTATTCCTTGAATTTCTCAAAGGACTCACTTTTATGCTTCATTAAGTAGACATATCCGAATCTACTCAAATCGTCCGTGAAAGTGATAAAATATCTATAGCCATCTCTAGCGGTAATTGACATAGGTCCACAAACGTCCGTATGTATGAGTCCTAATAGGTCACTAGCGCGCATTCCAACACCTTTGAAGGAAATTCGAGTCATCTTTCCAATGAGACATGATTCACACGTGCCATATGTAGAAAATCCGAATGCGGGAATAGTCCCATTATCGACGAGTTTCTTTACGCGTTTCTCATTTATGTGTCCCATTCGACAATGCCATAGATAGGTTTGATCTTTGTCACCAACCTTTAATTTCTTATTATTCATGTGTAATACTTCCGTGGTTTGATCTAAGATGTAAATTCCATTCATGGAAACTGCTTTGCCATAAATCATTTCATTAAAAGAGAAAATACAACTATTATCCTTTATTGAAAATGTAAAACCGTCTTTAGAAAGTACGAAAACAGAAATAATATTCTTAGATAAACTGGGTACATAGTAACAGTTATTTAAAGATAACTCAAAACCACTAGGGAGTTGGATTACAAATGTTCCCTTCGAGGCAGCAGCAACTCGTGCTCCATTCCCGACTCGCAGGTCCACATCACCTTTTTCGAGAGGTATGATGTTCTTTAGGCCCTGCAAATGATTACACAGATGAGAACCACAACCAGTATCTAGTACCCAAGTTCCAAAACTTGCATGGTTAATCTCAATCATATGAATATAAGATGACATACCAACATGAACGACGCGGCCTGCCTTGATGTCCTCACGGTAGACGGGACAGTTCCTCCTCCAATGTCCAATCTTGTGATAATGGTGGCACTCTATGTCACCGCCCTTGCTCTTTGTCTTGCCCTGTGAGCCACTAGTCTCACCAGGCGCACTCTTACCGTTTCCTGGCTTCTTGAACTTTGGCTTACCTACAGCTAGGTCGCCATGAGCCTTGCCCTTACCTTTACTCTTGTTGTGAATTGTGAGAACATCCTGCTTCATGCTCCCACTCAATTTCATATCCTTCTCGATCTGTACGAGAAGAAAGTGTAGCTCATGAGGACTCTTTTTCAAGTCATTCATGTAGTAGTTCGCCCTGAAAAGGGCAAAACCATCGTGAAGAGAATGAAGCATTCGGTCAATGACAATGCTCTCACTGATTTTACAATTTAGTGCCTCCAGCTTCTCGACATTCTCAATCATGTGAAGAATGTGTGGGCTAACCGGTTGGCCCTTCTGGAGTTTCGCATCAAAGAAGCGACAGGTATGCTCATATGTAACGATTCTCGGTGCCTTTGAGAACTCGTTAGTGAGCGTGGTGAAAATCTTGTTTGCACCTTGGGCAATGAAGCGTCTCTGCAAATTGGTTTCCATTACAAAGATGAGTACGTTCTTTATCGCACCCGCTTCTATAACGAAATCACTATAAGCGAGTGACTCATTGACTCCTGCATTTGGGCCTGGGTTGACCGGTAATGGCTCAGTTAAATACCTGAGCTTACCGTCGGCGATGGCGACATTCCGTAGTCGCCGCCTCCCGATCCATAAATTGGACCCATCATTCTTCAGTCGAGTGGACTGATTCATTTGGTCCATGAACATCTTAAGCCAGGACGAACAATCTAGTGTGGCACTAGGCATTGGGATTGCGTTATTTCCAGCCATTTGTTGTAACAGTATTATTGATAATAAACGTGTTCTACATCAAAAGAAGAAGAATAAAATAATAAGCATGTGCATCGTTTTTATTTTAAGTCTAATGAACTAATGTCATAACGCGAAGACTAAAAAACATTTATACAATTGACCTCCCTCAAGAATTATATAAATGACCCCAAGACTCAATTCTCTGTAAATTGATAAGCTAACCTTTTAGCTAATTCTACCGTTAGAATTCTTGGTCGATAAATTTCTGTAAATTCTATCTATAGTCCATCATAATCACGAGAAACTCTTCGGACTATGATGTTGAGGTAAACTAAGTCAACACAACTACTTACCCAACGTAGAAGGGGTCATATTAGGCCTACCGACGAAGAAGGGATTCATAGATATTTGCCCTTATAAAGACTAATCTCAATTTCCGTTTTAGAGGAAGATCCCATCAACTTTATTTTAATTCATATTAAGTGAACTATAATCTAGCATGCGAGAATGATTAAACTAAGGTGATGGCTTAAAGATCTGTGACATCTCGCATGTCCATGAAAACTAACATACAACCTATATGAGTCAATTTTCATGCATTTTAGTAGTAGGTGGTTTGGTTTTAGGCGGAATATGATGCATAAACTAACATGTGAATGAAAAGCAATAAGAATAAAAAAACGTAAAACAAAAAAAGTCCTAGTGTGGCCTATCCTATCAAAATGAACAATAAATACAAGTTTGGAATCCATCCTTAGACCCGAGAAGCTTGTCTTGATGTTCCATCTTGATCCATGTAGCGGGAGTGAGCTTCAATCTCCATCTTTAGTCTTCTTTGAAATTACAATAAATAAAATTACATAATTGATCTATTAATTACATTCTAATTTCAAAAACCCAAAACTAAAATAAAGGAGATTCGAGATCTCATAATTACATAAGAAATCATGTTTCCTTCATTACGAAAACATAATTTGACTAAGGCCACACTAAGTATTACAAATTACAACCGATTGCAAAAATAAATACGTAAATAAAATTCATTCATTCGATTCATTCAACAAAATTAAAAGCATCAACTAAAATAAATTAAACATACATAACACAATACATTAATTATGTTGATTAATTTATCCAAACCACCTATTTAAATTAAATTAAGTGACAATTCCGCAATTTAATCACATTAATTTCATACTTAATCCATATTAAACTTGTAATATGAATTCTATCCGTCTAAATTTTAAACCGCTTTAAAATAACTCGGTATCTTTAAATTGTGAACTGATTCACAATAACTAATTGGCCAAAACAAAACAAAACAAAAACTCCTTTTTTTTTATTTGTACACGGCTGAAAAATAAACAACAATTTTTTTTTTTTTTTTTTTTAAATTCCAGCTCAAACACGACTGAGGAAAAAAAAACAGCCCCTTGTGTTATTTTTTTCGGCAATTAGGTAAAACAAAAGGAAAACAAAACTTTCCATATCTTTTTCTTTCGGCAATAAGGCAAAAAACAAGGAAAAAAACTTTCCTTTTTTTCTTTTCTCGGTTTACCAAAAAAAAAAAACAAAAACAAAAATAAATTTTTTTTTATACGGCAAACCCTAAAAACGGCCTCCCTTTTTTTTCTTTCTTTTGCGGCAATATGCCCTAAAACAAGATTTGATGACTAAATTGTTTACCTTTGCTATTAGAACATGATTTAGCATATGAAATAATAAACATGAATAATTTATATGCCAAAAACTATATAGCAAAAACAATCTTTTTATCATGAACATGACAATTCCATTTAATTTTAACTTAATCTTCATTAAATCAAAAACTACCAATTCTTCATATGATAATATTAACTGATTAAAAACTATAATATGAAAAATAAAATGGAAAAATATCATCAAACTAAAAGAACAAAAAAAACGGCAGAGGAAAAAAATAAATCGGCACAAAAAAATTTTTGCCGAACCCTAAAAATTCGAAACCCTAAAATTTTTCGAAAATTCTCATTGTTCACATACAAATTTATGAAAATCATCAAGATTAAAAATGTGGCCTAGTGCTCTGATACCACTTGTGGGAAATAATCTGTATACTTCCCTTAAACTAGAAGGATTATAACGAATTTAACAATGATGATTAAAGGTCATAAACAAAATACATAAACAAAGTATAAGGATTTAGAATTAACCTTCGGTCCTAGCAAAATTGGCCTAAGAACAATATCAAAATTGATATTCGCCTATTAGTTGCACCCAAGACGATCTGAGACATGCCCTTTGATTATGCTAGAAATCGATCTAAAATTTTCTGTAAAATTTAGTTGTTTTTGTGTTTTTGTGATGAGAGAGAGGAGGCAAGGTCAAGAAAAAGCATTAGGGTAGAAATAATTCTCTCCCTTTCTTTCTTATAGTAGCCGAAATTAGGAGTCAATTAGGAAAGAATAAATCTCTCCTAATTTTCGGCCTAACTGACCGAAATAAGGAGATTATTCTCCTTATTTTTGGTCTTTCCAAAAATATATAAAATATGTTGAATTGTCATCTAGTGAGGATCGAACCCATGACCTCTTGGTTTGTGTACCCTCACTATTACCACTATGACACATTCATCTTGTTGATATTAAACATAACTGATTATATTTAATTACGAATTAACAGATTAATTCGTCCAAGCTAACATTAAATATATTTAACTAAATATAACTTATTATATTTAATTTACGAATTGACAGTTAATTCGTCTTAACTTAATATTATTTAATTTTATTAAATAATTATTTCATCAACACATTGACTAACTTTTTAGTCATTTTGGGCATCAATGTGATTATATTTCTATAACCACATTTCTCAAACACATCCTATTGGTGTGACCTTTAGGGACCAGTTGATCACCGCCATCTGTATGATTGATGGGTGATGTCGTCGGGTCACATCCAATCAAACACATTTATAATACTCAACAAACTACTAGTTAGCGGTAAGTCGAGGTCGATCCATGGGACGGTGTGCTTTGGGTTCTAAGTCTATCTATATCAATTTATGCTAGTGTCACAATTTGGTTGGGTTTGTAGTTGTGTTCTAGACTAATAAAAGCAATGAAGTAGAACAAGCAATAAAAGGAAGGATGTAAACAATTGATTAAAAGTGCTAGGATATCATGGGGTCATAGGGGATTTATGGTGTTGATCATACAAACATGTTTACAAGGTTTCAAGCAATTAATGTTGTGGAGGAACCGAGTTGGGTTATATCTTACGGTTCTTAGGAAGAGTTGGGTCCCGGAGCCGAATCGATTAGATTGTACAACACCTACAAGTCGACTTACTTTCCTCCTAATCAACTTCTATGCATGGTCTAACAAGACTCGAGTTGGGTTATATCTTACAAGCCAAGTTGAGTAGATAAGAGATGGTAAAAATGCAAGGATTCATAGGCTTAGCATTTCATCAAACATAACATGTGCATAAAGTTGACATCACAACAAGCAAGCAATTTGATTGTGAACATATTAGATTAAGCATGAATCAATCCCATGTTAGTTTCCCTTAATTACCCACTAATCCTAGCTAAGTAACTACTCACTCATCATCATGGGAAACATGTCATTAATGGTGTCAACCATCACAACAAGTACAAACATGATAATAGAATGAAGAAATGAACAATAAAGATTAAAGAGTAAAGGAATTATACCAAACTTGAGGTGATCCAAATAATAATGCAATAAATAATAGAAGAAACTTGATGATTGATGGAAGATTGTCAATCTCCCAATAATAACCCAATAATATTCAATTACCCAATAATAAACTTGAACAATAATTAAGGAGAGATTAATGTGTAATTTGTGGAAAGATTAAAGAGTAATCTATTCTAATCTACTCTAATCTAATCTAAGAGAATTTCCTCCTAAAAACCACACACTTGATTAATTTGCCCAATGGGATATTTATAGTAGAAATTAGGTGGATGCATTAGGGTTAACTAAGGGCTAAACTAGTAATTACACTTTTGAGATCGAGCAAGGAGGAGCCGGTATTTTTCGAGGGAAGGGCTTCTTTCTTTGTAGCTTGGAGAAGACGAAATTGTGTTGTGCAGGAATCCGTGCGTATTGTGGTCGGGACGGGCGGATTCTGGGAGAAGAAGACGAGCGGATTTGATGGAATCCGGGCGGATTCTGGTGGGGCAATCCGAGCGGATTCAAAGCAAGACGCTCGGATTGCGTAGTGTGGAGACGGGCGGATTGGAGACAATCCGCTCGGATTGTTCTTCAACAATGATTCTCCTTCTTTTCTTCCCTTTTGCTCATTCCTATTTTATTCTTGCGGGATTGGTCTTTAGTCTTTGCTTCCTCTTCATACTAGTCCATCTAGTATCATCAATAAGCTTCCAAATATGCACGAAAGACGGGAATTTCCGCCTTATTATCTTCTTTTCTACAAAACATATGAAATGCGATAGAAAACCAAATAGGAAGGTTTTGACGGGTAAAATGGCCATAGAATGTTATAATAGTATGCAAAATAGGCTCAATTAGGGGACTAAATGTGCGCAAATAATGTTTACATCAAATATCCCCAAACCGAACCTTTACTCGTCCCGAGTAAAGAGGTGACTATATCTAGACCTTTATTTAAACTAACCTAATAATAAAGCCGATATGAGACAATTAGCGGGTCTCACTCCGCCCCTTCAACTCACAACAAGACAACCATGAGGTAGGGTGCCTTCTTGCAAGGCAAGGTGGGTCTTGCCAAAATGGCGACACATCCAAACATTAAGCACACAAAATCACATAATGAATGCATCTACAAAAGGAATAGCCACTTTCCTCATCTAAGTGGCGGAAATTATCTACAAGGGAAGCAATTCAAGGGTACACAATCCTTCATAGATGCAACTTGTTCAAACTACTAAGCCTAGAAGGATACCAATAAATCACCTCCAAAATGTGTCAAGCTAGGGTACCTTTGTCCTCAATCGTTAAATGCTTTTGTCAAGAGTTGACTCCCTATGGTGTTAGAAACACTGGAGGATCGCGGAATTCCCCCTCTTGCCTAGACAAGAAGAAGGGTCGTCCCCTCTCTACCATGCACAAAAATGGATACGATGGATAAAGGGATCAATAGATATTTGAGTTTCACTTTGGGAGTTTGCTTTTGTTTTTGTTTTTCCCCCCAATTTCTTGTGGCATTTGACATTTGAGAACACTTTCTTTGCCATTTCTTTTTGATTTTTGGCATTTTAACACTTGACAACTTTCAACTTTTTGCATTTTCTTTTGAACATTTTCAAAGTCACCCCATATGTAGTGAGGGTGCCTTATATTTGAAGCTTTTAGGAGTCTATTTTTGCTCCTCTTTTCATTTGATGCAATTTTGCAAACTTTTTTTTTTTTTTTTTCATTTCATTGAACTCAAATTGATTTCTTTTCGTGCCCATTCCCTTTGATGACAAAATGTATGGTAGAACATGGATGAATGATGGTTGCATGGTTTCAAGGGTCACCTTGGAATAAACGGTAGCCAAGGAGTTATCACACCACAAGGTACTCTTGACTAGGCCTTAATCCATGGGTCAAAGGATACTAGCATGACACATCCTAGGGTGTTTTACAAGTATTCTAACAAGCAAAGTCTTAAGATGAAAAAGCATCTACTAGGGCCTATATACACTTGTCAAGCTTCCCAAGTAGACGGTTTCGCAAAATTTTTCTAACATGCAACTACATGCCATGATGCAACTAACATATAAACATCCTAATGCATATGATTCTACCAACTAGTATGACATATAAACTAAATGCAAGTCCTAGGTTCACATTGTTGTACCGCATCAATCAAAACAAAGCAACATAGTCATTAACATAAAAAGGAAAAAGGAGATTGGAAAGATCATACCATGCGGTCTTCAATATCCTCATGTCTCGGATGTGGCGTAGTCAATCAATGTGAACAAGGATGAACAAACACAATATATACAAGACTATACTACAAAGGAAATGAACTTGTTTTTGGATTTTTCAATTTTTCAAATTTTTATGGTTTTTGTTTTTATGAAATTAAAAGACATATTTTTGTGATTTTTCGAAATTTTTCAATTTTTATGCATTTTTGGAATATAACTTCCCATCCCCCACTTTATTTTGGACATTGTCCTCAATGTACATGTAGGAGTAGGAATAAAAAGGAAATACATGTTTTTGAATTTTTTTTTTTGAAGTACAAATGCAATGATATGGTATGAATGAATGCTCTAACTAAATGCAATTCTATATGAAATATATAACAAATGAATGCAATCTAAACTATACTATATGATGCATGATTTAAACTATGGTCACTTATGATCAAACCTCCCCAAACCGATTTAAACATTATTTCTAGTGTAGAAAAGAATAGGATTGGTCATTAGTGACTATGCATGAATTCTAGTCTATATGCAACTAACTACATGAATCATGTAAGATATATTACAATGCAAACTATACTACATGAACTAACTAATGCAAATGCAATATGAAATATATAATACAATTGCATGCAAAAGCTACACTAAATGCAATGTATATACAAAAGAGAGAGAGGGAGAGATGGGTATCATACAAATGGAAGTGGTGAAGTAGGCCTCTTTTACTCGTCATCCTCATTTTGATCATAGCCATAACCATGAGAGCTTCCGGCTTGATCATATCCGGGTGCTTGGCCCCAATATCCTCCTTGGTCAAATCCTCCTCCTTGACCCGAGTACCCTCCACCTTGGCTAGATTGCCCTCCGTCTCCTCGACCCCAAGCTTGGTCCCCATAATTTGGGAACAAGAGCTCCGGTTGTGCCCAAGAGGGCAAAGGGCCATTAGGGTCAACATACCCTTGTTGAGCCATGTTATAGTATTGGGGGTAGAGGGCCAAGTAGTTGTCTTCCCTTCCTTTATGCACCCCAAGGCCCACTCTATTCATGAGTGCCATCAAATCATTAATACCCGGGGTGTTGGGGATTTCCGGTTGGAATTCGGTATAAGGAGTAGGGTATGGCAGGATGGGTACGTAGGAAGGTGGGCGAATAGGTATTCCCGGCCCTCCATGAGGTGGTTGACGGTGTGGCTCTTCCCTTTGAGGGGGATTGTCAAGAATTTGGATCTCGAGGAGGTAGCTTGGTAGAGGAGAGTATGGACTCAATCTTGGGTCAATGCCCGGTATCTTCCATCCCTCAAGGACCATTGAAGTACATCCCTTGGTGTGCCACTCCACACTCCCATCTCGAGTGTAGTTGCACCATCGGTGACTGTGGAAGATGGTGTGCTCATCAATCAAAGTCCTCCCCTCAAGAGGAATATAGGTTCCTCGGGCATTGAACCCGGGACAAAGGTGTTTGGCCAAAATTGTAATTAGACCTCCCATCACAAAGGTTTTGAGTTGGGTGGTCCCTTGAGCAAAATCATGGAACCTAGTAAGTATCTCAAGTGGCGTGTTGAAGTTATAACGCCTCACCGCTCGAACATTCAAATAAGACTCAAGAAAATTTAAGTCGATGAGAGTACACCGATCTTGCTCGTACCTCCCATTGATGCAACCGGCTACAAAGCGTTCGGTGAATCGAATCACCGGATGTTGGATAGCAAATGTATAGCAACGCTTTATATGGGTAAAGTCCCTCCCGGAGATAGCTTTCCAAAGAAAGTCCACATTAAAATTATCGGGCTTTTCGGTATAGTCGGTGGGTACTTCAAGACCGAAAACATAGGCAAATTCCTCAAGAGAAAGAACATGGTCTAGGTTGCATAACCTAAACTCCATGCCTACATTGTTGTGGGTATCCGCCACAATGCGAAGGCTACTCAAGAATTCAAGTGTGAGACTAAGGTAAGTCTCTTCATGGGCATGGAAAAAGCTCCCAATGCCAAGGCCATTAAAGAACATCTCGGTAGGGTACCTTATCTTAAGGATTTCCAACACCCTAGTATCAACAAATTGAGTAGGTTCGTACTTCTTACCGAGAAGCTCGACGAATTTTTCGCGGTGGTCGTCGGATAGGAAGATCACTTCTTGGAAGTTGTTGAGTTGTTCAATACCTCCCCTCATTAAGGGTCGGGTGTTCCTTGGTAGTACTACCTCTCGTGGTGTTGAAGAGGTTGATCCCTTGCGCTTCTTCCCGAATGATTCAACCAATTTCTTGGCCTTTCCCTTGGTGTTTGTCAATGGTGCCATTTGAATGTTGGTGATGGGGGTGTTTTTGAGGATTGGAGGATGATTTTGAGGGTTGAGATGAGTGTTTTAGGGTTTGGTAAGGTGAGGAAATGAGGGAGAAGGGGGGTGATTATATAGAAGAAGTAGGGAATCCGAACGGATAAGATTGGATCGAACCCGCTTTATCCGAGGGAACAAGATAATCCGAGCGGATTTCATCGAGACGGCCGGATTTCGGGGAAAGAAGACGGGCGTCTTTGGTAGAATCCGCACGGATTCTAGAACAGAGAAATTCTTTGGCTGAGAAGCAGGGAAAAGACGGGCGGATTTTGTTCGGGACGGACGGCTCGATCTGGACGGGCGGATTCACGATAATCCGCACGGATTTTGACACAGTTTAAAATCTCGCTTCTGGACGACATACGGGACGGGCGTCCCGTGGAGAAGACGGACGGATTGTCTGGGACGGGCGGATTTCCTGGAACCCGCACGGATTCTCCTTCAGTTTCAATTTTTGCTTTCCCGTGGGCCCTGGACGGGCGGATTTGCTAGAATCCGGGCGTCTTTCTTCTTCTTTCCTTCTTCTTCTTTCTTTTTTCACGAAACAACATACCCCTTTTCACTGATTTTCTCTTTTTCCTTATCTTTTTCTGAAATTTGCTCATGAAACATATAAGATGACTCTCTCTCTCTCTCTCATGCAAGAAATTAAATGCAAATGTAAATGTACAATATTATACAAAGTAAAGGGGTTCAAGAAATATCTTACAAATGGTGGTTTTGAGGTAGGACTCCACCAAACTAGTTCAATTTGTAGAGACTCTTATCCATAGAGCTCAAAGCTCTTAATAAAAGATCAAAAGCTTGTAAACAAGCTCCAAATAAGCATAAGTATGGGTTGCTCAATTTGAATATGAAATTTGGCCAAGGAGGCTTGTAGAATGCTCTTTTTCTTGGCTTCTCCTTAGCGTTAGAGCTTTCCCGATGCTTCAAACATATACACCCATGATTCTTGTTAAGACTAAGCATGAAGTGTGGTTCATTTTCATCCGTGGACTTCCACTTACCAACTTCTTCTTCAATTTTGGTGATGACGATAGCATTTGAATTTATCAATCCTTCATGAGTAGAAGGAGAATTTTCATGACTTTGATGATCGGATACCATAGGAGTTGAAATTATGGGTGCCAAATCTTCACAAGTAGCCTCACGAGCAATTTTCTCTTTAAGCTTTTTCACCAAATAGCTCTTGTAAGAAACTTTGGCCTTTTGAAGAAGGTCTAACATATCCTCTTCAATGATCATTGGCTCCAAGATAGGTGCCAAGTGGTCTTCATGAAGGATAAAGGAAGGACGTTCTTTTTCATGATAGGGTATCTCAAATGCCTCAAGGATAGGCTCCTCAAGCAAGGTGATTTTATGAATCCCTCCTCTAGGCTCATCATCATTGTTGCTATCCTCACGTGAATCATAAATGTGGTCTCCATGTAACTCTTTTTTCAACACCTCAATATTCACATCAAAAGACTCATACTCACAAAGGTTAAGAGTGTTTGACTTACTCAACCTCATGTCTTCCTCATCGAATACAACACTCTCATAGTCACAAGAGCTCAAGGGACCTGGCTCCTCCCACTTTTCATCTTCCATGTCAAATGTCACTACTTCAAACTCGCATTTATGCTCAATATCCAAAGAACGGTGGTGAGTGTTTGCTTGGAATTCTTTTAATTGGGCAATTTGAATCCTCAACTCCTCTCTTTGGATAACAATGTCTTTAAGAACATTATCTTCTTTTCGGCTCTCTTCTAGCATTTGGTTGAAAAAGTTTTGTTGGTCTCCCATCATTTGGAGAATCATGTTTTGAATGGGTTCATCTTTTTGTTGTGGGTATGTGTGAAAGTGGTTATATTGTGGCAATTGAAGTTCATTGTGAAATGGGTATCGGGTGAGTGGTTGTTTTTGATATTGGGTGTGGTAATTTTGGTGGGAAAAATTGGGGTAGTGGTTAGGATTTTCGTTGTACAAATGATAAGGTAGGTTTGTGTTGACTTGCTCCTCAAACTCCCCATACCCATAGTCATACTCAAAAGATCCACCACATACTCCATATGTTAAGTCTTGCATCATCATGGTCAAGATAAAGATACAACTACAAACATGGGAACTAAACAAAAACGGTAAGAACAATCCTTGAGGAACAAGTCCCTCAAGGTGAAAGCAAAATCAAAATAGACAAACAAGTAAGAACTTAATCACATAGCACCGTCCCCGGCAACGGCGCCATTTTGATGGGTGATGTCGTCGGGTCACATCCAATCAAACACATTTATAATACTCAACAAACTACTAGTTAGCGGTAAGTCGAGGTCGATCCATGGGACGGTGTGCTTTGGGTTCTAAGTCTATCTATATCAATTTATGCTAGTGTCACAATTTGGTTGGGTTTGTAGTTGTGTTCTAGACTAATAAAAGCAATGAAGTAGAACAAGCAATAAAAGGAAGGATGTAAACAATTGATTAAAAGTGCTAGGATATCATGGGGTCATAGGGGATTTATGGTGTTGATCATACAAACATGTTTACAAGGTTGCAAGCAATTAATGTTGTGGAGGAACCGAGTTGGGTTATATCTTACGGTTCTTAGGAAGAGTTGGGTCCCGAAGCCGAATCGATTAGATTGTACAACACCTACAAGTCGACTTACTTTCCTCCTAATCAACTTCTATGCATGGTCTAACAAGACTCGAGTTGGGTTATGTCTTACAAGCCAAGTTGAGTAGATAAGAGATGGTAAAAATGCAAGGATTCATAGGCTTAGCATTTCATCAAACATAACATGTGCATAAAGTTGACATCACAACAAGCAAGCAATTTGATTGTGAACATATTAGATTAAGCATGAATCAATCCCATGTTAGTTTCCCTTAATTACCCACTAATCCTAGCTAAGTAACTACTCACTCATCATCATGGCAAACATGTCACTAATGGTGTCAATCATCACAACAAGTACAAACATGATAATAGAATGAAGAAATGAACAATAAAGATTAAAGAGTAAAGGAATTATACCAAACTTGAGGTGATCCAAATAATAATACAAAGAATAATAGAAGAAACTTGATGATTGATGGAAGATTGTCAATCTCCCAATAATAACCCAATAATCTTCAATTACCCAATAATAAACTTGAACAATAATTAAGGAGAGATTAATGTGTAATTTGTGGAAAGATTAAAGAGTAATATATTCTAATCTACTCCTAATCTAATCTAAGAGAATTTCCTCCTAAAAACCACACACTTGATTAATTTGCCCAATGGGATATTTATAGTAGAAATTAGGTGGATGCATTAGGGTTAACTAAGGGCTAAACTAGTAATTACACTTTTGAGATCGAGCAAGGAGGAGCCAGTATTTTTCGAGGGAAGGGCTTCTTTCTTTGTAGCTTGGAGAAGACGAAATTGTCTTTGTGCGAAATCCGTGCGTATTGTGGTCGGGACGGGCGGATTCTGGGAGAAGAAGACGAGCGGATTTGATGGAATCCGGGCGGATTCTGGTGGGGCAATCCGAGCGGATTCAAAGCAAGACGCTCGGATTGCGTAGTGTGGAGACGGGCGGATTGGAGACAATCCGCTCAGATTGTTCTTCAGCAATGATTCTCCTTCTTTTCTTCCCTTTTGCTCATTCCTATTTTATTCTTGCGAGATTGGTCTTTAGTCTTTGCTTCCTCTTCATACTAGTCCATCTAGTATCATCAATAAGCTTCCAAATATGCACGAAAGACGGGAATTTCCGCCTTATTATCTTCTTTTCTACAAAACATATGAAATGCGATAGAAAAGCAAATAGGAAGGTTTTGACGGGTAAAATGGCCATAGAATGTTATAATAGTATGTAAAATAGGCTCAATTAGGGGACTAAATGTGCGCAAATAATGTTTACATCAATGATAATAACGTCAAACTTTCTAGCAAGCCAACCGTTATTAGGTAAACGTTAATCAACTGATTAAATATACGAAGTATACCCTTGTGAACCTGTAAGAGATTTACAAATGTTATCACACTAATTTGTGGAGGACACAAGCTCCAACAGTGCTTAACATTAGCACCAAAAGCAAGGGGAAGTTCAAGAAGAATGGGAGGAAGGGTAAGAAACAAGCTCCCACTTTCACCAAAGCTAAGACTTATGAAGCTAGCACTTCAAAAATCAAGAAGGGTCCTCTTGATAAATACCATTATTGTAATGGTGTTGGACATTGGAAAAGAAATTGTTCCAAATACCTTGGTGATATTAAGGCTGGAAAGATTACTCCAGTAGGTAAATGACTATCCTTTCTTTTATGTTTCTAATTCAACTATGGTATTGTGATACAAAGTTGTGATAATGTATCTCCCTTTTATTGTAAATAGGGCCTCCACCAAGCAAAGACAAGGGAAAAGAAAAGCAAGCTTGAGAAACCATCAAGAAGCTAGGAATAGCTTTCATGAAGCTTCGTTTTTTATTGTCTTATATTAATTATGTTTCGGATTTTAGAACCTTTTAAGTTTCCGTGTTCGACATGGAAAGGTATTTTGGATAATTGGTTGTATTTTGGATAATGGTGGCTTGGTTTGCAACCCAAGTCACCCGTTTTATCGTTTTATCCTTGTTCTAAAATTCGTCTTTATATGCTTGCTCATAGAAACATATGATTATTCACTTAAAGTGATCTAATAGACAATTATAATGATAAGATTCATTATATGTCCACATGCTTAAGGCTTGTGTATGATCATTTACAAAGTGTCATTGAGTTTATGAACTCTCTTAAAGGAATGTCAATCACCAAGTACACTTACAAAATCTAAAACTATTAGTCAACCTATGAGATAGTTCTCCTTATACTTCAAAATCATTATTTGTGTCTCATATGCTATCTTTGAATCTATAGTGTATTTATTCTAAAGATAGAGTGGGAGAAAAATGAGGACACAACACACACGGAGATAAATTTGTGTACTTGTGTATACGAGATCTACGCAAGGAAGAATGATTTGAGTAAAGGTATATCTATTTATATAGTATACCCAATAGATGAGATCTATGGTCTCGAATAAAACTACATGACAAAAGAGACCAAGTGAAGTAATCAAAGGAATATTTTCTCAAGATAACTACACGAGGAGACCAAAAGAAAGTTTTGGAAGATAAATGACTAATGTAAAGTCTTAACAAGAGTTTTGACTGGTTTATGATAAACTTTGACCAATAGTTTCAACCTTGATATTTACTTAAGAGCCTAAAATGAATCAAAGTAACATCCTAGAAAATAAACAAGATTTATGACTAGAGGTTGAAAGGATTGATATACCGATATCATCAATAGCTATGTTTTAACCACGCAAATGTCATTACTTAACCTCATTGTGAAAATGAAATGGTTAAACCTCCTTCCAAAAGGGTATTTCGAAGGACGTGTTTTAGATATTATTTATATTTGAATAATGACATTGCTACACATCATTATGATATGAATAAGTTAGAGATTAAAATCTCTTTCCATAAGGTTAAGATGAGACCACTTCAAAATAAGTATTTTGAAAGGATATGATGGGAACATATATGGTTTTATCTTAATAACTTGGCAATGCAATATATATTCCAATTCTTGAAATGTTTCGATTGAGTAGTCAATTTCGAAACACGTGGAATTGAGTGGGAGTTGGAAATTATCATGTGAAGACATGGGATTTAATGGGAGCAATCATCTTGTAAAAGTTTATAACTCATCACTCATTGAAGAATGACGAGCTAATACCTTCCTTCACAAAGGAGTATTTGAGTTTTCAATTCTGGATGAAAATGGACTATGATGAATCCAATCACATCATGAGATGTTGGATAAGTATTGAGACATGCACATCGAATCAACGAGAAACGTAGGTTATTCATGTAAATGAAAACGGAATTGCCATTAGCAGTCATGGTCGTTCCTTGAACCTAA
The DNA here is from genome assembly GCF_048544455.1 of Silene latifolia. NCBI lineage: Eukaryota > Viridiplantae > Streptophyta > Magnoliopsida > Caryophyllales > Caryophyllaceae > Silene > Silene latifolia. Next base: position 105,049,765 of record NC_133531.1, read on the forward strand.
GAATGGTTGATCTCATGATTATTAGTTACTAATGTTTCCGCCATTGGAATAATCATGCACATGTTCAAAATGAATCATATGCATAAGAACATGATGATTCATTGGTAAGCCATAGAAGAAATGTCATGAATTCTCGAGGAGAATCCGATGGGCGTTTTTAGTGTTGGACGAAAGACTCTGTTATGTGTCAAGAGGTTGCACATATTAAAGAAATCCAAATACGCGTAAGGATTTATGAAAATCCTAAACTTTTCAAGCTAAAAGGAGAAATAAGAAGTTTGGAAAGATACTTAGTTGAATAAGAAGTTACTCAAAACTAATCTTTCCTAAAATGGTAGGACTTGTGAGAAGTGCTAGGCAAATCATCTTGACAAATTGTTGCAAGACTCTACAAAACATATACCTAGTGCATTGTGTGTGGATGGAGTACTTGACCAGTACAAGTTATATCATTCACCACAAATTCGTTTGTTATGTGATAATCGACAAGGAAGTTCTTTCAAGATAAAGAACTGAAACCGAGGTTGTGAACCTAGATTTGTACTTGGTAAGGTTCATGCTATGATAGGTAACATGAACGTAAAGGAAAATGCGATAAAAAGAAGTTTGAACACATGGACACTTGATAGGTTAAACTTCTATTGCAATTAACAAGTGTTTACACACTTACGATATGCATCACAAGGTTGTAATATAGTATTGACCACCCGAGTGTGATGTCGACATTTGTCGTTTGAGTTATTATTAACTCACCTTATACTTTGTTATATCCAAACGGGTTGTAGAGACAATTGAACCCCGTTAAAGTGAACACGGATTAGCATTGTATTTGCCCATAGTTACTTACATGAGGTGACGTCTCGAAGTGACTAGAGTGTGATGCGATTGATGGCAAGTCCAAGTGCCATAGAGTCATATGAGAATGACTAGTCGATCACATAGGCAGACTGTTAGGAACATTATGTCGGCCCTTATGACCGCTTATAGAGTTCTTGCAAATTTATATAGCCTGGACGTGGCGAGAGCTACTATAGTATTCAAATGAGTCGATTCTTTTGACTAAAGACTATTCGCCTAAGATGGCACAGTTTCAGATTAACTTTGATTTGTGTTACTACGACCTTCGTAAATGGGGTCAAATGGGCACATTTTGGGTTTTGATGGCTGTGGCTAGTCGAAGGGAATGAGTGCGATAGGAATTGTCCACCCCTAGTCAGGGTTATAACAATATCTCAGGGCCACTCGAAGAGTAATGAACTGGAAATGCGTGGCCACGCTCGGAATGTATCCATGGTGGATAAATCCGGTCAATCAGTTGTTCTCCAGATCGAGGAAACCACTCTCGATATGATCACTTGCAAGTACGACCTAAAAGACACCTTGCATTGAGTGGGAGATAGTAATAGGACAAGAGAATTGGTGACGCACACTTGTCGAGGACAAGTGGGAGATTGTTGGAATATGTGTCTTCCGACAATAATGCGATCACAACTGTTGATCATGATGATCACATGTTTAAGTCTCATTTTAAAGAATACAATTGGGAAGTAATATTTTACTGTCAACTGGTCCACACATATCGGTAATGATTGGCTGACTAGAGTTTGACATTACCGTCGTGAGACAAGGTGACCAGTTGATCCCCTTAGGTCATACCTAAAGGGTAACACTCTTAATTGATCATTTAATTGATCGTATAATGTTACGGGTTAATTAAATTTCTTAAAATATTGACGGACGATTTTGGAAGTAAAATTTACGTATCTCATTATAATCTGATTAAATAAGATACGGTTTAAGTAATCGAATTGTTTCATTACTTAGATGAAATTATTGTTTAAGGAAACAATTGAAATTGAATGAATTATTATAAATACAAGTTATTGTGATTTATAAATTGGTAAAATATTTTGGTACAAGCAATTATGAATTGCTAAGTCGATTTTTGTATATGACGTATTTTATTAATACGTTGATTTTTAATATGTTAAAAAATACATAACAAATTTATGTGACATATGACATGTGACATATGACAAATTGACATTTTGACAAAGATAAAATGGAGTCCATTTTATCCATATGTACCGAAATTAAGAGGAGTATTAGGATGATATTGTGTTGATTACGTTAGTGGTAAACATAATCATTTCCCTAATAAACTAGCCATGCAACCTAGTGGTCATTGTGAAGACAAACTCATGCATGCATTGGCTCCCCTTTCTTCCCCTCTTACCAGGTTTTTCATAAGGCAAAGCCAAGGGTTTTTGCCTTATGATTTATCATATACACTAGATAACATTTTAGTGTATTAGTTCATTCATCATCCATCTAAAAATAAGAACTTTTAGAAAGATAAAAACCTTCCTCTTCCTTCTCTCTTAACCGGTTTAAGAGACCAAAATCAAATATTTTTGGGTCAATTTTTACACTAAATTAATATTATTCTAGTAATCATAATATTAATTTGATTAAGAGTTTGCCTTGGGTATTTTACTTTGGGAGGGATTCTACACTTGGATCCTAGTTCATCCATTAAGGAGAGCACAAGAACAAGAGAGAAGGAGAGCTCTCTTGTTCCCATATAAACCGAAATACCAATGTAAGATGAAGTTTTCTTCTTTAATTGATTATTGTTTGCATGCATAAGATCACCATTTAATTTTATGACTAAATTAACTTAAAACATATATGAATATGTTGAGTTTATAGATCTAGTTTTCTAACAGTTCAGGGCGCCCATACCAAAATACTTCCCAAAATGGCCCCATAGCAAACGGTCCAACCAATGTAGTCACACCAAGTGATAATGAAGAAGGCTCTACTGACCATCTACTAAAGCAACTACAAAAGACAAAGGCTGATCTTTCAGTCTGGCAACTAGTGTCAAGCTCATTCCCACATCGCCAAGCTTTACTGCAAGCTTTGGCCAAACTAAATGTGGCACATAACTCCACACCCGACGACGTGGTCAACTTGGTCTTCCAAGAATCACCAAAGCTAAGTAATCCTATTACTTTATCGGATGAGGATTTGCCACCCTTCGGCGCTAGTCATAACTTGGCTCTTTATATCACCGTCATTTGCTTAAAGAAGAATGTGCCAATGACCTTAGTAGATGATGGCTCCGCAGTCAATGTCATACCCTTGAAAACGGCATATAAATTAGGCATGAAAGAATCATATTGGACTCCTACCAATCAAGGTGTTCGCGCATATGATGGTACACGACGAAAGGTGGTGGGACTTGTTGACCTAACCATAGCCACAGGGCCGATTGAGCGAAAGGTCAATTTCCAAATAGTAGACATTGAGGCATCCTTCAACATACTTCTGGGAAGACCCTGGATTCACGCTCCCAAAGAGATAACATCCACACTCCACCAGAAGATCAAAATCCCACTAAATGATAAGGTGGTGACGATCACTTCGTCGCCCATCAAGGCAATCATCGAAAAGAAGTCAAGAAATTAAGTCCTTACAGATCCAGTACATGAACTTGGGGGCTTCCATATCATAAATGGCATAGAGAGTGAATTGGCACCATTATACTTCAATCCATACTCTAACTTAGTGGTCAACCACATACTCAAAACCCAGGAATACTTCCCGGGAATGCCTTTGAATCCTATCCGAAGGAGCACCATTGCCCCCTACAAGGAGGGTAATTCACAAAGAATACCCCTTGGATTAGGATACAAACCCACCAAAGAGGAAGTTCTCGAGATGCTCACCCAAATTCAAAACCGTAAGAATGTGGGAATCCAAATGCGACCCTATCTCCCTACCCTAAATGGATACTTCTTTAGGGAAGGAAGTCAAGAATTCTTTCATGGATTTCCCGAACCTTGGCATTATCTCGAAAGAAAGTTAGTCGGAATCGAGATCTTTCACGATTGCTACTTCATTCCTTCAGAAACGGTTTCTACCGTCAAGACTCGCCACGCACCTTGCCTAGACGAACAAGCCGTGAGTCTACTATTTGGAGAAGATCTATTTGTTAGAGTCGCGCAGGACGAGATCATTACTATGGTACTTCAAGATGATCACTTCAACCCTACCACGTTAATCACAGAAATCAACACCAATCAGCAGAAAGGATGGAGAAAATCGATCAAGTGGACAAACAATTAAGGAAGACTCTTCAAGCTCACTACTGGAGAAGGAGAGATGTTCAAAGGAGAACCAGAAGACGATGAATTCGAGTCAGAGTCAGAGTCGGAGTTAGAGTCGGAGTCTAGAGAAGTTCCTAGAGAGTCTCCTCCTGTCGTCATTCCCACTCCCCTCGTTTCTCCTAGCCTAGTGTCGAATAGAAACAGTAGTTCGGGAAATCTCCCAACCGCTGTCCCTTTACTGCCACTGACCATAGATCAGATGGCTTCTCTTTTTCAACTTTTCTCAAATCTTAATATGAATAAATCAGGTTCTGCTTACTCTTCGTGTTATCTTGAATGCAATTCTGTTTACGATGATGATGAGGATGACCCAGACCCTGACTCAATCGAGATACCTCCCTACATAGCCAAAGAAATACTACAAGAGGGGGAAGGGGGACCAGTGATAGAAGATACCGAACCCATCAACGTAGGAACTGAACTAGAACCCCAAGAACTTAGGATAGGGACAACCCTGAGCCCCGCTGAAAGGGCCAATTTCATAGACCTCCTACACGAGTTCAAAGACGTTTTCGCTTGGTCCTACAAAGATATGCCAGGGATCGCCAGGGAGATTACAGAGCATAGAATCCCAATCAAACCAGGGTTTAAACCCTTGAAACAGAAGCTTCGGAGAATGAGGACAGAATGGGCTCTTAAGATCAAAGAAGAAGTCGATAAACAATTCAAAGCCGGGTTCATCAAAGTTTCCGAGTACTCAGACTGGGTAGCTAACATAGTACCCGTACCCAAAAAGGATGGGAGAATCCCTGTTTGTGTTGATTTTAGAGACTTAAACAAAGCAAGCCCTAAGGATGACTTTCCTCTACCACATATCAACATATTAGTGGATAATACAGCGGATCACGCGTTGCTATCCTTCATGGATGGATACACGGGATATAACCAGATCAAGATAGCCTTAGAGGACATGCATAAGACCGCCTTTGTCACTCAATGAGGGACCTACTACTACACGGTTATGTCGTTTGGGTTAATCAACGCCGGAGCTACATACCAACGCACCGCAACTACGCTCTTACATGACATGATGCATAAAGAAGTTGAGGTATACGTAGATGACATGATTGTCAAGTCCAAGGAAAGAGAGGGACATATTGCGAACCTTCGCAAATTCTTCTCGAGGCTACGGAAGTACAACATGAGGCTCAATCCTCAGAAATGCGCATTCGGAGTGACATCTGGCAAACTCCTGGGATACGTGGTTAGCCAACGAGGTATAGAAATAGACCCTTCAAATATCAAAGCTTTAATCAAAATACCGCAACCTCAAACAGAGAAAGAAGTTAGGGGATTCCTGGGCAAGGTACAATACATTAGTCGATTCATATCGAAACTCACCATGATCTGCGAAACCATATTCAAGAAATTAAAGAAAACAGATCACACCATGTGGGATGATGACTGTCAGAAGGCTTTCGACCGAATCAAGGAAATAATAGCCAAACCGCCAGTACTCATGCCACCCCAACGAGATCAACCTCTTGGTTTATATCTCACGGTAACCGAAATGGCCATGGGCGCCATGCTAGCTCAAACCGTAGGAACAGAAGAAAAAACCCTCTACTACCTTAGTAAGAAGTTCTTGGAGTACGAGTGAAAATACACACCACTCGCGAAGACATGCCTCGCTCTTGTGTGGGCAACGAAGAAGCTACGCCACTACATGCTTAGCTACTCCGTCAAAATATTCTTCAAAATGGATCCTGTCAAATACCTCTTCGAGAAACCCATTCTCAATGGACGTCTAGCGAGATGGACTTTGATGCTCTCTGAGTTCGATCTTAAGTATGTGCCTTTGAAAGTCATAAAGGGGCGCGCCGTCGCCGAATTCTTCGCAGAGAATCCCATCAATGATACACAAACGATAGACACTTGGTCATTTCCGGATGAGGATATACTCCAAACAGATGTAGACTCCTGGGACCTATATTTTGATGGAGCATCGAACTTAAGAGGATTTGGAATAGGGGTGTTGCTCATTTCTCCTGAAGACGAGCATACACCAATCTCTGTCAAACTCGACTTCGAGGTGACAAATAACAATGTAGAATACGAAGCCTGTCTCATTGGATTGCAAGCGGCAGTAAGTTTAGGCATCAAGAATCTTCGAGTACACGGAGATTCCTCTTTGATCATCAATCAAATTACGGGATCTTGGAAAATCCGAAGCGAAAGCTTGACACCTTATCAAGCCAGAATAGACCAAGTGGCCCAATTCTTCGATCAAGTAACCTACTTACATCTACCTCGAGAAGAAAATCAATTCGCGGATACTCTTGCAAAACTCGCATCTTTGATTAACATGCCGGATAGTATGGTAGAAATGCCTTTATGCATCGAACGACGATCAGAGCCAGCTTATGTGCACCAAATCACCGATGAAGAGGAAATTACAGAGGAGCCTTGGTTCCAAGCAATCCTAAACTTCAAACTCAACGACACTTATCCACCGGAAATGGACAAAAGGGGACAACGTGCTATCCGTTTGCTAGCTTCCAAATACGTCCTCATGCAAGGAGAGCTATAAAAAAGAACACCTCTTGGTGTAATCCTACGTTGTCTTGATCATTCACAGGCACGAAAAGTGATGGAAGAAGTCCATGATGGAGAATGTGGCCCTCACATGAGTGGACCCATGATGGCAAAGAAAATCACACGTTTAGGATATTATTGGACCACGATGGAATCTGATTGCATCAAATATGTGAGACATTGCCATAATTGCCAAATCTTCGGGAATGTACAACATGTTCCTCCCTCATTGCTTTACACCATGACATCTCCTTGGCCCTTTTTTGCTTGGGGAATTGACATCATCGGCAAGATCACTCCAGCCGGAACAGGAGGTCACTGTTTCATCCTAGTAGCAATTGATTACTTCACCAAGTGGGTAGAAGCGGCTTCCTACACCAGTCTTACAGCCAAAAATGCGGCAAAGTTCACACAAACCAATATCATCTGTCGATATGGTTGCCTACATGAGATCATCAGTGACAATGGATCACATTTCTAAGCTGAGACTGAACAATTGCTAGCCAAATACAAAATCAAGCATCACCACTCCTCGCCATATAGACCACAAACCAATGGCGCGGTAGAGGCAGCAAACAAAAACGTTGTCACAATTCTCAAGAAAATGATTGAAAACTATAGAGACTGGCCAAGCAAGATACCCTTAGCTTTATGGGGATACCGTACTTCCCTTAGGATGCCCACTGGGGCTACTCCTTTCTATTTGACCTACGACATGGAAGTCGTACAACCAGTCGAGCTACAAATACCATCCTTCCGTATTTTACTCGAAAGTCAAATACCCAAAGACGATTGGAAGAGGGATAGATATGAAGAACTCATTCTCCTGGATGAATGAAGGTTACGTGCATTGCATAATGTGCAGACATATCAGGCGCGTATCAAACGAGCCTTCAAAAAAAGGGTTAAGCCAAGGAACATCAGAGAAGGAGATTTGGTCCTCAAATCCATTAGGGCTCTTTTACCTGTCGATCCATGAGGAAAATTCAAACCCAATTGGGCCGGACCATTCCTAGTCAAGTCCATACTTCCAGGGGGTGCGGTTAGAATCACAGACCTAGACGGGAACGAATTTACCATCCCAACAAACCTTGACCAATTAAAACGTTATTATGCCTAGAATAGGAGCAAAAACGCGCCTCGCGTAACCTCATGTGTCGCTCTTGTGGCACGAAATAAACGGCCCCTGGCCAAGCTGAATCAAGCTAATGTCATCTTGCTCTTGCATTTTGACAATTTGTCATTCTCATATCATCAAATAGACTAAATTGCATTTTCGGAGTTAGTAAAGCACATGCTTATTTTCTAAAGTTCATTACAAGCTCTTGCTTAGAACAATTATTCTTTTACATTTACTCGAACTACGCACAGGGGTTTGATTTCATTTTTTTAATGAATACGTAGGCAATCCTTCACGGGATACAACCAACTTAATCGCTCTAAATGTAAATAGAAGGACATTTGCAAATGCATTTGAAATTCGACAAGAATAATGAAAAGAAAATCACAACGGTTTCATAACCAATCAACCTCTTTTATTTTATTCATAATAATAATACGTTACATAATAAATATAAATAGGATAGGATTCTAAAAACCCCACCTTCTTATTACAATAATAATAATAATAAATAATAATAAAAGACATAAGCTACTCTTCCATTTTCCCTTTGCCTTTGTCATTCTTATCACACTTCTTGTCGCGACCTCGAGCCGGACGCTCCTGTGCCACTTCCGACCTAATCACCAATGGTCTCTCTCGTGGTCTCGCTTTGCCATTCTTGCCAACCACCATCTCGACGGCAGGAGAAGTCTTCGGTTTCTTCGAAGGATGAACAACTCGAAACCCGGCTTCTTCCTCTCCCTCGGTCAGATGCTTCTCCTTCTCCTTTTCCACCTCGCGAACCTTGTAGTCAACAGGTTCACGTTTCCTCAGTCTCTCGCGTTCCTCCGGAGTAGCATCTTTCCTCCACCACATATAGGAATCTGACACCCATAGAGCACTGACAGAAGAATTCAAGAACCAAATGTTCCTCTGAGCCCATTTGATGGCCTACTCTCTTCGACTCTCCGTAGTAAGCGCCACGGCAGTCTGCGGGACAGTGTCAAGCTTCGGGATCATCTGCTTCAATCCAACCTGCCTCATCAACCTCTCCGGGAAGATGCATATCATAAACTCCAAACCGGGAATGCGAACAGCTCGGGTAGGATCCAGGGAAGATACTCCAGTGACAGATTTGAGATGCCACCATGGTATGATCCATCTAATTAAAGGGCCATCTTCACTTTCCAACTTGTTTTCCCAGTAGTTGCACACTCGAGTGAAGTCCACCATGTAAAGCCTGGTCCTCATTGCAATCGAACGAGCATGGTAAGAAGGAACATTATCTGGGGGCTCGATCAATCAAAGACGCTCCATAAGCCAAACCTACCGAAATCGGGTATCAAAAAAAAAAACGAAACAAAAAAAGAAAGAGAAAAAGAAAGAAAAGTATTCTTTTACCTGCAAAATAATGGGGCTTCCCAAATAAGGTAGGTCGCGATTGGCTTTCCTGTTATCTAAGCCCAATAGGATCTCTCCTAAACACAAACAAGCTGGGCTCCTGCGCAGCTCCATTTGCTCAATCAGGCTCAAAAGACGAGTGTCGCCCCTCATGTCCTCATCAACATGTCCTTGAAGGACATATACATGTAATAGGCAAAACCCTAATACCCTTCATCTTGCAACATAAGAAACAGTAGGATCAGCCTTATTAATGAAGCGATCGATGAAATCCAATATTCGCACTCCTTTAGAAGTCACAAGACGGTCAACATCAACTCTGGCAAATCCAAGCAAGTCTCTAAACTTATTCTTATACCCTTGAGAAGTGGAGGGAATAGCAGGCAAATGTTCCGGATCCCAACCACCAATCGCAGCAATCTCCTCAAGAAACGGGCAAATGTCGCCTCCAGGGAAGGCAAATACGTGATGACGGGTCCCAATAGTCAAGACAAGCATCGAGAAACGGTTTGACTACCTTGATCAATTTCAAGCTCAAGAGTTCTCCAAAATTATAAGAACCCATGTCATACTTCTCCACACTAGAGAACTCATTTGTCCATTCTTTTAGACTAATTTCAAGAGTATTCATGATGTAGGCTTATTTTGGGAGTTTTGTGTAATAAGACGAAGAAAGACGGAAGAATTATGTGAACAAAACCTCCTTCGATGTCTCTATTTATACTAAAAGCTGTTTCCTAAAATCCGTCAAAACGGACGCATTGGGAAATAACCGCAGCAGGTGCTGCGCCTCTTGGAAGGGACGCAGCTCTTGCTGCGCCTCTTCCTCAGTTGTTTTTCTGTGATTTTCCGGGTTGGATCTTTCCTAAATTCCTCAACGAATAATTTCCTATTCATACGGGTTATTATTTTGGTAAATGCGTCAAGTTACCATATTTCGTGGTTCCTAATTTCGCGGGCATGCATCTCGAGACGATATCGACATTTTCGTCATTTTAGCACACTTGAACATTCCTCTTTAATTTTCTTTTTGAGAATCATTTCACCAATTTAATTTCATTTATTCTTTTTTACATTTTGGTATTTAATTTCATTATATCATTTTTCGAACTTTACCTCTTTTCCTTTTGGGGAATCATTTCACTCTCCACTCCAAACTTACATGTTTTTATTTTTTCGTTTTTTAGGGGGTAACCCTCCCTACCGTCCGGTCATTTCCGACCAAATTTTCGGTCATTTCCGACCAAATTTTTGCATTTTGCCATTTCCGACCAAATTTTTGCATTTCTGGACATACTTTTTTTGCATTTTTGAGTCATTGTTTCGCGCTAATTTAGGCCACATGTACAAATATATGTTCTGTGTGATTTCTGTGTAAATTTCGGCAGCATGACGGCGTAAACCGTCATCTACCAAACCTGTTCAAAGCTAACCTGAAGGTACAAACAAAGCAACCCAGCAGCAAAGGCACGCAGGCCATCATATATACAACCAAAAAAGGGATATGTACACCAAACTGGGGGCTCGAGCCCCAAAGAAAAATCCAAATGTCCGAAAATGTACAAATGTACAAAAATACAGCCAAAAACAAGAAACAACAAGAAAGCTACTGCTCGCCGTCGTCTAGCCCAGCAACTCTCAGCAACCTTGGCGCCGCGAACCTCGAGCTCCCTCAGCAGGCGAGTCGTCTCCTCTCGGGACTGGGCAAGCTCTCGCTCCAGCTCGCGCTCCCTCTGCAAACGACAAAATTGGCTCGTGTCAATCATTTCAAGCATAAAGGAAGATTAGAAAACTCAAAAATAAAGTAAACGGAGGGTTCATACCTGACGTCCTCGGCCACCAGCAAGTGCCTCAACGGCGGTAGCCCGCACCCGGTTGGCTACCCTTCACAAAGCCACGAACCGGGATGGCGCGACCTGCATTTCAAAAGGAAAATGTTTAGCAATTGAGCAAACTCGAGAAAATGTGTTCTTACACGAAAACTATATAGACTAGAAGACTCACCCTCCGGATCAGATGCTGCCAATCGTCCAGGCCAGCATCTCTCACCGCCACGTCAAAGTCGCGTAGCTCGGAGATCGTCGTCATCCCCGTCGTGTCGGTGTACTCAAGAGTCTCGGGGTACTCTGGGGGCTCGATGCCCGCCGCCTTGACCTCCTGCAAAGTCGGATGATTTCCGTTAATCGATGATCTTTAATCGTATGCTCAAATAATCAAAAATGAAAGAGGGCAAAGCACTTACCACAACCGGCCAGTACGCCAACCTCCCGTAGAGGAACGCCGAGTAGTCCTCACCAGGAAGAAGGAGGGCGTCGCCACCGACGCCACCCAGTTCAGCCTCCCTCTCAGCCTCAGAAGGCTCCCTAAACATCGTCCGAGGATGATCGATGGGAACCATAAAGACATCCTGATGCGGGAGCATTGGAAGATAGCAAAAATGAGGTACTCATTAGTCGAAATGTAACTCAAATACCAAAAGGTTTCAAAATGGGTTCGAGTTATGTGACGATGCTGAAATGGGAGTGCAACAAAGGAGGAAGCAGTGAAGGCACGGTTTCCAATGCCGTGTAGAAACACAGAATTCCAGCCATGTATGTTACACAGTTTTCCTAAACTGTGTAGAATTAGCTTAATTAATTTAGTACTGTTATTAGTTTTCGAATAAGTTTAGGAAAGCTCTGTTATTTCCTAATTCTAGTTTTATTTAGTTTCCACAAATCTAATTTTTGTTAGTTAATTATATAATAAGTTTCCTAGTTAGTTTAGGAAAGATAGCTTGAAAGATAAGTTGGGGAATTAGATCTCGAGTCAGATTGTGACATCGAGTAGGACTATAAATAAGGACCGATTGTGGCCTTATTTTTCAGAATATTTCAGAAATACAATAAAGTTTACAGTTCGTAAAACTTGTGTCAATCTTGCGAGATTAGATTAGGACTCTTCCTTACGAGGCTGAGTTATAGCAAATTGAGCTATAACCTTGCGAGGTTAGAACAAGATTAGCTATTCTATCCCTTATTTTCGGTTCTTTATTCACAATATCCACACAATATCATCAAATCACACATTACATTCACAATACAATCAACAATTCCGCTACAAAATTCTACAAACCCTAATTTGTTCGTTCAAAACCTCCTTGCGAGGTTAGAACAAGATTAGCTATTCTATCCCTTATTTTCGGTTCTTTATTCACAATATCCACACAATATCATCAAATCACACATTACATTCACAATATAATCAACAATTCCGCTGCAAAATTCTACAAACCCTAATTCGTTCGTTCAAAACCTACGAATTCTATATCACATCCCGAGAGCACTGCCGAACCAAGCGCTCGCCCAAGTACCACACAGGACCCATCGACGTCCTCAGCAGCAGCCGGCTCGAGCTCCTAGGTCGAAGGACCTCAGCCACGAAAGGAGGAGCGCCTACGTACTCCTCCCAAGGCCTAGGCTGTGACACCCTCACTTATCGCGGAAAAGTAAACACGTAATTCTAGAATAAAACTGCATGGATATGTTTGTAATAGGTTCATTATAGTAAAAACCTGTAATTTTTAAAACCTGAACCTGTTATAAAGATATCCAAATTGGAAGGTGTCAAACATGCAAGGTCCAAAATAAATCTCATGAATGAAACATCGCTAAAGTCGCGAAACAAAGTTATACAAACCAAATATGAGAAAGGGAGACATATGTCCCTAAAAAGTATGTGACATAAAAAGTGTTTAAGGGTCACAATAAAATAAAGCCAATTTAGGTCTCAAGGTTACTTTGCTCGCTAGCTCGTCCATGTACCCCATATATGCATCACCTACATCAAATCGCATTTTATACAAATACGAAAGCCACAGTCAGTGGGGAGTAACTCCGAGTTCTCCCAGCCACGAAATGTCATAATTAATATAACATGTAAACATAAGAATATGAATATGAATAACACATAGCCTTAGCATATAGATGCTAGACAATCGTGCTTATCATGTGAACAACAAAATAACAACACATAGTCCTAGCATGCGAATACTAGACCGACTCATACTACACTATCATGTGAATCATATAACATCCAGGAATCCAAACTCTATCAACCATAGCCGGCTTGCATCTCACCTTCTATGATTCATAGAATCATCAAACAAGAAAGGACAATATATCAAAGACAGGCATAAGTTCTTAGTACGGTCAATAGTCACTCTGTAACTCGAGTCTATACCACGAGGTAGGGAAGGTAATCGAACCGGTATCTTGGCTCAGAGGTTCTATCAAAACATGGCCAAGACACAACACAACCCTAGCCTAAAATCTCACAGAGACCTAGACATGCGGATACACACCACCGCACCCAAGACCCACAATTTTTCTAAAACAAAGTGAGTACCCTAAGGAGTCCACCAAAGGGTTGGCTAGTACTTAAGCTGACCACTTACTCTCAAAATAAGTAACGAGGTCATGCCCCAACTTGGATATAAACCCACCAAGTCAGGAACACAGAGGCTATTAAGCAGTGAACATACACTCGTCAAAGACTATAATGACCTATCTATGATGAAGGCCGAAATACTCACCTAGGACCTAGTCCCAGCTAGTCCCAGCTTGAATATATTAGCCCACACCACACAAGACAAGTAGGATACCCAATTAACCATAAAAGGGACAAAGAGTCCAAACTTGTACATATAAATGATCACAAGCTAGCATATGGAAGGCTACGCAAAAGCATATTCAGCTGATAATCCAACAAAATCTCCAATATCAATAATAATCCAAATTCCAGCTAACCGTTAATCTCATAATTCATGAGAACAAGCTAAAATGGCAAAGAGACAACAAGATTCAAGTATAAGGCAACCAATTCATCCAACAACCAACATGTGAAATGATAATTACAAATATCAAGGCATGACATAAAACCTCCACTAACAATCAATCTCACCTCAAAGACAAACCCTCGACCCGAGTCCCGCGACGGGTCATCGGTCAAATCGAGGCTGACTGGTTAAAACCTAGTTTGACCAAACTCGTTCGGTCAATCTGGCCCAGCTCAGAGTCTTGGCCTATTTTGGCCCAAATTACAAAATGTATCACAATGTCATTCTCATGCTATTTCCAATTTCTATCATGTGAAAAACGAAAGTAAAACATTATCAATCACCTAAACACTTAACAAACAACAAACACAACATCAACTACTAATGTGACATTAATTCGTCGAGTAACTCGGAATAGTTACCTTACGCTAGCAAAGAGACAAGTAATAACTTGATAAAGCTTCTAAAACCCAAAATTACTCTTCATCTTCAACCACATATGAGCCACCTAAAATAATTATGTGAAAGGACGATATTAACGAATTATCTTTATATAAAATATGAGACGGAAATTAATTTAATTATATTTTAAATAAACCAAACTAGCGTCAAAACAATTTATGGACACGGCTCAAAAGTTATTATGACAACCTCAAACTCGGCCTAACCACCAACTACACATGGCCTCAAACTCGTGACTTAGCTAGGCCACTGCCTAGGCCACGACCATCAAACTCGCCTAAAAGCAAGCCATAAGGAGTCCGACACGACCACCACCCGACTACCCATAGCCACCCTTCACCCTACTTCATAACCTGACCCAAAAATCAGTCCAAAACAGAACCCAAAAGATGCCTAAGTTCGACCCCAACTCCAGTCCTCAAATGCAAAGTGAAAACCCACGATGACGGCTCTCGTCCCTGCCCAAAACAGAGTACCAATCGTCCCCTTAAGACTCCATTCTCGCGCCTAAAAACAGACCTAGCTGAGCCAACTAAGTCAGCATTTAAAACGGTTTTGGAGCGGAAATCCACAAGTATAAAGCAACTCAAAAACAGTCCCTAAAGACTACAAAAATCGCCCCAACACAGAGTCCAAATTAGTCCAAAACAATCCCTACATGTCAGTATACACTGTCTCCACTATAAAACACACCAATTATCACCCAAAACAATCCATACATGTCAGCATACACCGTCTTAAATATACCCCATACTAGCTAGCATCCCAAATGATCCCTAGAGGTCAGTATACACCGTCTCAATCATCTCCACATATCAGTATACACCGTCTCAACTATACAACTGACTATTTAACATCCATAAGGATCCCTATATATAATTATACACCGTCTTAATTATAAAACAGACTAACCAGCATTCGAAATAAACATATTTTACAAGTAATATCGAGTAATCCGTTATCGTTACCTTTTTAATCTTCTACCAGACCGTCTATTTTAGTACATACAACCGTCTTATCATAAATAAAGCTGAAAATATAAATGGGTTTGTAAAAATACATGACGAAAATGAATTTTACTTACAACGGATTGACGAGAACGACGAAAGGAGCGCTATGGAACAAAAATAGTTGAAAACGGATGACAAACGGAGCATCAGTATCAATTTTGAAGATCAAAATTAAAACGAAGGAAAAGAAGAACATAGAAGGGAAGAAGAAGACGTGAAGGGATGAAGAAATGAGGCAGCAGTCTGCCAGCCTGCTATTTAATATACGTACGTTTCTTCGTCGTTAAGAAATTTCGATCGTTATTAAAACCGTTTCGAGTTAAATTTAACCGATTTAAGTAAAAGTTTCAGTAATAAAACGGAATCAATAATAAATAAATTTAATGAGTGAAAATAAAATAAACTCAGCTAGTTAACGTAAATAATACAATATCAGCTTGAATCGGAATTATTAGCGATTTTTACAAAACTAACGGATATTAATAAAAATTGCTAATTTAGTGAAATAAGCTCAAAATAGCTAATTGGACGGTTTTGTTCCCAAAATCCATCTCGGGTTTATTTAAAACAACTTTCATAAGGACTCGTAAAGAAACGGAAATTATTAAATAAATAAACTCGAACTAATTTCAATAAACTCGAACTAACTTTAAATAAACTTATTAATGATTATTAAAATTAACGTATCGAATTATGATGAAATTAATTAATTAGCTAAGCATAAATATATAAATCGTTAAATGATGTAATTAAATTCAAAATAGCAATTAAAAGAATTTTATCCAACTTAATAAAATACGGGGTGTTACAATCACCCCATCTTTTAAAAAGTTTCGTCCTCGAAACTTGAAAGTATAAATGAAAGGTTATAAAAATAAAACTGAAATTGGAATCGGTAACCAAAACATTTAAAAGGTCACTTATCGTAAGAATCAAAATTCTTTCAAAAGTTTCAAATAAAATTTTTCGACAGAACCAGATTCTCATCAAAGGAACGGAAGTGCTCTCGTTGCGCACGATCTAGGAAGACCGAGTTATGAAAACCGACAATTGTCTTGTACAAAATATTCCCTAACCTTGTTCAAGTTTCACCCTTTTGGCTACACGTAAGTGTATTATCCCCAGCGGAGTCGCCAAACTGTGGACATGGGTCATGGGGGGCGCTTGGGAAACAAGCGTTTGCATTTGTGGAGTCGCCACCAATTTATTGTGGAAAATTGGAAACCGTTCGAATACCTCGTGCCATGTCACGACACAAAGTAGTGACATGAACACCAAGAACTCGTTAGCCTTAGCATTCTATGTCTAGAATGACTCTCGTGGATGCCAATGAACACGGATGTTCACAGAGATCTGGAGTAAGGGGTGAGAATACGTATTAGGAAGTTCTTTTGATCGAACAACTAATCCCGCCCGCCTCGATAGCGGCCTCTACTAATGATTAGGGAAAATCATCTATACTCGATATATTGTCGATTATATGCATGCAATGCAACATCCAACGTTTTAATCCTAACATGTGAAGAATTAATACTAAGTCGGTTATCACGTAATTTATCATACAATAAATGTCAAAGTAGGAATTTAGGTTTATTACATGTGAGAGCATACAATACAATAATAAAAGGGATACAATAATGAAAATTACAATAATTACATCGGATTGATGATTTATGTCGAAAATACTCTTAAAACGGATAATTTGAGAAAGAAATAATAAATAAATTAACGAATAGGAATTAGGGTGATAATACGAATAGTAGTTAAATACGTAATTAAAACTAAGTCAAGGCAACACAGGAGTTCAGAAACAGAAGTCAGCCAGGAATAGGCGCAGCAGAGCTGCGTCCTCTGGAAGAGGCGCAGCAGTCACTGCGTCTGTTCCTTGGCTCAGTTCTGCTGTGAAGCCGGAATTGCAAGTCGTTAATGTTCGTTGGTGATTTTAATGCTTGATTATACTATTTGACTCGGGTGAAGGTGATTAACAGGTTACTTACATGCGATAAACGGTCGTAAAAGCAATAAACATGGATGAAACTAATTAGGACGAATTATTTACAAGATTAATGAGGATTAATTAACAAATTAATAACTAAACAAATTAATTAGGTTAACTACGAGGAATTAAGGACGGACTAATGTTGAATACGATAATTAACAGGTGAGAATCTATCAAAGATCGAATTCCAGAAACCCAATATAAATGAATCGAATTTCTGCAACCCGGATTTGACTTTAATGACGAAAACCCGCAAATATTAGTTATAAGGGATTTAAGTCGGGAATTTAATGATGAACAATATGTTAACGATGATGAACAATATTGATAACTATCATGTGAACGAAATAAGAACAAACAATGGCGAGAGAAAACAAAAAGACGAAACCAACAGAAGACGAAGGAAGAAAAAGAGAAGCAGGATTGGCGACAACCTTAGGAAGAGGCGTAACAAGTGCTACGTCCTTTCCAAGAGGCGCAGCAGTTGCTGCGTCCCTTCTCGACGTGTGTCTCCTGTTAATCCGTAAAAAAGGGGTTTAAACAAAGGGTTTTAGAAATCGGTTTTAATTGTATTTTCGACATAAATCTTACAATATGATTACAATAAATGAATAACAATAAATAAAAGGGAGATTTACACCCTCAGACTTACATGTTTGACGAAACGAGATGAACTAAGTTTATGATTAGTGATGCTCGACTCGAATGCAACGAAAGTGCCCTCGTAAGAGGAAAACGATTAAGATTGATTAAAGTTGATTATGGTGGAGTTGGTCAAATTGGTCGGTCATACAAAACGAGGCTGGTACTCAGAAAGATCCGAGCTTACGTGGTCGAATGTTCAAGCACGTAGGCGCCAAAAAGTAAGAACGTGGCCTAGAATGCAAAGGGAGAAGAGAAGGGCGACACTCGCGTGAGAAATATGTGAGACCGAAAGTCTCTATTTATACTAATCACACGGAGGAAGTAGGGTTTTCGGAGAAACTTTGGAAGTGAATCTCGAAAGGATATGAAAAGATACGAAAAAATACGCAGAAAAGGACTTGGGAAGAGGCACAGCAGGCACTGCGTCTCTTGGAAGAGGCGCATCACTTGCTGCGTCCTTTCCCAAGTGGTTTCCTCCTGCGGAAGAAAGATTTCCGTGTTTAGTTTATGGAATAACGGAATAATTTGGTTTTCCTTAATATTTTGTGTGAATATTACGGGAAATTGTTTACCAAAGACTAAAGATTTATAAAATATGGAATAGAAATATCCGGAACATTCCAGAACATTCCGACTCGGCATTTTAATGGTTGTCAGAAAATGAAGACGGTTTTAGACCCGGACTCTAAATGTACTCTAATTACTGCCAAAACGACCGTATCGGCACGTAGATGACATTTAAGAGGTAGACATAAATGTTTGAGCGATCAATTAACGATAAACTTACGAACTGTCACAAATCGTTCCGCGTAGAAAACACGCAGCCCAATCATCACCGGCTGGTTTGCGAGAGGTGCAGAAATGAGGTATCTACAGATGCTCCTATTGAGGTTGAGAAGGAGAAAGATGTGGAGGATGCTCCTCCAAGGGAAGTTGTTGAAACACAAGTGTCATTTCTCCACCGTCTAGCAAAGCACAAGGAAGAGAGTAAGTTTGGTAAGTTCCTGGAAGTTGCTAAGAATTTACAAGTTACCGTCCTATTTATAGAATTGCTCGCTCAAGTCTCTTCCTACTCAAAGTTTATGAAGGTAATCCTCTCTAAGAAGCGATCCTTAAATGAGATTGAGACCATTGCTTTCACCTAAGAGTGTAGTGCACCCTTACAAAACAAGTCTCTCTGAAACTTAAGGACCCCAGTAGCTATTCTATTCCTTGCACTATAGGCACATATACCATTGATAAGGCCCTTTGCGACCTAGGTGCTAGTGTAAGCATCATGCCCTATTCAATTTGTGAAAAACTTGACATGGGTGCTTTGAAATGCACTAATATCACTTTGTAAATGGCGGACCGTTCTTTAAAGCGACCTTTAGGTGTAGTAGAAGATGTGCCCGTCAAAGTTGGTAAGTTTGTCATACCCGTTGACTTCCTCATACTTTATATGGCCGAGGACTCACAAACCCCAATTATACTGGGTATGCCATTTACACACATCGTGGGTGCGTTAATCGATGTGAAAAATGGGAAGTTGACATTAGAAGTGGGCGATGACCGGGTTACCTTTAGCAAGAACAACACCAATAAAAGCCCAATGTTACAAGAGTCTTGTTATTTATTCAGCACTGTGGACTCTCCTAATGCCTCTACTACACTTCGCTCCTTACTTATGGATCTGTTGGAGGAATATGTTGGTGTTAATTGTTTTGTAGGTGACAATTTTACGGGCACAAATGCTAATAGTGCCAAAAGAAAAGGGGAATTTTATTGGAAGAGTTTCAAATGGATGCGGAACGTTAAAAGAGCTATGAAAGGAAGCTCGGAAGGTGGCGAGCTAAAGGACGAAAATTGATCAAATAAGCTTCTTATGTCGTGCGGGACGTTAAACCAGCGCTTCTTGGGAGGCAGCCGAAGCTTTTATTTGCTTTTGTGTTTAATTTTCCGCAATTTAATGTTTTTCGTAGAATTAGGAATAAATTACTAGACTTGACAGTGTTTATTTTTGTGATTTATAGGTGAAAATGAAGAAAAGGAGGCTTAAAGGAGAAATTCACGCTTGCCCATGCTAGAAACCCCGTTTAGGAACGTAAGTTTCAAAAACGGGACATAATTAAGAAATACGGAAGAAAGTCAACAAAACGGATAGAATTGGTCAACTCCGATCGGGGTTGTGTGCTTTTTTTTTTCGGGGTTATTTGGCATATGAGTAAAGGCAAAAATATTTCCTATCATCTTCTATCATCCCGATGGTACTCCCCCTTTCCTTTTCCCTTTCTCTATCATTTTCTTCACTTTCTTCACTAAAATCACAAGGAAACACCAATTCCTTCATCATTTTTCAAGATTCATTCAACCTTTAACATCATGAAGTAAGTATTCCTTTCATTTCTCCTTGATTTCATCCATTTTAATCAATTTAATCAATTTAATCAAGTTTATCAAATCCTAACTCAAATTGAGGGAAATTGATTTTGTGCTTGTTTGTGCTAGAAATTGATTATACTATGCTTTATTATTGTTTATAGGATGAATTAGTTCACTAATTTGTTATATTATACCTGTTTGGATGGATTTTTGGTTGCTTTAAGATGAATTTTTGTCTTAAAATTTCAGAAAATGGCACCTAGAAAAGCTCCTACCCAAGGTGCTTCAAAGAGAAGGAGAGGTGATGTGGATTCCTCCCAAGCTACGGAGGTTGTACAAATGCAAGAAACACCGGAGTGGCATGATCCTATCTTTCCCCGAGTCATCTTCAATAGTAAGAAACAATGGGATGATTGGGTCATCTTACGCAACAAAGGTATGAAAGCCACCAATTTTATCAATCAGGCTTCTTTAAAGAACATTGGAATTGAGAAAAATGTTAAGACTTTGTTTAAGAATCTTGATATGAAAGCTTGTTACAATATGAATTATAAAACCTTTCCCGAACTCACCCTTGAGTTCGTTCGAGTTTCATAAATAAAAAAGACAAGGTTTTATTCATTTTGTAACTTTCCGGTTGTTTAGCAATGACTATCGTTTGGATTTAGCGGATTTTGCCGCGATATTTGAATTGAAACATGAAGGCATGCATATTGACTCACCCCAAAATTACAACCCCGAATTGACTTGGGAATCCATTTCTCACTACCCATTTAGCGGTTGGGATCATGTCCCTCACCAATTTATACACTACTCCGAAATACATATTTGGCAAAGGTTCATTGGGTGGGCTTTCTTTGGGAGAAATGAGCCTCATTCAGTGAGAAGTATTGAGGTTGAAATTTTGGGTGTCTTTCTAAATGTGAATGGTTATGAGAAGTGGGGGATCAATATCCCCTACAACTTTGCGAACCACTTGACCAAGCATGGTAATGCTAAAAATAGTTCTATTGTCATGGGTGAGTTGGTTACTAGACTTGCACACCATTTTTGCCGTTTTAACCAAGAGACCACCAACTTGAGACATTTGGATGCTAGGGAAAAGGGGGATGGACTTGACTATGAATATTTTTTATCTTGTAATTGGTTTAGAAATTCTCATCCACACATGGTTTGGAAAATTGGTAGTAATGATTCTATTAGACTACCGTAAGAGAAAAAAAGAACTAAAGACCTTAGTCCATACAAAACCTCGTAGTAGGAATGCCCCCTTTACTCGCCCCACTTACCACTTACCTCTTAGGGAATAGACACCCACCACCATTGAGCGTAGTGCAAGAGGTCTACCCTCTGAAGCACGCCATTCTGCCTCTAGCATAGACATGATGGACATGATGCGAGACCTTAGTCTTAATGATAATACCATTCGTGATGATCAAAGACTTGCATTGCATCCTATTTATGATCATTTTGCTAGGCAAGGGGTAATCCAACCCGAGGGACCACACCCTTCATTCTATAACTATCCCTCGGGTGGATTTCCTCCTCTTCCTCCTCCCCCTTCTAACCATAATGCAGGTACTTATACTACTTATGCTTCTGGTCCGGATTTTTGTGGTTCGGATTATAGAGTAGAGGCATTCAATGGAGGATATGGTGGTGGATATGGTGGTGGCTATGGTGGTTATAGTAGCTATGGAGATAGACTGAAAGTGGGCAAGACATTGGTGAATATGTCACTCCTCTCCAAAGTGATGAACCAAGTGGTAGTGGGCACCAAGATGATGCATCTGGAAGTGGTAGTGGTAAGAAGAAAGGTAGAAAGGGTTTCAACTTTTGGCCCTTTTCTTGAATGAATGATGAATGAAAGAGTCCCCCGTATACATACTAGCTTGGGGGGAGGCTAGCTAGTCTAGTAAGTGTTCTTTACTTTGCACTTTAGTTTAATTTCTCGCAACTCATTAAATATGACCCCTTGTCCTTCTTATTTATGTCCTTTGAACCATTTTTATGGTTTAGTTGGTTGATTTAAATGTTGGCACATTGAGGATATTGTTATGTTTAGCTTGTCCATGTGTGTGTATGTGTGTTGGGGGGGGGTGCATTTGCATTGTAGTATAGTTTGCATTTAGAAAAATCTGAAAATTTTGAGAAATTGTGTTGTTTTTGCTTGCTTATAACCTATTTTTGTCATAAAAATGAGTTTTATGCCCTCTTGATTATCCTAATGATAGTTTATAACTAATGATTTATTCTTATTTTATGGGTAATTGCTACATGGGGTTGTCTTGACATAGTAGGTGGTAGGGATGTCAATTTCACCCGCACCCGACCAAAATCAGATCCACCCGGCTTTTACAAACGGATGAAAACCCGACTTAAATGGATGACAGGTGGATGATGGATGAAACGGATGACGGATGGACGACAGGTTGGATGAAGATTTTCTCACTCGTCATCCATCCACCACCCGATATTATTAGTTTTTTCTTCTATAAAAATAAGAATAATGCATTCCTAGAATATAAAATACAAATATTCACTTCTTCCTGCATACTTGTTTCTTGCTTTGTAGTTATTTTCATGGTCAATGACAATTGAATCAAGAAGAAGTAGGTACTCGTGTCTTCATCTACAATTGTGCAAGCAGTGACTAAGATTTGTTGTAGTTTGAAGTTGAGCATATGAGCTTTACGCCTTATTATCCAATACACATTAAGCTCTAACAAAAAAAAAACCTTGTTGTTTTTCAGCGAACTAAAATAAACTAATTTAACTTGAGTTTTTATATTCAAATTTCTCACTCTTTAGCTTGAGATATGTGTATTTAATCACCCGATCCACCTATTTCATCCGTGACTGATGGATGGATGGATGAATGACGGATGATAAGTTTTATGGATGATGGACGGGTTGGATGAGATTTTAAAGCGACAGATGGATGATGGGTATAGGTTTACCCGACCCGAAACTGATCCATTGACATCCCAAGTAGGTGGGAGATGGAAAATGAACCGAATAGGCTTGATCTTGACTATTGGCAAGTTACAAAATGGTAAGGTAGAACCTCCTTGCACCGGTACATCTATACCCGGTTTCACTTAGGTGGGAGTAGGTCTCCTTATGGTGTGTGTTATATCAATAACGCATAAGTATGGTTTTTATTTCATCTCTTATTAAGCATTGCATTAATATCTTGTAAGCATGAAGCTATTCACATTGTTTTGTTGCCCATTTCTAGCCTTTTACCACATCATTTTTACACATTATACTAGCTACGTATAAACATGCCTACCTTGTTGAGCTATTAACCGTTTCATGTGTGTTTGGGTGCTCATTTGGTATGTTCTTATTATATATTATCAATGTGAGCTTGGTGAAAATCATGAAAGAAAGAAAAGTAAAAAAATGAAAGAAAAGAGAAGCATGAGGAAAGAAAAGAAAAGAAAAGAAAAGAAGAGAAAATTATGTTTAGTGACTTCCATGTTATTACTCAAAAGAAATTGGGAAGTTCACTTATATTTTGCATTGCAAAAGAAGTCGATTCACTAAATATTGGCTCGAGTTTTATCAATTAGTTTGGGTTCGGGATTTGAATTGTGCATCCATGCACACTTTGGTTAGTTGTTAGCTTGACTTAGCTCCACTTACCAATAATCATTTGTTCCCCTTTCTACCCGGGATTTGAATTAAGCATCAATGCACACTTTGGTTAGTTGTTAGCTTGACTTAGCTTCACTTACCAATAATCATTTGTTCTCCTTTCTACCCATTTCCAATTACCTTCTTCTTAACCATATAACTTCTTTTTCATGCTTGCATTTGAATGTTTTGACTTGTGGTTTTGAAATGATTACCATATTAGATTGAGGGCACATTCTCGTGAGTCGACGATAGGTGAGTATTTTCACACAAAATGTCTTTTCACATACAAATGAGTTTGAGTGCATCGTGAGAGTCCATTAGTCAAAAGATCATGCAAGAGCTTAAAAGTTCGTTCAAAGTATTCCATGTTACGTCGTCATGTAAATCTCATCCATGTTTTTGCATTATTCCTTATGCCTATGTTGCCTCGGGGTTTGAATCATTATGCTTAGCTTGTTATAGGATATTGCAATTGATAAGATATAGTTTCTTGCTTAGGGACAAGCGAGAGTTTATCTTGGGGGAGTTTGATAAGTCCATTTTATATAGACTTTATCTCCTTATTTTGGCTATAATATACATGTCAATTGCACTAAATTTAGTGATTTTATGAGCTAATATTTTATTCTAGTTGCCTTTGCATGTTTTGTCGCATTTTATAGGAAGTTGAGCTTTTAGAAGCTTGTTCCATCACTTGTGCAAGTAACTAGAAGCAAGGCTAAGTAAAGAAGCAAACATTGGACCAACCTTGAAGTGTTACATGGATTTACATGCATAAAGATATGGATTAAAATGAGAATTGCAAAATAAAGTCTTATGCAAAGTCAAGCCCAAGATTTGAGGTCCAACGAAGGTGGAAAACTTGGATACTTAGTAAAGCTTAAGATGCCAATTGAAGAGCTTAACCAAGTGATTAAACAAGGCATTAAAAACCAAACTTTGGATTCCTTGAGCATTAACTAGAGGATTTAAGAGGACTGGACTGAAGAGCCACAACCCCGATCGGGGTTGGCATCCCCGATCGGGATTGCCTTGCCCTAAGCGTTTACGTTTCAAGTCCTAGCTCCCTATAAATAGAGAGTTAGGTCCAACTTAATTAGCATCTTATTTACACCGTAAAATATCACATTTCTTGTATTATTAAGCACACAAATATTCTCTTAAGTTTTCATAGTTAGTTTACATTTGCATGTTATAAACAATTTCCTTCTTATTAGAAGTTCTTATTCAAGTTCCATTTGGTTATTTCATTGCGTTTCAAGTTCAAGATCTATTCCTTATTCGGTAATTCTAATTTTAGTTTATTTAGTTTACATTTCTATTTTAGTTATTACATAGCTTTATCATTATTATTTAGTTTTAACATATTTTAATTCTATCACATAGTTAATTCTCATATTCCATAATTCATTCTTTAGTCTATATCATTTCTATAATCATGTTTAGCATTTCATACATCATAGTTTGTAGTCCACATTTCAATATGAGTAGCTAAATCTCCTTTGTCTGGAGACTAGGGAAGCCATGCAATAACTAATATAAGTAAAATGATAAATTAGGTTGATATAATATTGTCCAATTGTTTCTATCACATGTTTGTATCGTCACGACTAATCTTCGTTTCGTGGCCATATTCATCAATTAAGTTTGTTAATTCGTTCTATAAGTCGAGAGTCATGGAATCGGATTAGAATAAACATGTGTAGTAGGACGATCTAGTCATATCGAGAGAGGTCTAGGACCCGACCTGTGGTTGACACTAATATCGAGAGGTGGGTATCTTTAGCCTAAATAATTGACAATTTTATTTATTCCGAGTTTAGCATGAACATATATATATATATATATATATATATATATATATATATATATATATATATATATATATATATATATATATATATATATATATATACATAAACATATATATACAATTACATGTGTGACCCGACTCCCCTAAACTCCTTTAATCATATATTTTACATCGTTTTATTTGCTAGATAACAAACCAACAAACCAAACCAATCGTT
Organism: Silene latifolia; assembly: GCF_048544455.1. Taxonomy (NCBI): domain Eukaryota; kingdom Viridiplantae; phylum Streptophyta; class Magnoliopsida; order Caryophyllales; family Caryophyllaceae; genus Silene; species Silene latifolia. The sequence continues at coordinate 105,075,946 of NC_133531.1, forward strand.
ATCGACCTTGATAGAAGTCTACTCGTTGCGTTTCATAACGCAATTCCCGTCTCCTTGTGTTTGACCCCTTGTACTACATTAATTTGTGTCAAAGGAAAATTATCTTTGTTAGGTGTGCGACATAGCACTACTACAAATACAGGCAACCATAACGGCCCTTTAACAACGCTTATTCACGAAAATCATCAAAACACGTTGTAGAATTTATTCCGCGAATTTTACGAAACTTAATTACAACGGTTATGTGTTGTTAACCGTTGTTATTGGTTTTAACAACGGGTCATACTTAAACAACCGTTGTTAATGAAAATACTAATAACAACGGTTAAATTTTAACCGTTGTTAATGGTTTGGCGCCAAATTAGTGAAAAGTAATCACAACGGTTATATTAGAACCCGTTTTCAATACTTTTTAACAACGGTTGTATACTCAATAACCGTTGTTATTAATATTATGAAAATCTTAAGAACAACATATTGCTTTATTCTGCTATACGCTACAAACACAAACACAAGCTAATAATGCTACTATATCATCCTCCATTCCTCCCTGATCGTCTCTCTGTCTTCATCTCCGTCACTGTTGTCACGTCTTCTCTCCCTCATCGTGTTTATCAATCAGGTATATATATGTTTCTTAGCAATAACGCTTATAGATATAGGATTTTTTGGGTTATTATCTAATTTGTTGATAATTTAGCTTAATTGCTTTCCTGAATTTCGTTTATTTGTTTGCCTATTATTGTATTTTCTGAATTAGTTGCCTATTATTACGAATGTAGAATAATGACTCGAACTTGGATGATTGATGCAAATATGAGTGACCGCACCTACAAGAATGGTTTAGCTGAATTTTATGAATTCGTTTCGAACAATTTGAAAGGTTCTTCTAGTATTGCATGTCCTTGTGAAAGATGTGGTAATATTAGCTATATGGCTTTTCCGGACGTTAAAATACAGCTAGAAAAGTGGAGATTTAGTCGATCCTATAGACTTTGGATTTTTCATGGGGAATCATTAGAGGAAGAGAATAACTCTGAAGAAGATGATGTTGAGGTACACGAAAGGCTAACTGATGATCCTGAGTTTGCCGAGTTTTTTGAGTTGGAAGAGTTGGAAGTAGAGAAGTTGAATGTTGGGTCTATAGATAATGAAGAGAATGATGATGAGTCGATTGCTTTTGAAGATGTAGGTGATGACACTAGTAATTGGGATGACCTTAACAACATGTATGAGAAGTTGTGTGAGTCTGAAGCACCTCTATATCCTGGTTGTAAGTTCACAAAAATGTCGGTTGTGGTGAAGTTGTATAATATCAAGGGGGCAAATGGGGTGAGTGACACGTGTTTCACTAGTTTTTTAGCCTTGATAAAGGAGTTGCTTCCTGATGGTAATGTTCTACCTGTTAAGACATATGAGGCGAAAAAACTAATAAGAGGAGTGGGTATGAAATATGAGAAAATACATGCATGTCCAAATGATTGCATATTGTATCGGAAATTATATCAAAACTTAACCAATTGCCCTAAATGTTTGGAGTGGCGTTATAAGGATAAGGAAGGGATCCCGGCTAAGGTGTTGTGGTATTTTCCATTGATACCAAGAGTCATAAGGATTTATGCGAATCCCGATGATGCAAAAATGTTAACTTGGCATGAAACAGGAAGAATCAATGATGGAAAGCTAAGACACCCGGCAGATGGTAAGCAATGGAAATCGTTCGACGCTAAGTATCCCGAGTTCGGCAATGAACCTAGAAACTTACGTCTAGCACTGTCCACTGATGGAATGAACCCACACGGAAACATGAGTAGCCAACATAGTACTTGGCCAGTAGTGTTGGCTATTTATAACTTACCTCCATATGTGTGCATGAAAAGAAAGTATTTGATGTTGTCGTTGTTAATTTCCGGCCCTAAACAACCTGGAAATGATATAGATGTATATTTGGAACCTCTTCTAGATGATTTGCGATTGTTGTGGGATAGTGGGATAGAAGTATTTGATGCATATAAGAACGAAACTTTCAATTTGAGAGCGATGTTATTGTGTACAATAACGACTATCCGACTTATGGCGACCTTTACGGGCACACGAGTTCATGGGAAAGAGGCTTGTCCATTGTGTGGGGAGGATATCGAGTCTGAATACTTGAAGTCTTCTCGTAAGTATGTGTATATGGGAAATAGGAGGTTCTTGTATCATGAGCATTGTTATCGCAAGATGCAAAAAGCATTCAATGGAAGACAAGAACTTCGTCAACCTCCTAGAATTTTGAGTGGGCATGAAGTTTATCAGAAAGTAAAGCATATTGAGATAGATTATGGGAAGAAGAGCGGCTCTAAATTGTCTACTCGTGGGTATAAGAAAAGATCCATATTTTTTGATAAACTTCCATATTGGCCGACTGGAGGTCGAGCATTGCCTCGATTTCATGCACATTGAGAAAAATGTCTGTGATAATATTATCAATACCCTTCTCAATGTTCCTGGTAAAACAAAGGATAACGCCGCAGCTAGGGAAGATATGAAAATGATGGGTATTAGGCTAGAGTTGTCACCACGAAGAGAGGTAATCGTACATTTTTACCGCCAAAGCGCTTTTACCCTTTCACGGAATGAGAGAAAAGAGTTCTGTGCATGCTTGAATGGAATTAAAGTGCCACATGGTTATTCGTCGAACATCAAAAGCCTAGTGTCGATGCAAGACCTAAAACTCACCGGGTTAAAGTCACATTATTGTCACACTTTGATGCAACAATTACTACCTGTGGCTATTCGTTCCATTTTACCTGAAAAGGTAAGATATGCTATAACTAGATTCTGTCTCTTCTTCCAGTCCATATGCGAGAAAGTCATCGATCCCGATGACGCGGATTCATTGCAGGACCTCGTTGTAACCTCTCTTTGTCAGTTGGAAATGTATTTTCCACCCTCTTTCTTCACTATCATGATTCATCTGACCATTCACTTGGTTAGGGAGATTTTGTACCTTGGGCCCGTGTACTTGAGATACCAGTATCCTTTCGAAAGATTGATGAAAGTCTACAAGGACTATACATCTAATCGGTATCGTCCGGAAGGTTGTATTGCTGAACGCGCTATTTTAGACGAAGCTCTTTCATATTGTTACGCTCATCTCTCTCCTGAGGAGTTGATTGGCGTTCCTAAGAATCGTCATAGTGACTGGATGACCGGAAAAGGTATTAGAGGCCGGGTTGAAAAAATTGTGACACGTGAAATGTTGCATTTAGCACACATGTATGTGCTAAACAACGAAGATGAGGTGCAACCTTATATTCAACAACACAAAGATGAGCTCAAATACGATCACCAAAACAAGACCGAGAAGTGGATTGCGAACGAGCATAAGAAGACGTTTCCAGAGTGGTTTAGGAATATTGTCTTACAGTGTACTGATCAAACTGGTGATGACATCTCTCCTAGGTTACTACGTCTTGGTTTAGGTCCAAATGCCAGGGTCACCTTTTACAACAGTTTTGCCATTAATGGATATACTTTTTACACCCGCGAGCAAGATGAGTTGAGCACAATGCAAAATAGTGGTGTGAGTTCTGAATTTGAGGCAATGCACTTTGCTACTTCAAAAGATAAAAAGCCTATTTGGGGAAAATGTCTTTATTATGGTGTTATTCAAGAAATATTGGTACTAGATTACATTGATTTCATAATGCCTTTGTTTCGATGTAACTGGGTTGATAACAACATCCATTGTGTCCGAAAGGATAAGATGGGATTTACGTTGGTCAATCTGGGTAAGGTTGGCAATAATAAGGATGATCCTTTCATAATGGCATCCCAAGCTAAACAAGTGTTCTATGTCACCGATCCTATGGATAAGAAGTGGTCTGTTGTACTATCTATAAGGAGTAGAAGGAGTAGTCCATCCGATAATGGTGATGATGATCAGGATGTCGTTTTTGAGGGAATGGATCACTCTACCACTGTATCTTATTTCGACGATGTTGACACTGATCATGAGGACACTGAAAGCATCTATATGCGTGATGACCATGGTGAAGGTATTTGGGTTAACGAAGAAACTATGACATCCAAGAAACGTCCCCGATCCTGAGATAGTTCATCAGGACACAGTGATATGGACGACCAACATTTTGAGTCATTTTCAGACCAATAATTTGATGGTTTAATTTATTGGTAAATCAATAATGGTCATTATATTGTTAAATAAAAATTCCCAAATTTGCATGGCATGGTAAATCCTGTAGCTTAGATATGCAGTATGCATGCATGCTGGTTGATACCCGTCGTTGTGAGTACCAAAGATAAAATTTATAAACTCCTATTAAGACTAACCTAGGCTAGTGGTAACAGGGTCGATCCACAAGGAGGCAGTTGTAAATTCTAGTTGTTCTATGATCAGTCTAAGGTAACTATTATGGGGGTTGAATTGAGTTGGTCTAAGTCTAAAGCAAACAAAGATAATAAACTAAAAATACGATTCAAACAGATAAAAGAAAGGTACTAGGATATTCGGGTCATTACGGCTTCCGGCGCAAAGAAACTAGGTCGATCTGAAATAAACACAAGTAAGGCGGGAAATAAGAGGTCCTCTCGGTCCACTCCTAACAATTAGCATCTCTCGATCTCGCTAAAGGTCCCTAATGTCACTAATACTAACTTTCGTCCTGAAAAGCGACTAATGGCCTAAACTATACCTATCTTTCGATCTTAGCACAGTTTAGTCGAATTAATTGACGGTCAAGCAACCTACCCTACCTCTCGGTCTAATGGGTCAGTCACAAAAGAGGTATCTAACTGGTCGCATGCATTCGATTCGTTAAATACAAGATTAAATTCAATCAAAACGAAAGGTAACCTTACAAGGTCAGTCGATCGACCAACAATGTCAGTCGATCGACTGACACGCGGGTTCAGTCCGTATCTACCCTATTGCCGCCTAGCCATAAATCGCCTACATCCTAGCACAAGCTATTTAGCTACTCATGGTGAATGTAAAAACAACAATAAAACTAATGACTATTACGGAATTCATACTTGATGTAAACAACAATAATGATGAAGCGATAATTGGCTTGGGATCACTAACTATCAATTCTATACTAACAATGAAAGCAAAACAATGAACTTAAGATTAGGGCAGAACAATACCGAAAATTCCAGAGGAAACGATTAAGAATAAAGGCAGAATTCCAAAGCAAGATTCGATATCCAAACCCTAATTATCCGAACAATCTCTGAATGCAAACTTGAATCTAAAACTTTATGTAAAATTATTCCTAAAAGACTTGATAATAAAACAGAAAGTTGTGTTACGTTCTATAGAAAATAAGCGCAACAACCCTTTCCTAAACCTAAACTTCACGGGCTTTGAGTTCTAAATCTCGTGCGAATCGAAGTCCGGTCGATCGACTATTCAGATCGGTCGATCGATTGCTCCTCAAAGAACGATAGCTTCGGGATCCGATAGGTGGTCGATCGACTGATGATACTGGTCGATCGACCGGATTAGCTGCTACTCGACTTCTTTAAACTCGTGGATTCGTCTTTCGGGCCTTGGATTGCGCCCCAAGCTTGTTCCTTAAGCGGTTCCTTAACGTCATTTGCAATGCAAAACTTACTCGAACGGATTCGAAGCTTGATTTCCGCTAAATTCTCCACATTTACGCAATAAAGTACAAAAGTACGAAAGTAGAGGAAAATAGAGAAATATGGGCATATATAGCACAATTGAGCTCTGAAATGCGTGTAAAAAGAGATGTAAAACATCATATAAATGGCACGCATCAAATCTCCCCAAACCAAACCTTGCTTGTCCCCAAGCAAGAACTAGACTCGATCTAATGACCTAATGGAACGAGTTCAAACTCAGAGCGAAACGCAAACTGTAGGGCCTGAACCAATTTAATGCACAACCAACAATCAACTAGTAATGCGAATCATGCAAACGAATTATAAGGTCGTCAAAAATCAAATAACCATCAACCGTACAGACTTATCAAATTGGACTCTCGCGGGTCGCTCAATTCGCTCAATTAAGCACAGGTGATATATTTGTAAGATAGAAAGAATTAATATTGTAGTGACTCTCACCTAACTACGACCTATGAAAACATGCCAAAGAATAAATTATGAAGACGACCTCTATGACCGTACATACGCATTCCAACCAAACAGATGACCATTGACACATGCCGAGGTGTAATTATGGAAATGTGAGGTATGGGTAAGAAGAGGCAAAACATTTTATGGTAAAGTGGAGGTACAGGTGATCAAGCTAGTACCAAAACGGAACCAAAGGACAACATCCAACTTCTTTCTCATAATCAAACGAAACGGTGCTATAGTAAGCACAAAACTCACAATCTCCAAACTATTAAATCAATAAACTCCCCATAAGAAATAAATGAAACATGGGAGCAAAAATCGCCAAAGGCTAAGGATTAAATCATGCGAATTGACTTTTTCTTTCTTTCACGAATCTCGGTCGATCGACTAAAGGTGGCGATCGATCGATCGCTTACACGTCTGTATGAACCTCTTTTTCTTCTTTTTCGAATCTTTTTTCATTTTTTTTTTTTTTCCTCCTTTATTTCATTCTCCCAACGATATCTCAAACATGAGCATGTACCACCAAAAATTGAGTAACAATCCCAAGAACACAGACTACTAGCTTGACAAAGGACAGGCTAAATGTAGGATGTAGAAACTAGGACAAAAAGGATATTTTTGGCATAGTGAAGCTTATGGGTAAAATGAGAAAAGGAAACCTCTACCACATGTGTCAACTAACCACAAACCGAATGCATACAGGTATTAAGTAGATCAAATTCATAATCATGCAAATTAAGGAAACATGTCTCATAAGGAGTACTACTCACATTCCTAGATGAACTGGTCATGAATGTCACCAGTTATAAGCTCTAAAAACTCAGAATATATGATGTAGCTTGCCAATTATTAAAGTCAAGTCTCAGGCTCAGCAAATAATTTAACGAAAACTCGTAGATATGCACTAACGATTCTACTAATAACATGTAAGTCAAGCAAGGCTCAGGCAAAACAGATGCAAATGCTAAATCATCATAGAAATACTACCGTTCCGACTCGACCTATATGCTAAAATAAACGTGCGTTTTATGGAAATTTTTTTAAAATTATTCAATTTTTTTTTGATTTTTTTTGGACTTTTGTATTTATGAGACATGAAATAAACAATGCAAAACAGAAATGTAAACGTGAATGCAAGCAAATGATATGCGACGCAAAACCCTTCCCCAAACCAAATCGCACAATGTCCCCATTGTGCAAAATCATGTAATGAAGAAAAATGGAAAATGGGAATTTGCGAGAAAAAGGGAAATAAAAACAAAGACGTAAAGGGATAACTTGGGAACTCACAAGACTCTAAGCGCAGCAAAGGAAACCTCCCCAAACCAGCGTGAGCTAGGAGGTTTCAAAGAGCCGAGTGATGCTGCTACCGACAAGAGTGCCTGAAAAATAATCAAAACCACGCATAAGACGGAAGAAAGCAATTTTGGAACGTAAAAATTGTGCATAAATGAGACAAAAGAAGAAATAGACAATTCGACGGAAAATAAAGTGGAGTAGAAAACTCCCTTAAGTCCGCATATCGACCAAACACAAAGGGGGAGAGGTCGTGAAAGAATGTATCAAGAGCAGCGATCGATCGACCTAAAGGGACAATCGATCGACCGGATGGTCGTGAACATGTAGCTCCTGTAACCCGCAACCCGCCGATCGACCACTCGAAACCAGTCGATCGATCGAAACACTCGCGCAGTGTCTTATTTCTTCGTAATTGCTCAATGATTCGAGCTAAGAAACTCTAAATACCTGCAAAAACACAATAGTACGCGCCCAAAATTGCGCAAAACCCAGAACGAAGTCTGAAGCAAATAAAAATCCTAAGCAAACAAAATAAAAGCGAAGTTTTCGCGTACACAAAAACAAATAAATAAAAAAAAAAAAAATAGTTCGAAAGCAGTAAAAAGAAGTTTATAACGAAAATTGATCAACTAATAGTTGATCAAAAAGGACCAAGGGATGGCCCACTTCGTCGGCTTCTGGCTACTAGAGGTAGCCTCAATGGTGCTCATATTATCAGCTGCACCCTTCTCAGCTTTAACAGTTGGAGAGCTCAATGAATCAGCTTTGTCATCTCCCCAATCAAGGACTTCCTCGGAATCGTCGGACTCCAAATCTGCCCATTTCACCTTGACGGGCTCATCTTCCACTTCCTCGTCAGTTCCATAACTTAGGCATCCAAGACCTCCTCTCGAAACGATAGGCTCTGCGCCGCACTGGAGCATCCAGCCGCTCTTCCTTCCCCAAACCAGCTCCTGCATTATCTAAAACAACAAAGTCTTCCTCCTTCGTGCTCCCAATCGGGGCGGAGGGGTTAATACAAAGAGAGTAATAGGGACAATCGATTCGGGAAGCACAAAGTACGATTTCTTTTCAGAAACCGTGTTACAGGTGACAGGCCACATGGGGTCCTTTTTCTTTGCCGGCTGGGCAAAAACAATGGAGTGCTTTCCCACTTTGAAAGTCAGGGTACCTTTACCGACGTCGATGACTGCACCAGCAGTGTGCAGAAATGGCCTACCCAAAATGATGGGAATATGGTCATCCTCAGGCATGTCAAGGACAACAAAGTCAACAGGGAAGAAAAACTTCCCTATTTGGACGGGTACGTCCTCTAGGACTCCTATGGGCTCGACCGCAGATCGGTCAGCCATCTGAACTGTCATCTCAGTAATCGCAAACCTGGTCAGTTTAAGCTTCCTAGCTAGGCTTAAGGGCATGACACTTATGCTAGCTCCTAAATCACATAAAGCCTTTTCGATAGAAAAGGTACCTATGCTACAAGGGACGGAAAAACTGCCCGGGTCTTCTAACTTATGGGGCGCAGTGTGAGACAAGTAAGAGCAAGACTCTTTAGTTAACGCAACAAAGATGAACATGTTCAAGTGATTTTTTCTTTGACAACAACTGTTTCATAAACTTAGTATATCTTTGGCACTTGGTTAACTAACTCAAGAAAGGGTACCTGAACATTTAAGCTTTGAATGACCTTCTCAAATTTACTGAAGGATACCTGTTCCTTGGTTGGCACGAGTCTCTCCGGATATGGGGCTGTAAGGAGCACCTTAGCCCTCTCCTCTAATGCGCGCGCGCCGGCGTCCTTGGACTTAGGCTGAAAGTCCGTCACCTTCTCTTTGTTGAAGCTGGACCCCTCCTCAGACCGTCTCAAATGAGACCCATTAACCGTCATTGGGTCGAACCGTAGGCGGATCGACCCATCAACACTCGGGTCTGCCCCTAAAACCTTCGGGACTGTGGTACCCCGAAACAAGTGGTCTCGCAAATTATTTGGCATTAAAGGACGAGACTCTTCAACATCAGCAGTGATAGTGGTCGATCGACCACCCCCTCGATCGATCGACGACCGGTTTGCACAGATTCGAAGCTCCTGAACCCGTGTTTCATCGATCGACTAGGGATATCGATCGATCGACCAAAATTCTGGCACTCCTTTTTCTTTGATTTGTTCGTTGAAGCTTTCTCTTTGCTTGTTTCGGCTCATCTTTCCCAACAAAGATCCTCAATCATAGCAGGACCGTCAAGGGTGGACCCGCTCCGCAATGTGATGGCATTTAGGGTCTCCTTTTGTTCGGGTTGAGTGGGTAAGTGCCCGGGAGCTCGAGTGTTATTCTTACTAGCCAATTGAGCGATTTGGCTCTCTAATAGCTTCATCCCGGCTTCTCTTGCTTGGGACTCCTTTAGCAGCAGATTCTTGAGCTCAGAAAACTCAGAATTTTGTGATTGTTGCTGCTGCGGCACATAAGGAGGCTTCTGGTACTGCTGTTGCTTTTGATGAGGCGGAACATACGGCTGCTGCTGTGGCGGAGGTTGAGTTGGGTTTTGGACATTCTGGCTCCTCCAACTCAAGTTCGGATGTGGTGGCTCGTAGTAGGAGTTGTTCTGCCTATAGTGTTGAAAGGCAGCACAGGATTCAAAGGGACTAGGACAATTCTTTGAGACATGGCCCTCAACTCCACATCTTTCACAGACGAAGGGACCGTCTGACACAGCATTGACCTGGTATATCCCACCTTTAGATGCTCCTCCTAGCTCATACTTGTCAAATCTTGCAGTAAGAGCCTCAAGTGCAAAGAACAGAGGAAGATTCAGCACTCTCCTCCTGGTTCCCTCTCGAATTCCCATACTCGGCCTTGTGGGTAGCGAGATCATCAATGATTTTCCACCCTTTGGTTGCTCCCAAATTTTCAGCGAATCTCCCATTGGCAGCAGCATCCAAAATGGCCCTCTGATCGTCGTACAACCCATTGTAGAAATGATTGCACAAACTCCACTTCGCAATCCCATGGTGCGGTATGGTCCGCACCAACTTCTTGAATCGGACCCATGCCTCGTGGAAATTCTCATCTGGCCCTTGTTTAAAGCCCGTAATTTGAGCTCTAATGGCGATCGTCCTTGAAGCGAGAAGTACTTCTTGTAGAACGCCAATGCCGTGTATTCCAATCGGTGATCTCCGAACGGTCTTGTCCAAATCCCTATACCACTCCCTTGCGGCATCACGAAGGGAAAAAATGAACATGGTCTCCTTGATTTGATCCTGGGTCACGCCAGCGGAGGGGGAATGGCGCTGCAAAGAGTCAATGAAAGTCTCCATGTGTTTAGCCGCATCTTCATTTGCGGCTCCCCAAACTGGTTTCTCTCGACCATAGTAATGTAGGCGGGCTTTGGTTCGAATTTCCTGCTTCTCCCGTAATTCGAACCCTTTGTACAAGTCGGCGGCTGTTGGCTCCGAAAAACTAGCTATGCTTGCTTCCTCGGCCATGACTGAGATTTCTGGAGAGGTAACTGTTTCAGCCGAAGAGGTGGGTGAAGACTGTTGGTCTTCTTCAAACAGATCGTGCTCGAGATAGCTTGACAGAGTACTCGCTCTTCCTCTCGTCGACAATATCCTTCGTGCTCGTCTCAACCCGCGCAAAGATTTCTCTATCTCGAGTCAAATGGTAATAATTCTCCACCCCGTGACTGCGCGCATAAGAAGAAACTACACAAGGAATATAAGAAAAGTTTAAGGAAAGTCCCCCTTAAACTAAGAAAGACTAAAAATAAAAACAACTAAAATTAGGACTATTGCCTCCCCGGCAACGGCGCCAAAATTTGATACCCGTCGTTGTGAGTACCAAAGATAAAATTTATAAACTCCTATTAAGACTAACCTAGGCTAGTGGTAACAGGGTCGATCCACAAGGAGGCGCTTGTAAATTCTAGTTGTTCTATGATCAGTCTAAGGTAACTATTATGGGGGTTGAATTGAGTTGGTCTAAGTCTAAAGCAAACAAAGATAATAAACTAAAAATACGATTCAAACAGATAAAAGAAAGGTACTAGGATATTCGGGTCATTACAGGCTTCCGGCAAAAACTAGGTCGGTCTGAAATAAACACAAGTAAGGCGGGAAATAAGAGGTCCTCTCGGTCCACTCCTAACAATTAGCATCTCTCGATCTCGCTAAAGGTCCCTAATGTCACTAATACTAACTTTCGTCCTGAAAAGCGACTAATGGCCTAAACTATACCTATCTTTCGATCTTAGCATGGTTTAGTCGAATTAATTGACGGTCAAACAACCTACCCTACCTTTCGGTCTAATGGGTCACTCACAAAAGAGGTATCTAACTGGTCGCATGCATTCGATTCGTTAAATACAAGATTAAATTCAATCAAAACGAAAGGTAACCTTACAAGGTCAGTCGATCGACCAACAATGTCAGTCGATCGACTGACACGCGGGTTCAGTCCGTATCTACCCTATTGCCGCCTAGCCATAAATCGCCTACATCCTAGCACAAGCTATTTAGCTACTCATGGTGAATGTAAAAACAACAATAAAACTAATGACTATTACGGAATTCATACTTGATGTAAACAACAATAATGATGAAGCGATAATTGGCTTGGGATCACTAACTATCAATTCTATACTAACAATGAAAGCAAAACAATGAACTTAAGATTAGGCGAACAATACCGAAAATTCCAGAGGAAACGATTAAGAATAAAGGCAGAATTCCAAAGCAAGATTCGATATCCAAACCCTAATTATCCGAACAATCTCTGAATGCAAACTTGAATCTAAAACTTTATGTAAAATTATTCCTAAAAGACTTGATAATAAAACAGAAAGTTGTGTTACGTTCTATAGAAAATAAGCGCAACAACCCTTTCCTAAACCTAAACTTCACGGGCTTTGAGTTCTAAATCTCGTGCCTGAATCGAAGTCCGGTCGATCGACTATTCAGATCGGTCGATCGATCAAGCTCCTCAAAGAATAAATAGCTTCGGGATCCGATAGGTGGTCGATCGATCGATGATACTTGGTCGATCGACCGATTAGCATTGCTACTCGACTTCTTTAAACTCGTGGATTCGTCTTTCGGGCCTTGATTGCGCCCAAGCTTGTTCCTTAAGCGGTTCCTTAACGTCATTTGCAATGCAACTTACTCGAACGGATTCGCTTGATTTCCGCTAAATTCTCCACATTTAAATAAAGTACAAAAGTACGAAAGTAGAGGAAAATAGAGAAATATGGGCATATATAGCACAGTTGAGCTCTGAAATGCGTGTAAAAAGAGATGTAAAACATCATATAAATGGCACGCATCACTGGTGTTGTCTTATTTTCTTGATCTTATTATTAGATGTGGATGCTGGTGTTGAAATTGCTGAATAATGTTGCAAAGATATGGTGCTTCATTGCATTACATATGTATTGTTACAAGTTTGGACTGTAATGGAATTACAGTAATTTAAAAAAAAAAAAGGGTTCAAAAAAAAAAACGTTTATATTTAAATTACCCGTTGTTAATACTTTCAAAAACGGTGTAGTACCTCTACCCGTTGTCAATGATTTTTTTGACATATTTCATTTTGGCGCAAATTTGGTGAAAATATATTACAACGGGTATATTTTAACCGTTGTAATAAACTTTTGACAACGGTTGACTTTTATTGACCCGTTGTTATTAACATATAACAACGGTTCTTCTTTGAGCACCCGTTGTCAATAGTTTGTCTTAATAAAAAAGTAATTTAGAAACCCATACAAAGATGCCATACACAAACACACACAACATTATTAGTTCAACCGTTGGTATCCCGAGTTAATTCTTCTCTCTTCCTCGCTTTCTACATTCTCGTTGCTTGGCCGCGCCCAATTTCCGACGCCCAGATTCCGTTGCCTTCCCTTATCATCCTGCTCGTTCTCTTTATCATCATCATCATCAGGTATGTTCACTTTAATTTTGTGTTTCGTCATTAGGGTTTTAAGACGATCATCTTGTTTCTTTTTCATGCATCTGTTTATTTTTCGTCTTCTTTGTTATCTTTATCATCCCACATCATCTACTTCACTCCTCTTATTAGGGTTTAGGATTTTAGAAGCTCAATCTGTTGTTTTAAATTTTCATTCCTATTAGGGTTTAGGGTTTTAGATAATACTCTGCATGTACGTTGTTAAGTTGTTCATTTCCAGCTATATCATTCATATTTGGGTTTTAGGATTATCATTGGTGAAAAACGTAAAAGAAGTCAAAAGAATAATAAGCCTGGTGATAATAAGCCTGGTGAGAGGGGTGCTACGAAGTGCCGAAAGTCCTTGCAGACTATAGCCGCTAAACAAATAGTTCCAAATAACATGGAGTGAGATGGGTTTCCCTACTGGTCCAAATGCGGGTCTTTTCTCCAGTTGGATTGGTACTTGCACAAGACAGTTTGTGCCTATCCATTTAGATGATTTTAGAAATTTGAATCCAAAATTGGCGGAGTTATACTTGGCTCGTGTAAAGGAAGGCTTTATTATACCCGATGAAAGCCATGATGAGTATTTAATGCATAAGGCAGCGGATGTCCACAGGCGGGAGGTGTGACGTTGCTAGGGATTGGTTGTATGTGGACAAGGCAACGGGGAGATGCGTAAGAGCCCACCGAAAACAAGTGTCCCACCATCAAGCAGAACAATGGGATCTTTTCAAAAGATGAGAACTACTGAGAAGTTTCAGGTTAAATATCCTCGCCTTTTAACGATTTACCTATCATTTTTTTAATTAATGAGTCCTTTATATAATCTTTTTATTATCTCTTCTACTTGCGCTTTTATATCATTATTTGAAGGCCGTTAGCAGAAGAAATCATGCTAACATTTCATGCAAGAAGGGGAAATGGTATGGTTCTCGAGGCGGTTACAGAAAGATAGAAGAGGACCTCGTAAGTAGCATGCATTATTCCCCTGTGAGACTTTATTTTTTTAATCACACTTGGACATGCATTGATACACATTTACGTGTATAAATGTTACCATGTTAATGTGTAGGTGGCAAAGGGAGTGAAAGAGGTGGATCGGCATGTAACTTATAAAGAAGGGCACACGGCTAAAGGATCCCGGTCGCGTGACAAATATGATGAGGAAGTGTTGGCCAACATAGTAAGCATTATTTTATTAAGTCGAGTTCATTACTAACTTTATTATTTTAGTCACAAATATAATTTGAAGTTTATTTAATATATTATAGGACAACGTATTGAAAGAGGTAGAAGAAGGGAAATTCACTCCCAGTGGTCGTAATGACGTTCTAGCTAGAGCGATCGGCCGACCCGAACATCCAGGTCGTTTGAGGGGCGTCCCGTTACAGGTTGGAGTAACGAAATATTATGGGAAAACTGCCCAGATAAAGAAGAAAAGGAAGACTAAGTCTGAGAAGGCTGACATGGTAACATTTATTCTATTATTTTCATTTAAGTTCAATTTACATGTTATTGTTGGGATAAAAATTGCTGACACATTACATTCTTGGCAAGCGACTTGATTAATGGCATCCGTACTACTAAAGCCGAATGCTGGAGGTAAGCTTTCCGAAGAAGAAGTGAAGATGATGGAGGATGTCATTTCTAAAGGGGTAATAATAAGGTACAACAGATTGGTCAAGAGGCCGCTACTACCTTGGCAATACATGAGAAGGAAGTATCGGTCAACGAGATTCCGAAAGATCAGGTACCTAATGCTTCTGAAGTTGTAACAACTAAAGCCGATCAGTACCTAATACTTCCTTATTTTTCTTTTCTTTTTTTTTTTTTTGTATGATCGGGGTGTGTTCCCCGCCTACTCTAATGTAATAAACTTCTGACATCGTGCCATTGGTTAATTTTATTAGGTAAATAATGGGTCCGAAAAGGAGATGCAACTTGAGAAGACGGTGATGGAAAACAAAGATACATCTCCTTCAAGTCGCCTCCTGTTTTCGTAAGGTATGCATGAAGTGTTTAATTAGTTAAATTTATATGAATTATATTAAATTTTTGGATATAATAATGTATGTGTATATTCTTCAGGCCGTAAACAAGAGGGAAGTTATTCTTGCTGACCCTAAAACCGAAAAGCCACATCATGTGCGTGTTGGCCGGGGTCTCGTAGAAATTCACACCAAATCTGCAGCAGCGGAAACTGTAGTTCATGGCGAAAAACTGTTGCCGAATCATACCAAAGTAGAGATAACTACAGTCTTTCCAGGCCATGAAAAATTTCAACTGCCTCTCCCAGTTCGTGACGACATTACCATTCTGGGAGATGCGGTTGGAAGTTTCATCCAATGGCCTGCAACTCACATCTACTTGGCTCGGACGTCTCCGCCTCAGAAGCGAAAAGCAGTTGGGGTTAGAAGAAGTACCTTTATATATATGTTAAATTTTTAATTGTTGAATGTTTTTATATGTTGAATTTATATGTTATTTTTTTTTGTAGGGAACAAAAAAGCCGGCTTTGGCGGATAAGCCTAAGTCCACAGACATGCCAACGACCTCGTCGAGACAACAACTTGATGAGGTATTTAATTAACTTCTCCATTTTTTTAAAAACCTCGCTCCCTTTATTTATATTTTTTCTGTATTTATAAAAAGCATGGTAATTTTGTGTAGGGGACAAAAAAGACTGATAAGCCTAAGTCCCCAGTCTTACCTGCTACTACTACCTCATCATTGAAAGTTAGGAGTTTAAACGACACACAATATAAAGGGAAGGATTACATGGGATATGTAAGAACGGTGACGATGAGGAAACTGCATGAGGAGGCTGCCCATCGCATAGCCACCGAGCAATTGATAGTTATTCTGCTCGAGGAGGATATTCTAGGGGTTGATTGCCAAGCACTTCTATCATGGGATATGCTAGCCGTATAGGCTGGCCTAGACCAGATTGATATCCAACACATATTTGTTTGGATGAAGTAAGTTTCTTAGTAAATAATTTCATATTCTAATATTCTGACTACTAGATAGTGTTTTAAATACCGGAATTAATACCGTAATAATGTAGGATATTGAAATTGAGAGTGATCCCCGAGAAGAATATTCCATCTGATCAATACGGATTCCTGTGCCCCTTTATTTTATCTTTATTTATTGCGGATTTCTCCTTCCAACAACGGGTAGATTATATTGCTCAGCAATTGGCGACAACCAAGAAGCTGATTTTTTGCGCTTATAATGAAAAAGGGTAATAAACAAATTAATATTACGTTTCCCCCTACAATTGCATTTTCATAACTAATATATGTACTTCTTAATAATGATGATGTCACTTGATGTAGGACTCATTGGGTGCTAGCAGCCATCATGCCGACAAGGAATAAAGTTTTCTGGTTGGACTCTTTACATCATCAACCAAGCGAGACTTTTAAGCGCTTGATTAATATGTAAGTTTATAATACTGATTTATTTATAATAACATTTTCAATTTTTATTTATAGAAAAAAGCTCATTTTTGCCCCTAAAAAATGAGTTTCGCTCCTTTTTATTTTTTTTTAAAAAAAGGGCCTTTGAGAAGAAAAGAGCAAACGAACAGGATCAACCCACGAAAGATTCTGATTTTGGCCCTGATTTTATTACGATAACAGGGGTACGTGCTCAAATACAATAACATTAAGTGCAAAATTTGGGTTTAATACTAATACATACAATACCTAAAGTTCAAGATTCTGATGTGAGCCTTCTCTCGTCTGTTTGTTTTTATGTAATAATAGGCCCCTCGCCAGCCAGATAGCATACAATGTGGATACTACGCTTGTCGGTTCATGTTGGAGATTATTAGGCGAAGATATATCATTATTCCAGAAAAGGTTAGTAATTTAATAATGTGTTTATTAATTTTTTTAAATTAGAGCTAATGTTGTCTTGCTTGCTGCTATATATACCATGATGTTGCTAATGTTGTCTTGCTTGCTGCTATATTATATACCATAATGTCTTCTCTTTGTTTTTTCCGCAAAGATGCAATCAACCCGTCACAATGTATGAGGAGTACTCAAATATAGATATAGACGAGGTAAGATACATGTGGGGCAACTACGTCTTAGAATATAGAAATGCATGATACTCATAGTTTAGATCAACTTATTAGTAAATTTTTTGTTGAAGTTAGGGAAAGATTAGTTCATGTAAATTCAACTCCTTGTAAGTATATATATATATATATATATATATATATATATATATATATATATATATATATATATATATATATATATATATATGATGCTGTTGTTGTGGTTGAATTGAATCTATTGAGTTCGATGAACTCACTTTGTGATTTCTTTCGTCTTTGGTATATGGTCACTTGATATATGCAGGTTTTTGAATGGCATGAAACAAATTTAATTTTTCAAAACATTAGGAGTTCATAATAAAAACGGTTACTAAAAAAACACTGTTGTGAATGACTTTCACAAATACCCGCGCATAATATTCAACAACAGGTTTTAAACGAAGAACCGTTGTTAAAAGTCTTCACAATTTTGAAGGTAAAGTTACAACAACGGTTGCTTCAACTAAGAACTGTTGTTACTAACAATTTCAACAACGGGTATGTACCATAAACCCGTTGTCAAAAGACTTCACAATTTTGGAGGGAAAGTTACAACAACGGTTATGTAGCATAAACCCGTTGTCAAAAGACTTCACAATTTTGGAGGGAAAGTTACAACAACGGTTATACATACGACAACCGTTGTTATATTATTCCCTCCAAATTTTTGAAACACTTTCCACAACGGAGAACACCCAACAACAACGGCTTTTAACCGTGGTGAATACTTTAGACAACGATTTCATTAAATAACCAAACCGTTGTGAATACCTTCTACAACGGCCGCTTTAACAACGTCCGTTTTTTGTTTTTACAACGGTTTTTACCCGTTGTTATAGGCTGTATCTGTAGTAGTGTAGCCTATCACACAGAAGCTTGAAAATTATCTATTTCAGTACTATTCCCTCCAATTCTTTCAGAATGAGCTAGTATAATGTTTAAGTCTCCACATATTAGCCAAGGGTCGTAAACCATAGATGCAAAATTACCAAGTTGTTCCCACCAAGCCTTCCTCCCAGCTAAATCATTAAACCCATACACCATTGATAGACAGAAGCTCTTATTTGTAGCGATTTCCAGTATTCTCTTGTTAATGCATTGATTAGAGTAATCCATAAAATCAACTTGAAAAATGGAAGGAGTCTAGAGGATCCAAATCCTCTCTCCTTTATGCCACCTATTATTAGTTGTTAAACTCAAACTATCCATAAGAATACTGTTAAGACAATTTAGAGACAAAGATTTAAATTTTGTCTCCAGGAGACCAAACAAACCCATTTTATTCAGATGTATAAACCATTTCATATGCATAAACCCTTACATTCCAAAACCCAAAGTTATACATCCCCCAACCCTTGGGGAGGAGCATTACCACTTGTCCCAACTCCTATTTTGGGTGTATTGGTTTTGTTCAAAGCTTCCAAAAAATTGTGATGCCCAAAGGTATGAATGTTACATGCTCCTTCAGTAACCTCCTACCTACTCATCCTGACAATAGTTCGAATAGGTGTAGGTTCCATGGAATTTGCACCATTTTTCTGCCATACAACAGGAGTCTGTATTTGAATTTCTACTGAAGGACCTGAATGAGTCATCACAACAGGGGTACTTAGGACAACTTCTTTCCCCTTACCCTGCCTAGTGGATATTTTTTCCACTATTTTAGGCCTCCATAATTTAGTGACTGGCCTACACACATTTGGCGCTTGTGCAGGTTTCTTTTTTGCTCTTCTGAATTCAGCAGCAGCATGTCCAATCCTTTTGCACACAGTACAAACCACAGGTCTCCATTCATACTCAACTTCTATTTCAACCACTTCGCCTTGTTCATCTAAAAACTTCACTTTATCAAGCATAGGGTTCCCAAACACTAGTTCAATCATAACTCGAGCATACCCAAGCCTTGTTCTCTCATCAGTGGTCTGGTCACACTTAATAAACCCACCCAAAAGACCAGAAATACGAGGTATCCCCTTTTCCCATAATTTCAGTGGGAATTTATGCAATTTAATCCATACTGAAACGGACTGAACTTCATGCTTAACTATATCCATTTCCGGCGATCGAGGTTTAACAATGAGTGGCTTGTTATCAAATAAAAATGCCCCTATTTTAACACTGCCTCTATTGCAGCCTTAGTCTTAAAACACA
Source organism: Silene latifolia (assembly GCF_048544455.1). NCBI lineage: Eukaryota > Viridiplantae > Streptophyta > Magnoliopsida > Caryophyllales > Caryophyllaceae > Silene > Silene latifolia. The sequence goes on from NC_133531.1 coordinate 105,095,572, forward strand.
CCAAAAAAACACCATTAGAGAGGAAAGACAATTTATCTACCTGATGTTTGACCTAAAGACGGCGGATAAACCCCTCCACAATCTCCCAGAGAGGGTTTGTACCCAAGATGTAGCAGCAGACAGAATTACGCCAGTAGTTTAACTCCACCTGATCTTCCGCTTCCGTCAAATGCAGCAACACAGTCCCTCTTCAATGGCTTCAAGTACCGTTGTTGGTTCAATAATGGGACTGACACTAATCAAGTCTTCCTCAGTCACGTCTTCAATCAACGGTTCCAATGGTAAAGGCGGGATTCCAACAATGGACACCATCGTTTTTTCTTTGCTCACATCGGTACTTGAAGTTCCTTCATTTCTTGCTAAAAATGGAAACTCATCTGAACTTGTAGAGGAAAGAAGATCAAATTTATTAGTTGTATTGTGTTTTTGTTTTTGTTGTAATGAATATTGATTAACGGAATTTAATTTAATGTTATAATGTACTAAGTATAATATATTAGTATGAGGTAGAAAAGAAGGTTTACTATTTGTAGTGGTTTCATATTAAATGAGTAGTAAAAGTGAAGGTTCAATAGTTGTACACAAATTCTCATTATAGACGGACACTATCCGTCTATACGTATAGACGGACACTATCCGTCTATACGTATAGACGGATACCATTTCCCCTCACAAAATACCCATTTACCATAAAGTGGGAAGCACATGGGGGTGCCCCACCTTGTCCACCTCTATCCATTTTATTAGAGGTCTTTACCTGTCTGTTCGTCCCACCCGTCTATACCAAGACCTATTGATAGTTGTAATCCGAATAAAATTTTTATAGATTCGTCATAAACAACTTTTTTTTCTAAACGACACCCAATAGAGTAAAAATACAATTTTGATTTACATTTACTTAACTAAACTGAACTCTTTTTTTATTTTCTTTTTGTAGTTATGTTGGAATTAATGTATGATATACGTATATTTATTCTAAAGGTAATATAGCTTCCTTATTTAGTGGCAATCTTTTTTTCAACTATGTCATAATTATTGACAATAGAGAGAAACCTATGGTGTTTATTTTAGGGAGGTAAAATTGCTATTAAGATTTATTTTATACAAATCAAATTAAAGTATATTAACATAATCAAAAGAGGATTATATTGGAGCCAATCGATGACATCACAGTGGGATCACTTTCTTTAGTAGGCATATTATTTAGGCGGGATAAGTGAGGTGGGAATTTTAGAGTTGTGTTAATTGTTTAGTATATAGGGGGATGATAAAAATGTAAGTTTTGTATTGGTCTTAAGTTATTTATATAATTCATGCACTAAAAGTAATTTATCTAATGTGCTTATTTACTTCAAAAAGTGGTATCATTTAATTGATTATCAATTTATGGATTATACAACCAGTTGTATATGTTATACGGTGTAGAATTTGAGCTTTGTGATAAAGTATCCGAGCTTTATGTTAAAGAATATGAGTTTTATTAGAAAGTATTGAGTTCATCCATTTACACATTAAAACATTAACTTTGAATTAGCTCAGAAAAAATACATATCAGCTCGAATTCTTATACCTTGATTGTACAATGTTTATGGTACAACTGATTGTATAATGCTATTTGTGAATTGATAATGGATCGTTTCTTTTATACTAATTGTTTTTGTAAAGTATAAAATTATACCGAGTAATAGAAGTTACAAAATTAAAGCTAGAAAATTAAAGAGGAAACTTGTACTTAGACCATCCCCAAGCAGTGGTCGCGCTAATTAGGTCGCGACCCGATTTTACTCTTAATCCCACCTTACTAACCTTGACCCATTTTTACCTCCCAAGCAGAAGGTCGCGACCTAGGTCATCAACCCAATCATTTTTCACCTTCCAACCCTTTTTGTTTTGTTTACGACCAATGATAATTTGGCACCTATTGGGTCACCAATTGACCTAATAAGGTCAAGAGCAACCAAAGAGGTCACAAATTGACCTTATAAGGTCAAGAGCAGCCAAAAGGTCACCCTAATCTCATGCTTAATTGTTGGTTAAGGCGACCCAACAAGGTCGCGACCTCCCTCGTGACCTTGCTTGGGGATGGCCTTAGTGTTGTCATCCACTAAAGTAAATGTGATGTTGTTCACCAAATTTGAGTAAAATGTTGCTGCTTTAATATATAAAAAAGAATTGGAGCTTTGGAAGGGTGTGTTAAGAATATTTCCTAATATTCGTTTTTTTCTAAAAGTTATTTATAATTGTTTTGTTAATGTTTCCGATTTATTGTAATTTCTTAATTCATACCTCGCTAGTTTAGATAATTCTTATTTCTAGATCTTTCTTGTAATTAGTATAAAAGCATTGTAACCCTTGTATTGTTTGACATCAATCAATAACAATTATAATCTTTCTCATATACTCCACTTTATAGGATGTTAACTTATAAATTAAGCACAAATAATTAGATAATGTTTTATTTGTTTGCTAAAATACAACCGAGTGGTACTAAGTTTTGATATCAACATACACGGTAGGTCTCATGAGAGACCGCCTCCCACTAATTTAGTGGGAGATATAATAGGGAAGAAAGAAATTCAGTGGGTCTCTCACCCCATCATGTGAGAGGTCTCCCGATAACACTATTGAGAGACCTAATAACGCTATTGAGAGACCGTCTTTCCGGAATTTTTGTGCAACATATATACTCATCTGAAATATTCTAATTTTAATAACGGTTTTTTAACGTGCTTCCTAAAGGGTAAAGGGACGTATTAAAAAGTTAAATGTGGTAAGATTTACCAGACATTTTCTCCAATCATTGTAAAAATGAGTTTATACTTTGTAACAGAATAGAGTTAGGAATCGAGTCCAGCTAGGCATTACGAGGTCTAGAACTTATGTCGAGCTCGAAGTTTATTGCTAGTAGAATACGAGTTGTTATTAGAGATCAATTTGTATCCTATTCTAATGTTCTTGATTTGTTAGGACATCTCTTATGTACACCTATATAAAGGGTGATTGGTTTATTGGAATACAATTAAACCTACATCTCTTATGTATACCTATAGACAATACAATTAATTCAATACCAATTTAACATACTTGAATATCTCATAAGAATTACTTATATATATTTTCATTAATGTATATTTTAGGACACACGCCATAAAAATCTTTTTAATAATAAAATAATCTATTACTCCTCAACTCTATTTTTATTCTCATACTGCATTTTTGGAAAGAGTTAAAGAAATATGAATTAAATTACAATTCTACCCTTTAGTTAGAATAATAATGAGGTAGAAATTGGGAGTGAGATAGTTAAAAGAATGAGGGTAATTATGGTAGTCCACCCATTTAATCTTCCATCTTTAAAAGGAACGCTACTCTTTTCGAATTTGTCAAAAGCAATTATGTCGGACATGAATGCCGTCGTTTTCCAAAACCCGTAAAAATGATATCATATTAGAAATCGAAAGTGGAGAAAGCATAAAGGTAATCATAGTATTATTGATCGTTCGTGTCTAAAACAATTACAATGATATCGCATTTATACTACTCCAAAGATCTGAAGATAATCGTATCTCTTAATAGTAGTAGCATAATATACCTTATTCTATAATGCTAATACTATTCCGATTACAGTATATTATAATAATATACCGTAATATCTTCAACAGGGACAATTAATTTAGAATTTGAAGAAAATAAATAAATAAAATGGAATCGAGGTAGTAATAAATCATTGAAAACATTATCTCATTTTACAAAACACAAAGGGTTGTATAAAACGGCTTATACAATTTATCGTGAATTAGATTTTCAATTTTACTATTTAATAAATACGTTTTACAACTATATCAATGTAATTACCTCACACAAGAGATACTCTTTACAAAAAGGATAGTAGTGATTGTAATAAAGTAGTCTCAAACTAGTATGGACCCGTGCAATGTATACACGGTATGTATAGAGTTTTATTTATTTTTCTTGTTTCTAACTTTTCATTGTATTTTGATTAGAGAAATAAAAATTTAAATCGTAAGAAGTAAGGAAATGAGTATTTTTCTGAAAACTTTTTTTTTTTTTTTTACCGAGAAATTAATGATGTTCATTTACAAATATTTACTAATAAGATATTTTTTAGCCATGACTTTTCATCATAAAAAAGTCAATGATTTTTTAACAAATATTTCCTAATAATATAATTTTTAGCAGCAACTTTTTATCATAAAAAGTCAACGAATTTTTATCATAATGTTCTTAAAAAAAACAGATTTTTTTAACATAAAGATCAAAGATAAATTTGTGCACATGGTCGGTCCTGAACAATTCGAGGCCTTAGGCAAAATAGAAAAACGGGACCCTTTAAGAAAAATTATTCAATTAATTAATGTGTCATTGTCTAATACATGATATTAAGAAATCATAAAAAACGCGATCTATGAGCATTTTGAGATACAAAGTCATTAATGATAACATCAACATCGATGTTTTCTAAAAGTTCTTTCTCGATTGATAACATTGTAAGACCATTCAACCGTTCTTTCGACATTGACGACCTGAAGTAGGTTTTGATCAACTTCAACTTCGAAAAACTTCTTTCAGCTGATGCCACAGTTACCGGAACAGTTAAAAAAATTCTATATGCGATTGAAGCATTTGGATAACAATATGCAGATTTGACAAACTCAAGAATATCAGTCGCAGACAGTAATGTATTTGGCAAAGTAGATTGTAACACTTTCAATTCTGAGTAAAGATCATTTATATCAACATCGGATGTATATGTAGAGTGAAAAGTTAAGCAACATTCTCTCAATTCCTTTTCATCTACAGACTTTAACTTTTCTGAATCAAACAAAAATCCAAAAATATTTCCAAAGTTTTTAATTGTTCAAATCTACTTTTCAAAGAAGTAATTGTCATATCAACAACAAAAAAAAATATTCAAGTCTAAATACTTCTTCAGGCGTTTGGTTTTGTTCATCTTCTTCATTAGTTTCATCAAAATGTCTTTTTTTCTAATAATGTGACGCCTTGTTGGAAGAGTAGGTTCTACATCCATATCAAGTGCAACAGTTTTAGCAATATTCATACAAGAAAGAAAGCCATCAACTCTAAACTTCTCAAAATATGACACTATACCTTCAACATGTACTATTGTGGTGTCAATACACATGGACTTAGATTGCAATTTCTTACTCACCTTATTTATGACAAATAAAATTTCATCATACCAAGCAAAAAATCAAAGCTCCTAAGTGCATTATACAAACTCTCAGCTTATTCACTCTTTGATTTTGCATCACTATCACAAGATTCATATAAAAGTGATAACGCCAATCTTAACTCAGGTGCTTGAAATCTAATGGCTTTAACACTTTTAATTCGACTCACCCAATAAGTATTAGATAAAATTTCAAAGTAAAGTAAGAACATTATCACGCAAAATATTCCATCTTTTTTGGGAACCAGAAAACAATGCATATATACGTTGAACAATACCAAAAAAATGAAACAGCTCTAGTACAAGAATGTGTCATATCGCTAAGAGCAAGATTCAAACTATGACAAGCACAAGGCATATATAATGCACTCGGGTTCACTTCAAGTAAACGTTTTTGTACACCGTGATGCTTCCCTTTCATATTGGAACCATTTGTTGGGGCTGGTGTCCTCTACAGTTAGTGCAATAACATTTAAATCTCTAAAAGGATCAAAGGGTATACTTTTGTATTATTATCAGTTGGTCCACGTTTATCAATAACGGTTGACTTGCTAGATAAGTTTGACGTTATTGTCATACAGATGGCGGTGATCAACTGGTCCCTAAAAGTCACACCTATAGGATACGTTTGAGAGATGTGACGGTATGAAAATACAGTCATGTTGATGCCAAAGTTGACTAAGCAGTTAGTCGGAGTTATTGACTAACAATTAGTCAAACGCGATGTTGAGATAATTATTTAATACAGATTAAATAATAATGGCTAAGGCGAATTAAGCAGTTAATTCGTAAATTAAATATAAACGATTATATTTAATTGATGTATATTGAATTAATTATACAATATTGTCTTTGTCGGACATGTATTAATATTTCAACTAATCCGTGTTATTAGTTGATGTTTTAATAACCGATAACCGATGACGATTTATAATAAAACCCGTCATATACATTTAGCATTTTCGAGTCGGACCACGAGTTAAAATTAAGAGGAAGTGGAAGCCCACTTCCCCATGAGGCTCACGGCTGGCCGAATGAAGGAACAAAAGGAGAGCTTCTCCTCTTTTGTAACCTAATCATTCATTTTGCAAAAATTTTAGGGTTTTTGAGAACATTTTTCTCTCAATAACCTAGATCTCACATCTAGCAAAACTCACACAAAACTCTCTTAATATTGCAAGGCAATTAGAGAGTACATTCTAGCACAAGGGCATAGTCTCAGACGGTCTTGGGTGTATCGATTAGGAGGAAATCTACGTTGATTTCTATCTTAGGCCGAATTCTCTAGGACCCGAGGTTAATTCTTATGCTTTATCGTTTTTCTCTTGTAATTTTGTTTTATGACAATAATCACATATAAAATTTGCGTTATAGTCCTTAAATTTTAAGGGTTTTATACGGATATTACCCCTCAAGTGGTATCAGAGCGAGGCCACGTAAATTTTTCTTTGTGATTTTCATCAAACGAATTTGAATCGATAAATTTTGTGCATTGAAAACCGTGCGGCAGCATCTATTTTTGTCTCGGCAGATTATTTTTTTTTTGGGCTGCTGCGTTTTTTTGTCATTGGAAACCGTGCCTAGCATACACGGTTGTGGTTGTTGTTGCTTTGTTTCTTTGAAAATCGTGACAAACTTTTACCGTCTGTTCAGACGATGTTTTGTTTTCAATCGTTCTTTGCATATTGTTATTTTAAACGATAATCATAGCAATATGTTAAAGTATCATCAATTGTAAATTCATTTCTATACGGATTAGGTGAAATTGCAATTGGTTTTTATCAAATCGATTTTGTTTTGATTGTTGATGCTCACGTTTTTTTGAGCCGCTGAAATTTTTTTTTTTTTCTTTTGAGCTCTCGGCATTTGCAGCCAATAAAAAAAAAAAAAAAAATTTGCGGCTCTATTCACGGTTCAGCCGTGAAGAAATTAAAAAAAAAAAAAAAAAAAAAAAACTTCATGTTTTATTTTTTTTTTCGGCCATGTTTTATGCATAATACGGATTTTATGCATTCGCTTGATAGTGAAACGTTTCACTCACGTACCATTTAGTTATTTTAAAGCAATTTTAAAGTAACGGATTGTAATGAATTAAAATTAAGTTGATTAAAGCGGTTTTGTCACATAATTTTAATTATCATTGGTGGTTTGGATAAATTTAACATAATTACGGAATTATGTCACGAATAAATTTTATTTTAGTTGATGCATTTTATTTATCGTTATTTTTGAATGTTTTGAATGTTTTATTACGTATTTAATTTTTTACAAACAGTTGTAACTTAGTGTGGCCTTAGTAGAACGTGTTACCGTAATGATGGAACACGGTCTTGGTTGTATTTTGAGATCTCGTATCTCCATTTTGATTTTTTCCTTGAAATTACAGTTTTTATTTAGAATGTAAATAGGTTTATTTTTGTAAATTTTAATTGTAATTTTGAGAAGACCAAAGATGGAGATCGAATGCTCACTCCCGCTGTATGGACAAAGATGGAACATCAAGACAAGCTTCTCGGGTCCAACAGTGGATTCCAAAGTTGTACTATGTTCTTTTTACTAGGATAGGCCACACTAGGAATTTTTATTTACGTTTTGCATTCTTTTATTTATTTTATCGTAACGATAGATTGCATCATATTCCGCCTAAAAACCAAACCACCTAATAATTGCATGAAAACTGACTCATATAGAGGTCACGCGTTAGTTTTCTTTGATATACAGATATCACACGTTTTATTTAAGCCATCACCTAAGTCAATTCATTCACACAATGCTAGTTTTTCGTTCACTTAAAATGAATTAAAACTAAGTTTATGGGATCTTCCTCGTATAAACAAAAATTGAGAACAGTCTTTATAGGTCAAACTCCAATGAATCCCTTCTTCGTCGGTAGGCATAATATGACCCCTTCTACGTCGGGTAAGTTGGAACTGATTGACCTATTTTATCTCAACACTATGGTCACTCGTACGATCCTGTGATTATGGTGGACTATAGATAGGATTTACGGAAATCTATTGACCAAGAGTTCTAACGATAGAACTAGCTAAACAGTTGGCTTATCAATTTACGGAAATTGAGTCTTGGGATCACTTGTATTATTCTTGAGGGAGATCAATTATGCAAGTGTAATGAGTCTACACGATTAAAATGAATTTTTAATAGACTTAAATCACCTCGATGAGTTGCTTATTTCGTTTTGTTTTTTCCTTTCTTTTTCAGTGTAGATCACGATCACTTAAACTGCTAATAACAAAATGGCTGGCCGTGCTGACGACCCAATGCCAAGTGCCACATTGGACCGTGAGTCCTGGCTTCGGATCTTCATGAATCGGATGAATCAGTCAACTCGACTGAAGAATGATGGATCAAACTTCGCGGACTGGGAGGCGGCATTACAGAATGCTGCCGCGGCTGAGGGGAAGCTCAAATTTCTGACAAAGCCCATCCCGTCAAACCCAGGTCCCACGGTTGGAGCTAACGAGATCGCCAAGTATAACGATTTCGTCATGGAAGCGGGTGCGATTAAAAACGTACTCATTTTTGCAATGGAATCCAATTTGCAGAAACGCTTCATAGCCCAAGGTGCAAACAAGATTTTCACCACGCTCACTAAGGAATTCTCGAAAGCACCGAGAATCGTGACCTATGAGCATACCACTCGCTTCTTTGATGCGAGACTCCAGAAGGGCCAACCGGTTAGCCCACACATTCTCAGCATGATTGAGAATGTCGAGAGACTGGAGGCGCTTGATTGTAAAATCAGCGAGAACATCGTGATTGACCGCATGCTTCATTCACTCCACGATGGTTTTGCGCTCTTTAGAGCGAATTACTATATGAATGATTTGAAGAAAAGTCCTCATGAACTACACTCCCTACTCGTACAGACCGAGAAGGATATGAAGTTCAGTAGGAGCTTGAAACAGGATGTTCTCGTTGTGTCAAACAAGGGCAAGGGTAAGGGCAAAGCTCAGGCAGACCTAGCGGTAGGTAAACCGAAGTTTAAGAAGTCGGGATCAGGTAAGAGTGGGCCTGGTGAGGCAAGCAACTCATCAGGCGCGACAAAGAGCAAGACTGAAAACATGGAATGCCATCATTGCCACAAGACTGGGCATTGGAGGCGTACATGTCCTGTCTACCATGAGGACATAAAAGCAGGTCGTGTTAAACCTGTTGGTATGTTTTCTTCCTCTTCTACTTTTATTCAAATGATTGAGATTAACCACGCAAGTTACGGAACTTGGGTACTAGATACTGGTTGTGGTTCTCATCTGTGTAATCATGTGCGGGGGCTCAAAACATCGAACCCCTCGTAAAGGGTGAGGTGGATCTGCGTGTCGGGAATGGAGCACGAGTGGCTGCCGTCTCGAGGGGAACATACGTGATCCAACTTCCTAGCGGATTTGAGTTATTTTTATATAACTGCTATTATGTACCCAGTCTTTCTAAAAACATTATTTCGGTTTACGCACTTGACAAACTTGGTTTTTCATTTGTAATAGAGAATAATACTTGCATTTTCTCATTACACGATATGATTTATGGCAAGGCAGTCTCCATGAATGGAATTTATGTTTTAGATCAGACCACCGAAATATTACACGTAATGAATAAGAAGTTAAAGGTCGGTGACAAAGATCAAACATACCTATGGCACTGCCGTATGGGACACATTAATGAGAAACGCGTAAAACAAAATTTCATAAAAATGGAGCTATCTCGGCCTTTGATTTTCAATCATTTGGCACGTGTGAATCATGTCTCATTGGTAAGATGACTCGAATTTCCTTCAAAGGTGTTGGAATGCGCGCTACTGACCTATTAGGACTTATACATACGGATGTGTGTGGACCTATGTCAATCACCGCACGAGAAGGCTATAGGTATTTCATCACTTTCACGGATGATTTAAGTAGATATGGCTATGTCTACTTAATAAAGCACAAAAGTGAATCCTTTGAGAAATTCAAGGAATGCCAGAATAGGGTACAGAACCTACTGGGAAGAAAGATTAAAACACTGCGCTCAGACCGTGGTGGCGAGTATCTTTCTCACGAGTTTGATCAACACCTCAAAGACTGTGGGATTGCCTTACGCTAACTCCACCGAACACCTCAGTTGAATGGTGTGTCCGAACGGAGAAATCGAACACTACTAGATATGGTTCGATCCATGATGAGTCACACAGTGGTGCCTGACTCATTATGGGGTTATGCTCTTCTGTCAGCTGCTCTAATACTTAACCGAAGTCCGTCTAAAGCTGTTGACAAGACTCCATATGAACTATGGAAGGGAACGGTCCCTAACTTGTCCTTTATAAGGGTTTGGGGCTGCGAGGCTTATGTCAAGTGGAGACACGAGGATAAGCTCGGCCCGCGATCGGTCAAGACATACTTTATAAGTTATCCTAAAGGAACACTTGGTCATTACTTTTATTCTCCAACCGAACAACGTGTATTTGTTGCGGCTAGTGCGACATTCTTAGAGAAGGAATTTCTCGAGAATGCAAAGAGTGATAGAACCTTCGAGCTGTCGGAGGTTCCAGAACCAAATACCGAGCAACCATTGGAGGAACCAATTCCTTCAATCCCGGCTGCGGTGAATATTCCTGAGGAACCTAGGAGGTCGGGAAGAGTCTCTATTCCTCCGGACAGATACATTGGTATGGTCGAGGAACATGACATAGATGACATTCTACTCTTAACGAGTAGTGAACCCGCAACCTATAAAGGTGCCATGACTAGTTCCGACTCAAAGCTATGGCTTGAGACCATGCAATCCGAGATGGACTCCATGTATGAGAACAACGTTTGGGATCTTGTTGACTTACCTGCTAAGGTTCGTCCCCTTCAATGCAAATGGCTTTACAAGATAAAGCATTCTGTGGAAGGTCAACAAGATATCTATAAAGCACGACTAGTTGCTAAAGGTTTCACCCAAGTGCCAGGTTTGCACTACGATGAAATTTTTGCACCCGTAGTCATGTTGCGTTCCATTCGGATTATCTTAGCTATTGCCGCTTTTCATGACTATGAAATTTGGCAGATGGATGTGAAAACCGCCTTCTTAAACGGTTTTTTGGAGGAAGAGTTGTACATGGTACAACCTGAAGGTTTCATCGATCCTGAACATCCTAAGAAAGTATGCAAGCTTAAGCGTTCCATTTATGGACTTAAGCAAGCTTCTAGGAGTTGGAATCATCGTTTCGACCAAGTGATAAAAGAAAATGGATTTACTCGATCGGTCGAGGAACCATATCTATATATCAAGTCGAGTGGGAGCAAGATTGTCTTCCTAATATTGTATGTCGATGACATACTCCTGATTGGGAATGACATACCTCTCTTAACTTCGGTAAAAGTATGGTTGAAGAACCATTTCCAGATGAAAGATCTGGGTGAGGCACAAAGAATTTTGGGCATCCGTATCTATCGAGATAGATCACGTCGGATGTTATCTCTCGTCGAGTCTTACATAGACAAGATCCTAGAGAGATTCAAAGATGACTAACTCCAAAAAGGGGTTTCTTCCTATGGCTCCAGGGGTGCATTTGAGCAAGTCTTAGGCACCAGAGACACCGGAAGAGAAAGAGCGCATGACACGGATTCCTTATGCCTCGGCTATAGGATCAATCATGTAAGCCATGATATGCACACGTCCGGACGTGGCATATGCATTGAGTATGACAAGTCGATTCCAACAACATCCAGGTGAATCACATTGGATGGCTGTCAAGAACATTCTTAAGTACCTACGGAGGACTAAAGATTGGGCATTGACTTATGGAGGCGAACAAAAGCTATGCGCAACCGGTTACGCTGATGCTAGCTTCCAAACGGATCGAGATGACTCGAAATCTCAGTCTGGATTCGTTTTTACTCTTAATGGCGCTGCAGTCAGCTGGAAGAGTTCCAAACAAAGTGTTACAGCAGATTCTACGACTGAGTCCGACTACTATGTCGTGTCTGGAGCTGCAAAGGAAGAGATATGGATGCGTCAATTCTTACAAGGACTATCTGTAGTGCCTAGTTCGAATGACCCGATCACCATCTATTGCGACAATAGAGGTGCCATCTTCCAAGCTAAGGAGCCTAAGTCTAGCAACAAGTCTAGACATGTATAACGGAAAGCTCATCTAATCCGAGATTACGTGGAGCAAAAGGAAGTAGTGATAGAAAAGATTGCTACAGATGATAATATAGCAGATCCTCTCACTAAACCATTACGACAAGATAAGCATGAAGGGCATGTTAATTCCATGGGAATTAAACGTGTTCCTGAGTTGTAGTACTCTTTTATGGATTAGATTCATTCTCTTTTGTACTCTATACGACATCATCGTTTTGATATTTATATATTTTGTTTTTTCATGTGGATTTGTACGACAATTTTGAACACCACAAAGTGAACTGAACAAACATTATATTTTTTGGTCCTTAATTGCCCACGTGAGCTGATAACTCTGGCAATTATTTTATGACGTTGGTTGATGGTGGGTTCAACGAGCCATAAGTCAAAAGGTTGACTGACCAATCACAGAGGCGATTTATACGGATATCTCGTAGGACACAATTGTGACATCGACGTGGAGTCCTAAATGTTTTATAACATTCGGTGCCAGGTCGTGGATAGGACCTCCATGGTGATCCTAAGAGTCGATTCTTTTGACTATCGACTGTCTCTTGAGATTAAGGCAGATTTTGGGTGACTTTGGTTTCTTTCTCACGGTCATCCGTAACAGGGGGCCAAGTAGATTTTTTCTGGGTCATTTCATGCTGTACTTAGATCGGAAGGAGTCGAGTTGAAGGAAATATTCAGCCTTTATCAGGTACTCGATATTTCTCAGGGCCACTCGAGGAGTCAGAATCGAAATGCATGGCCATGCTCGAATACGAATCGTTTTATCGCTTAAGTTACTCTCTAGTCGGGGAAACCACTCTTGATACAGATCGATTGTAAAATACGACCTTTGCGGATCCGGATCTGCAAATTGTTTTACATTGAGTGGGAGAAATTTTAAATGAATATGAGAATCGGTTATCGCACATACACTTGTACGGACAAGTGGGAGTTTGTTGGAGCCAGTGTCCTCCAGCTAGTGCGGATAACGTTATTGCACATACACTTGTACGGACAAGTGGGAGCTTGTTGGGGCTGGTGTCCTCTACAGTTAGTGCAATAACATTTAAATCTCTAAAAGGATCAAAGGGTATACTTTTGTATTATTATCAGTTGGTCCACGTTTATCAATAACGGCTGGCTTGCTAGATAAGTTTGACATTATTGTCATACAGATGGCGGTGATCAACTGGTCCCTAAAAGTCACACCTATAGGATACGTTTGAGAGATGTGACGGTATGAAAATACAGTCATGTTGATGCCAAAGTTGACTAAGCAGTTAGTCGGAGTTATTGACTAACAATTAGTCAAACGCGATGTTGAGATAATTATTTAATACGGATTAAATAATACTCCCTCCTATCCACCCTTTTTTCCCCTTTGAAGTGGGCACGGAGATTAAGGGTGGGGAGTATAATATTGGTAAAAATATGAGTGGGGTTTGGTAATTGGAGAGAGGTATGAATAATAATGATTAAATATTAATAAAGGAGATGGGTGGGGTTTGGTTATTGGAGAGAGGTAGGGATAGTTAGAATTAAATATTAATAAAGTATATAGTGGGGTTTGATGAGTGGAAAGAGGTAAGAGTATAATATTAATAAAAACTTTCTCAAAAAGGAAAGGGGAAGAAAACCTGAATAATCCGTTTTAGGAAGTAGGGAAGAAAAGAGTGGATAGGAGGGAGTAATGGCTAAGGCGAATTAAGCAGTTAATTCGTAAATTAAATATAAACGATTATATTTAATTGATGTATATTGAATTAATTATACAATATTGTCTTTGTCGGACATGTATTAATATTTCAACTAATCCGTGTTATTAGTTGATGTTTTAATAACCGATAACCGATGACGATTTATAATAAAACCCGTCATATACATTTAGCATTTTCGAGTCGGACCACGAGTTAAAATTAAGAGGAAGTGGAAGCCCACTTCCCCATGAGGCTCACGGCTGGCCGAATGAAGGAACAAAAGGAGAGCTTCTCCTCTTTTGTAACCTAATCATTCATTTTGCAAAAATTTTAGGGTTTTTGAGAACATTTTTCTCTCAATAAGCTAGATCTCACATCTAGCAAAACTCACACAAAACTCTCTTAATATTGCAAGGCAATTAGAGAGTACATTCTAGCACAAGGGCATAGTCTCAGACGGTCTTGGGTGTATCGATTAGGAGGAAATCTACGTTGATTTCTATCTTAGGCCGAATTCTCTAGGACCCGAGGTTAATTCTTATGCTTTATCGTTTTTCTCTTGTAATTTTGTTTTATGACAATAATCACATATAAAATTTGCGTTATAGTCCTTAAATTTTAAGGGTTTTATACGGATATTACCCCTCACCATTATCATAACATTGACCTCTTACATATTCAATATTAAGATCAAGAGACTTTAAAACCTTTTGCAATTCAATAAAAAGTCATAATCCCATTGTATCAGTCACCTCCAAAAATTCTAATAAGTACTCTTCAATTTTTATTTTTTCACTTGACATATTCACGCATCGTATTATCAAAGTGATTTGTTCTTGATGAGAAATATCATGAGTACAATCAAGAATAATAGAGAAATATTTTGCCTCTTTGATTGTTTTGATTATTGAACTTTTCACATTATAAGCCAAAAGAGAGACCAATTCATTTTGAATTTTATGTCCAAGATAATGATGATAAATGTCATGATTTTGAATCCTTCTAAGATGATCTTGCATTACCACATCAAACTCAGCAATCATTTCAATTAATCCTAAGAAATTACCATTGTCACCTTGATATAATTTTTAATTAGATCCTCTAAATGCCAAGTTATGAGTAGCAAGACATTTCACGGCGGAAAATATTGTAAGTAATACTTGTCTCCATCGATTTTTCTCTTTCATAATTGTTTCCTGCAAGTTTTATCAATTGTTTCACACGTATCTAGCCTTACTCTCGTTTCATTCCAAGTAAACATGTTACTCATATGCTCGGTACTATTTTCATGTTGTTTTAACCTTTCAATTATACGCTTCCAATCACGTAAACCATCATTTGCCAACAAACTTTTATTAGTAATAGATCTAAACAACTTTCAACAAAAACAAAATACCTTGTCAATATGTTTAGAATAAACCAACCATTTTCTATCACTAATCTCACTATTATTCATCTTTCTAGAAAAATAAGCATTCTTAAAATATCTATTATTATCATCAAGAGGGTAGTCAATATTCAATTCTCTTATAGGCCCTTTTTAATCATAATATCTCTTGTCTTGTTATCAAGATTGGTCCAATTCATACGATCATAAATATCAATAAAAGAATTGGATATATTTGGCACATTAGACTCATTTCCAACATTATTTTCGTTAAGATCATTTGGCTCATAATTGGCAAATTAGACTCATCTCTAGCGTTATCTTCATCAACATCAATTGGCACATCAAATTCATTTGGCGAATTAGACTCATTTCCAACATTATTTTCATCAATATCAATTGACACATCATTTGAGAAATTAGACTCATTTCCAACATTATCTTCATCAACATCAATAGAGTAATTGTTGTGGTCGTTTTCATTGACAATATTTCTAACAATAAATTTGTGCATAGCACCTTGTTGTGATTTTATTAACTTCTCGGTAAGTTTTCTTTTTTTTTTCTTTTCTCACATCCAGATAAATGCTTTTTAGGCAACATTATAAATAAGAATTAAAAAACTGACTTAACAATCAATAATTAAAATAAATAAAAATTGAACAATAACACAATAACAAGAACTGACTTAAACTTCAATTAATATCTCAAATTCTCAATAATACATGCTGACATGTTGTAAAACCAAAAATAAAAAAAAAATAATCAGTGAACACACATAAAACAAGTCAACAACAGCACAATTAAATAATTAAAAATTAACAATCAATAATCAATAATTAAAATAAAAAAAAAAAAAAATTGAAAAATAAAAAAGGAATTAGGATTTAGGAGACCCTGATTAGCGGAGAGGCGAAAGATGGACGAAGATTAATGAAATGAGCAGTAGAGACACGGCCACACGGGTACTTTACTCCTTAATGATAAGTTGATAATCCTAATTTTGAATAATAAAAGTGTTGATTTTTGTCTTTTTGAAGAACCCTAGAAATTTAATAAGGAAAATTGATTTAAGATTTGGAGAAAAAAAAGTATCAGTTATTAGAAAAGATAAGGGAGAAGAAAAAGTCAATAGAAAAATTTGCCTTATTTTAATAATTTCTTAAAAGTTGCACAAATATTTTGTACTTCTCCTTGCTTTGTGCGTGCCTCGTTTAGAATTTGTTATTATTTAATTTTTTCTTTTTTTATATTGGGTCGCTATCAACTTTGGGCCCTTATCAAATGTCAATCTAAACGGGCCTTAGGGCCGACCCTGTTTGTGTATAATGTGAAATATTAAATGTTATAAATATTTAAATACAAAAGATTACGTCCATTAATATCTATCATGTCCATAACTATATCATATGCTAAAAATATCATGCGCTATTTTAGGAAATATATTTTAGGCGAGAAAAGTTGAAGTTTCGCTTATTCATTTAGCAAATAGGGGATTATATGTTTCTCGTAACAAATTTATTTTATAGTAATATTTTTACTCTAACCTAGCTGTTAGTTAATTACTCTATTCAGGTAGTCCATTGTGAATATATATATATATATATATATATATATATATATATATATATATATATATATAGGGTCGGGGTCAGGTGCGAACTAAAGTACGGTGCGAACCGTACGAACTAGCTTCAACCCAGAATTTTTTTTTTTTTTTTTTTTTTTTTTTTTTTTTTTTTTTTTTAGATACACTTTATTTCTTTACTAGATACACCTCTTCTTCACATACATTTTATAATATATGTAGATACACTTTTTCCACCCTAAAATTCTAAATGCACTTTTACAATTTTTTTTACACTAATTTTTTTGGGAGTTTTAAGACAACTCAGAGATACATTTTATAGTATTTGCGGATACACTTTATATTATTAGCGGATACACTTTATGGTAATTTCTAACTCTTGGATACATTTTATATTTTTTGCGGATACATTTTATATTTTTGGCGGATACACATGACAGTAAAGCTAGATACACATCTTTTCAAACCCAGGTACACATGTCAATAAAAGTCGGATACTTGATACACATGATATAACTACTAGATACACATGTATCCCGCAGTAATACCATGTGTATCCCGCAGTAATACCACCCAAAATCTTTGCATCTACTGACATCTGAGATAGATCACTCCCATTTGTTATCAGCATTCCATGAATTTGCTTGGCTAATTTTGAATTTTTTGATTTTGTGCACTTTTGTAGTATTAAACTCACCTCATCATATGATAATTTATATCTCCTAAACAATTCAAATATTCCCATGCCTTTTGGCACTGTGCTCAAGCTCATCTGATCTGTGAAAACACTTATAATCAACCCAGAGCATTGTTTCAGATTTTATCGAAAATTAATGATTGGGACGGAGGGAGTATTCGTAACAATGGACAGCAGTTGCGGAATTTCAATCACAGTCCAGAATTTAATTAATAAGTGAGATTAGAACAACAACCTAACGCAGAAATTCAGCACATGAGCCTCAGCGCATAGCCGCAGAGTACACGGCCTCTCAAAAATCGTTTGAATTCTTGACAGGAAAAAATTGGGTAAAGCCGTACTTCAATGTGAACTCAGAGCAACACCCCCTAAGCCATGAACCAAATCCATTATCCAAACAATGAATCACCACCAAATCACCAATATCAATCCCAACCACATTAACGCCCAAGATAACCACCACACCGACCACCAAAACATTTCTCAGGGAATTTAAAATCTTCGCCGGATCTACAAATGAAACGATGCTCAGATTTAAAGATTGTGAAACCTGTGCCGCACCACCACGGTCATAGCCGCCTCAGATCCACTGTATTTGACACCAATGGCGCCATTTCTGACCGACGATTACATTATGTGGATCGAAATACTCCGACATGAACCCCGGCGTACTCGATTTTTTGAAAATAGTCTTCGATTGTTCTAGATCTATCACCAAATCAACACGAACCATCTCCCATTTCAATCACCGCCATTCCGAGCCCATAATTAACCACGAACTGCTACTACCTGGGTCGTCGACTTCAGGCCACCACTTCATGCATCCACAAAGCAGCAATGGCGGCACTAACATCGCCATAATGAAACTCGGGATCAGAATACGAGTTTAATGCGAGTTTAATCGAGCCCGGAATCGGAATCAGAGTTTAACCGAGACAAGAGTAGTTCCGACGAAACGCTAGCAGAGTAATCGACGGTGACGCCACCGTCGAAGGGTGGTGATGGTTGGTGGATGAGGATGATATAAAGTATTAATGTGGGGGATTAAGGGTGAGTGTTCGGCAGCAGACATGGTGTTAAGCAAGGTTGTCGGCGACAGAGAGGTCGGCGTCGGAGTCGCGTCGGAGTGGTCGGCGTCGGGCGGTAGTGTTTGGGGGAGGTGGAGGGAAGTTATATGGTTGGTGGGTATGAAAAAGAAAGGGAGTTGTGGTTTTTGTGTTACTGTTAGTTTGTGAGGTAGTGAAAGTATGAGGGGAGTGTCTGTGATTGTGATTAATAAGCGTTGATACTTTAGTTCGCACAGTTCGCACCGAACTTTAGGTTCGCACAGGATCCTATTTCTATATATATATATATAGAGGAAGGATCAAGTGAGTCCACCCAAATTGATTGAGTCCATGAGTCCTCTTAAGGGCCATTGAAAAGATAGGATGGAGGGTTGAGATTGAAGGGGAAAAGGGAGGGATTAATGCTAAATGGAAGGGATTGAAGCTAATTAATTACTTTCCCTCACTACCATCACTAATCCACCCCATAATTACACTATATAACCCTTCTTTTTCCACTCACTTCTCTCTCATATAACACAAATATCATTCCTCTCATCTCTCTAAAAACCAAAAAAATCAAAAAACTCAAAAATCAAAAAAATCAAAAAACTCAAATCATTTCCCTCATCTCTTCCTCACTCACCCACCTACCACCACCAACCACTTTACACCCACCACTACGCACCACTACGACGACACCAACGCCACCCCACACGCCCCACCACCACCACCACCACGACAACAACAACGCCACACACCACGACCTCCAACCACGCACCTACTCCCCCGACCACCACGCACTTGCGGCTGCCGCCCTCAACCACCACAACAACATCCTCCCTATTCCACAACATCCTCCTTCTTCCACTCCCTCCACCCGACAGACAACCCGACACCAATACAAGATCTGGCCCCACGACCTCAACCCGACAACTACCCACCACAACCCGACACAACCCCCACCACCACCTGCCCACCATTCTCACACCGCGACACCACCATGCACCACAACAACACCATCGCGCAACACCAGCAACACCACCCTTCTCTCTCCCTTCCAGATCTGATTTTTAATTGTTTTTTTTTCTGTTTTCGATCACCATCCACCATGTCTTTCGTGTTTCTGATTTTAGTTTCTGTTTTTAAAATGTTTCCTGTTTCGTGTTATTGTCTTTTGTTTGTTTCTTTTTTTTTTTTCTGTTTGTTTGTTTTTTTTTAGTTCTTGTCTTTTTTTTTTAGTTTTGATGAGTTGTGAATGAGCGTGTATTTCAATTTTTGTCTTTGTTGTTTATTTTGTTGCTCCTTTCTTCCAGACCTCGTTTCAATTTTTTTTTTTTTTTCTGGGTTATATTTTTTTTATTAAAGTTAGAGATCTACTTTTTAATTTTGTGTGGGTTGGTGGGAGAGGACGATGGTGGTATTGGTCTCATTTTTTAGATTTACGAGTGCAAATCTTAAAAAAAAAATATCACATTTATTATTGTTATTATTATTAGATTTAATGTTATATTTTTGTTAGATGTTTTTTTTCAATCTCTCTTTATTTGATCTAGTGTTGTTGATGTTGTTTTATCATGATTTTTATTCTAGATCTAATAAATATATTTATTATACTCATATTTTTTTACATTTACACTCATATTTCTTTGCATTTACACTCATATGTCTTTACAATTACACTCGTATTTCTTTACATTTACACTCATAATTTTTACATTTACACTTGTATTTCCTCACATTTACACTCGTTTTTATTTAAATTTACACTTGTATCTCCTCACATTTACACTCGTATTTCTCTTAAATTTACACTTGTATCTCCTCACATTTACACTCGTATTTCTTTAAATTTACACTCATATTTCTTAACATTTACAGTCGTATTTCTTAACATTTACACTCGTATTTCTTTACATTTACACTTGTATTTCTTTACATTTACACTTGTATTTCTTTACATTTACACTCGTTAAAATTATATAAATTTGCACTCATATTTTTTGTGGATATGAGTTGGTGGGGAAGGACGATGATGGTGGCGTTTTTTGGTAGTCGGACTAAAGTTTTACTCGTAAAGGACAAAGTTACACTTATAAAGGACCAAATTCACACTCAAAGGACAAAATTTACACTCTAAAACCTTCAAATTGACTAAAAAATTAAATTTACACTCTTAAAACGTTACATTTACACTCTTAAAACATCAAATTTACACTTGTAAAATGTTAAAATTATATAAATTCAAAATTTCCGTCTTAAAAAATCAAATTTACACTCTTAAAATGTTACATTTACACTCGTAAAACATCACATTTACACTTGTAAAATGTTAAAAGTATATAAATTCAAAATTTCCGTCACAAAAAATCAAATTTACACTCTTAAAATGTTACATTTACACTCGTAAAACACCACATTTACACTTGTAAAATGTTAAAATTATATAAATTCAAAATTTCCGTCACGAAAAATCAAATTAACACTCTTAAAATGTTACATTTACACTCGTAAAGCATCACATTTACACTTGTAAAATGTTAAAATTATATAAATTCAAAATTTCCGTCACAAAAAATCAAATTTACACTCTTAAAATGTTACATTTATACTCGTAAAACATCACATTTACACTTGTAAAATGTTAAAATTATATAAATTCAAAATTTCCGTCAAAAAAAATCAAATTTACACTCTTAAAATGTTACATTTACACTTGTAAAATGTTAAAATTATATAAATTCAAAATTTCCGTCACAAAAAATCAAATTTACACTCTTAAAATGTTACATTTACACTCGTAAAACATCACATTTACACTTGTAAAATGTTAAAATTATATAAATTCAAAATTTCCGTCACAAAAAATGTTACATTTACACTCTTAAAATGTTACATTTACACTCGTAAAACATCACATTTACACTTGTAAAATGTTCAAATTATATAAATTCAAAATTTCCGACACAAAAAATCAAATTTACACTCTAAAAATGTTACATTTACACTCGTAAAACTTCACATTTACACTTGTAAAATGTTAAAATTATATAAATTCAAAATTTCCGTCACAAAAAATCAAATTTACACTCGTAAAACATCACATTTACACTTGTAAAATGTTAAAATTATATTTCCGTCACATTTACACTTGTAAAACTCATACAACATTACATTTACACTTCTGAAATCTAAAACTCAAAACTGATTAATTAGGGGCTAGAGAGAGAAAGAAAAATTAATTAGTGTGTAGAAATTTGATTAGTGGTAATTTTTTTGGGTAATTTTCAATCTCAACCATCTATCTCAATCCAACCATCCACATTTTTTTCCTTTTCTTTTTAATGACCTTTAATCAAATTCATCTCAACCTTCCATTTAGTCCATCCAATGGCCCTTAGAGGGACTTATGGACTCAATGGCCCATGTTGGACTCATTAGATCTTACCTATATATATATATATATATATATATATATATATATATATATATATATATATATATATATATATATTCCCAAATGCTATCAACATAAGCATCGAAACATATAAACATTAGAGATCAAAGAGTGAGGCATCACAAAAACCTTGTAAGAGTGACAATGGGGAAAACAGCTGAGTCGCAAGTTGGGTCGAAAAGCGAAGACGCAAATGAGATGGTGATGAACGGTGACATGCAGTCTGAATGTTATGACATTGTGGAACCAGAAGCTAATAATGGCAGCGAGTTAACTCGCTATTCCGATACGCGTATCACTTCTGTCTTCACCTCGTTCAAGCAATCTCTTCAAAACACTAAACTCAATCTAGGTAACTCGTTATCCCTTCATTATCACTTACAAATAATGTTATGTAAAGCAGTTTTACATAAGCAATGTGTTATGAAGTCTATCGGGAACATCGTCTTCTCACAGGATATGGGC
The DNA here is from genome assembly GCF_048544455.1 of Silene latifolia. Taxonomy (NCBI): domain Eukaryota; kingdom Viridiplantae; phylum Streptophyta; class Magnoliopsida; order Caryophyllales; family Caryophyllaceae; genus Silene; species Silene latifolia. The sequence goes on from NC_133531.1 coordinate 105,118,243, forward strand.
TCAATCTTGAGTATGACTATAGTGCCTTGGACGATTTATCAAGTCATCTAATCAACAACTTTGGTGATCCATTCATGGGCTCCAAATTTCATGGTAACTCGAAGAAATTTGAGGTGGCGGTTTTAGATTGGTTTGCTCGTCTTTGGGAAATCGAGAAGGACGAGTATTGGGGATATGTTACTAATGGTGGCTCTGAAGGAATCCTTCATGGCATCTTTCTTGGGTAATTCTACTCTTTTCCTATATCTTTTTATTTTAATTAAATTACTCACTCCGTACTAGACCAAATGTAACACTTACTATAAACGGACGTATACATCAAAGGTAACATTCCTTATTTAGACCACAACATTACTAAGTTATCCTTATAACCATTTGATATTTATACAAAATGTCATTACATACTCCAACTACTAACCCACAATTAAACCCACAATTACATACCCCACCTATTTTTTCCTTCTTTACCCTTACTTTTTCCACATTTTCTTAAATACTCCACTTTTCCCTACGTTATCTTTGGTGTGGTACGGAGGGAGTAATTGTTTTTATAACCCATTTTATTCCAACCACTTATTTCTCTCAACTTTTTTTCCTTTTATTGGTGATTCATGAAACTATTTAACAAAATAGTAGTCGTTTTAAACTAATTATTCCCTCCTATTCATTTTAACATTCTCCCTTTCCTTTTTCATCAATTCATATAACTCTCCCCATTTCCTTCTTTAGTAAGTTTTATACTTATTTTAATCACCTTACATCACAACAATATTCCACAATACTTGTACCTTATCTTATTTTAATCATCTTACCCCATAACAATACTTATTTTAATCATCTTACCCCACAATAATATCTTCCCTCCCTCCAATTACCTTACACCACCACAATACTTTACAATAAAATAACTCTCCCCTTAATTTGCGTGTCTTTTTGAAAGGGGGGAGTTAAAATGAATAGAAGGGAGTAACATTTAATGGGTTCACGTAAGCGTCAATTTAAAAAAAAAAAGGAACGTGGGTTTTGTCTTCTAAGCTAACTAATATTGGTGTCCGGTGTCCGAACTACCTCTATTTAGCATTAAAAATTATTTTTAATTAAATAAAACTACTTAAAAGTTGCATAACTCACAAATTTATCATCAATATATTTTCTATGATATATTTTAAAATTACGATGAAATAAATTATGCGATAAATTCACTACTCCCGCTATTAATATTTTACTCAAATCGATTAGTTAGCTAATTGTCAATATATACTTTCTTTTGTTGTTAGTAATTTTACTTTTATTATATTCGTTATTACTACTGTTACGTTCACTACTTCTACCGTAATTATTGTTACTTTCACTATTGTTACATTAATATTGATAATTTCACCTACTCCCGTTGTTACTTTTATTACTTTCACTACTCCCGCTCGCTGCTAATATTATTACTTTGACTATTCAAATTCAAATGAGTGAGTACTATCATATTACTATATACAATGCTACTATAATTCTTTTCACTATTAACAAAATACTTTTACTATATAGGCATGCAATTTAATTTTAAGAGACTTATAAATTTATATAAATATATTACATAAATGCATTAAATCAAATCGAAATAATTATGGAATATTATATTTGTCTGGAAATCTAGCGTGATTTATTTACCTTTTAACAGTTTCTAAAATATAACATATATATTATATTTGTGTATGTTAAATAAATAACATCTTTGTACTAACTAATACCATAAGTGAGGCATGTTTATTTTAAAAAAAAATTATCATATTCTGGTGTTCTCTAAATTTATACTTCAACCAAAGCTATCGATTAAAACTGGTGTTCTCCAAATATTTACATTGAATTCCCTTGGTCAGGTCTATCACACAACGCTATCGATTAAAACTATATAGTATAATTAATTTGTATCGATTTATTTAATTACGTTGAAATCCCTTGATTTTCGGATTATATAGAAGATTGATAAGCTGTGAATTTGCAGAGTTGCACCCTTGGCATGCACAACGTAAATTCTTATATCCTACACCCATGTGTAGGATATTTCATACTCCCTCCATCTCCCCACTCATTCTTAACTTCCTATTTTATACTCCCTCCATTTTCTTATTTTTACCCCATTTGCTTTATTGCGGTCTTCAAGATGTCACTTTGACCGTATTTTTCGATGTCTATATGTTATTTTTTTTCCTTAAATTTTTTTTCGTGAAAGATGCCTTGATATTAATTATAAATATTTTAGTATTATAAATAAATAATTTTTATTGTCCAATTTATTGATGGTCAAAGTTCGAAAACTCACCTCCAAAAAGCAAATTCGGTGAAAGTAGGAAAATAGAGGGAGTATATTTTTTTTTTTAAATAAAAAAACTTTCAGTTTTGAAGTAGTTACCACTATCATATTCACTTTAAGTGTTATGTAACGTTATATTCACGATATGATGGTCAAAGTTCGAAAACTCACCTCCAAAAAGCAAATTCGGTGAAAGTAGGAAAATAGAGGGAGTATATTTTTTTTTTAAATAAAAAAACTTTCAGTTTTGAAGTAGTTACCACTATCATATTCACTTTAAGTGTTATGTAACGTTATATTCACGATATGATACTATCATATTCACTTTAAGGGTTGTGAATGTGACAATATTGTTTAATGAATATGTGTTATATAGGACGATATTCACAATATGACACTATTATATTCACTGTCAGTTAGTGGATATGAAAGTGTAGTTTGATGAATATGTATTATGTAGTGTGATATTCACCACATGACTCTATTATCTTATCTTCATAAATAAAAGATCATTTAGAGAGTTTCTGTGCGTCCTTATCGTCATCTCATGCAGTTTTTTTTTTTTTTTTGTTGAAATTGTTAAATGTGGGACCCACATTAAAGTAAAGGAATTAATTTTTAAAAAACTGTCGTTGTTGATGTTTTGTACGTAACTTTTTATACGTAAATAATTACGTTTATGATTTTTTCAGAATCGAAAATATTTATTTATATTACATTTACACAAAAAATTATGATTTTAACAGAATAAATTAATCATAATTTACAAATAAAGTTTATTATTAACAAATAAAGTTAAACTATTTATGAATAATGAATAGTTTATTATGAAATTATGAATTTTTTATATTATTATATTATATTGCATTGCATCAAATAACAATAAATTACATCAAGTTTATATTACACTATATAACGACAAATTACAATTGATAAATAACAAAAAAAAAATTATAATCTTATCTTTATTAAAACACAGACATTTAAAGCTACCACGTCACAGATTTGCTTTTTTACATAATTGTTAGCTTCCTATCATGCACAAATAAATCAAAAAATTATCCACCGCTCTTTGTATTCTTTTCCTTTATTTCAGCCTTGCAATCAGTTTTTTTCATTGTTTGTAAACTAAATCTTCACAACAGAACAAAAACAATTATCATCATTTTTACAATCATCCCCAACCTAACATAATACGTTAACCAAAATTCAGAAATTATTTAGATTTTAAATAATTAATCACAAAATGCCGTTTTTTTAAAAGACGAAAATAATCAGTCTGAAACAAGGATTTAGGTGAGTTGCGGTATTGTTGGGTCTTAATGTTATTTGTATTTGATCAATATATAGCAGGCCAAAAATTAACATAAACTATACTGAGTAGATGGTTTTTATTATAGGGGTTGCTATAAACCATTGACAAAATATTATACATAGTTATGCATTTTTTTTCCCACTTTCTTAAATTTTCCATTAATTTTAAAATCTTCTTTTTTTCTTTTGGGGGTTAATTTTAAAATCGTATTCCCTCTATATCGGTCATTTATTTACTTTTTATATTTTTAAAGGATATTTTAGTCAAAGGTAAACAAATGATAATTGAGATAGTGGATTACTTTTTATCTCATTTTCACTCTTTTAATAAAAAAAATTAAAATCAAATCAATTGAAAAAAAATTACAAATCTATACAGATTAAAAAAAAATGAATAAATTCGACAAATGTCAATCGCATTGGCGATAATTCTAACATTTATAATATATAACAATGACTGGATGTGGGGGGGTCCACGTCTAAGATTCTAAAGTCGACTTGGATGCGAATCTCCCATGTCCCTGGGTCAAAATGTGTGAGATCCATGTTTAGAAGCAGATAACTATTTAAAAGAATTTAAAACTTAATTGTTTGAATTATTCGTAGAAATTGTATGGAGTACGGCTTGGTAGGAGCTTATTAATTTGTTTGATGGAGTTATAGGTTTTGATCATTGTTGGACTGCTTAAAAACTTTGGCCAATTTTCTAATTGTATGGCATACAGGTTAATAGAAGGATTCTGTTTTACACATAAATTCAACCCAATTATATCGTTTATGTTTTGTAATAACAATCAATTGTACTACATTTTCTAAAACATACCCATGCAATGTTGCACGGGTGTAAAACTAGTACTCACTTTAAGTTGAATAAATATGACATCATAGTTTGATTAATATTTATTATCTAATATAATATTTAGTTTGATCATGAATGTTGTATTCTATATCAAAACCGCATAATGTAAAATAATTTAGAGGGAATAAAAATTATTATATGCTATGAGATGTATATTATTATGAATATGTTAATTACGTGATGTGAATATGTGAGTAACATCAATATAAATTGAAGAACAAAAATATTCCAAATATGATCTTTACCGGAATAAAAATTATGAATAATGGTATATTTTTTTTCTAGTTTATAAAAATTTAAGATTTAAATCTTTTATTAAAAATAATTAAGGGTGAACAATTAGTTTTAGGTGTACAATATAGTCATACTGATTCTGTGGCATAGTTGGTTTAATGCATAGAGCAGCTGTCTCCGCAGTTTTCTGTGTAAAAAATTCTTCTTAACAAGATTTGAACCTTCGACCTCAATTGTAAAATGTTAATGTTTCAACCATTGAGTCACTAGTCTTCAATGTTGCATATGGAAAAAATTTAATATATCTTAAAAGAGCTTTTTTTCAGTGCTATGAATTACGTTTTGTAAAAAAATAGAAATTCGATGTACTAACTCATTAATTTTTTACTTTTTTTATTACTTTATACAAAAAAAATTATAATATACAAAATATGCCTTATAAGATGGAAGACGATTTGTTTAAGAAAAATTTGTGTCCCCCTTATCCCAAATTCCCGCGTCCGCCCCTGAAGGTGAAAGTACCATGTACCATACGCATGGGAGCATAGTATAATTTATCAATATCATTACTAAGTATCTTTTAAGATGATACTATCCGTCTTACTGATCAAGATATACCACTTGACACTTGTGTGTATAAGAATGCATAGAAAAAAATAATATATTTATCTTATATGTACAAATGGTATGATATTTAACCCATCGAAAACATAAGACGGATAATACCGTCTTAAATAAAAATCTGGGTATTATTGTATAAGGTGTTAATTATACTATGCACCCAAGAATTGAATAATATTGGGTGTATAATAACCACAATTCTACTCCGTCAAAAGAAATACTCCTCTCTTGGTTGGACTTCATTCACTTTGATGAGATTTTACAACAAAGATAAATGAATGACTTGATAAATAGCGTATTATTACTTCACCTTACATTGAACATAAATGAATGACTTGGACAAATGGAGTATATTGTTATTCCATCTCTTAGTAATTTATTTACTCTTAATTAAAATATCATCACAAAAAACAAACATAAAAACAAAAAAGGTTAACACATAATTGAGAAAGTATAATGGATCAAATGCTTAGCCATATTAAATTTGTTTCAGTAATATTCTTGACGATTTTTTCCAAATTGTTAAAAGTGAGAAGTGCTTCAATTACGATATCTTCCTTCTATTAAAGGAACACCATTTGGTACACTTTGGTTAATCATGTCATCCTTGTAGTTCCAAAAGCAAAATATAATGGCAGTTAAATTTCCTTTTCTTTTATATGTGTATGCATAAATTAACAATATCAATAAAAAATACAATAATTATGGTTAACCTGGTGTATATCATAAAAATATGTTATAAAAAGAAATTTAAAAGGTTTCTATTGCAACAAATTATGTCTTATGTTGGTGGGAGAATATGGCTTTTGTGGAACCCTATCTTAGTACAGGTTAAGATCTTTGAGATGAGTTCTCAGTATGTTCACAGTATGACACTCATATCTTAACTCATAAGAACATCTTGGCTACTTTTGTCAACGCTTATAACAGGTTTGTGGACAAGCTGGCTTGATGGATCAAGTTAATTAAATATTTCATGGATCATCACCTTCCTTGGGTTTGTTTAGGAGACTTTAAATTTTCCTTAATTGTTGAGGAAAGAGTGGGTTGTATTACTTGTGATAGAGAGATGCTGGAGTTTGGGGATTGCTTGCTTAGTTGTAAGCTAGTGGATCATCCTTACACCGGGGTGTGTTTACTTGGCTGTCAAACACTCTTATTGATATGGAAAAGTAATGTTTACAAACTTATTGAACTCTAAAGCTAGCTGAAATGAGAGCTTCGTCTCAAAAAGCTAAGATCTATCACATGCAGTTTAATAACATGAATTCTAAGTGTTTTTATGCTCATATTAAAGCTAGAAAACTAAAGAATACTATTGGGGTTACAGGGGGATGTTAGTGAGTTATTTTCATGGTTAGGAACACGTTGCTAAGGCCTTCCTGGATTACTACATGGCCTTTTGAGGACTATAGCATTTGTCACTCTTATTCCTAATTTTTGTTTACACAAAATTCCTTGATTTCCCCGCTTCTATTCTTGAGGTTATGGTCATTCAGTACGACATTGAGTCAGATCTTTTTGTTATTGATAGGAACAAGAGTCCAAGAGTTGTTGGATACTCTTCCGGCTTCTTTAAATATTTATGGGCTATTACTAGTCCTGACTTTAAGGAGGCAGTTATAGAGTTTTTAAGGAAGGGAAATATGACTTGTGCAGCTAATTACATTGTCAATGCTTTAATTCCCAAGGGCGGTTCTTCTAAGTCTGTATCTCTTACTATATACTCCCTCCCATCCAAACCAAAGGTAACATGGGAGGGAGCACAAGTTTTAAGAAAAGAGAGAAAAGTTAAGGGCAGTATTGGAATTGAAGTATGACCACTTTTAACTTGATTAAAGGAGGGCCACAAACATGATGGCATTGTATGTAAATAACAAAGGTATATGAGGAGTCTTTAGTAATGTTTTTTTACCAAAAAAGGAATGGGTAGTTTGGTTTGGATGGTCCGAATAAGGTAAGTGTTACCTTTGGTTTGGATGGAAGGAAGTAGTGTTTTTATAAAATTATAAGCAAGATTCTAGCAAATAGATGAAATTTAATTTGTGCTTGGTGAAATTGTGGGTCTGGAATAGGCAGTTTTTATAGAGGAAAATGACCTTTTTTATAACTCCATGTTGTGAAAAGGATAAACAAAATGTGAAAGAACTTTTTATGGGGAATTGAAGAAGGGGACAAAAGGTTGACTTCAAAAGTTAGGAGTGATTTTGTCTTCTTAGAGAGGAAGGAGGGCTAAACATAAAGGAGATTTTAAGCGGGAACAAGTCTCAAATAACGTCTTATATTAAGAAATGTGTTGATCATTTAGGTTCCATTTGGTAAAGTGGGTTGAAACTTATATTCTAAAATGTACGAACTTTTGGGAATTTCAACTTACTTCTGCCTATTCGTGGTTTTGGAGTAGTGTCATTCATTGTAGAGACTTGCTTGTTCAAATCTTGGTGAATGCTGAGCAAGTCAGACTGTTTCTATTACAAAGAGCTACAAGGCTAAATTTTAGGAGCTTATTAGACTAAGGGGCCTCTATTTCCTCAACATAAGACTTTTTGGGACTCTTTTAACTATGCTAAGAATATGGTGATTGGTTTACTGGCTGCTCAGAATAAATTATCTACTATTGATAATCTGTGGAGCAGGGATGTGGTGTTGGTGAATAGGTGTATCCTTTGTGAAGTTGGCCTTGAATCCATCCCCACCTTTTTTTTAATAGTTTGACAAGTTAAAACTAAGTCGCTAAATGTATCTCCTAGTGTTTGCCTTAATCAAGTCTTTCATTGGTATAAATACATAACTGTGGTAAAAGTCGAGTTAATAATCAGATACGTTGTGCCTTTGTATGTACTATATACTTACTTTGGCAACAAAAAAACAAGCGTATATTCAAGGATTCTAAGTCAGCCCATGCGTCTTTGGTTTGGCGCATGATGTTCTTTGGTTGTACTTAGGCTTCCTCGTTTAGCTGGTGATGTAAATAAGGGTGTATACTCATAACTTATAAAGTCATCGGGTTGGATGGGGCTTTGGCTGGGTCGGGTCATCGTCGAGTCGGGTTATTAACGAGTTTATTATTGAATCGGGTGACGTCGGGCTACGGGTCATCATCGGGTCGGCTTCGGGTCGCAATATTTTTGGGTCCAATTGGGTCGGGTTTGCTCGGGTTCGGATCAAGTCACTCGGGTCAGGTCAGACTTGTCAGCTCTACTCATAAGGCTGCATCTCTCTTGGATGTTTTCTTTTATTTGGTTTAAAAGTGACCTCACTGGCTTCCTTGTAGGATCTTAGGATCTTGTACTCTCGTATCTTATTATTAATATATTTTTGATCATAAATTTCTGCAAAAAAATATAAATATATATGAAACATTACTATAACATGCGAAATGCATTAATTTAGACAAATGAGTCATGATTAAAACGTTTTTAGAAAACAACCATTCCAAAATTGAAACAACTGGGGTTACTCTATTGGAAAATATACGCTTTAATAAAATCAATCATTTTCGAAATAAAATAGATATTAGACTAATACAAAAAACTATCTAGTGGTGGAAACAAACGTTGAAAGTAAGAGTTACCTTTTTAACTTCTTATGAGTGAATGACTATGTACACTTTATATAAGTAATGTGAGTGTAGGATTGAAGCAAGTTAATCGTAGAACTATTTTTATATATACTATGTGTAAATGATAGAATTATTTCAGGGAAACGTAAGAATATAAAGGTTGAACAACTAAAGTAGGTTAGTGAACATTATCAAGGACAAACAGTGATGAAAGTTAAGTTGGAGAGATACTTACATGAGAAGATCAAAAGAAGGGCTTTTAAAGGAAGGGGAACTAGAAATATTAGTCATTCATAATCAACCACTCAATAGTTTTATTCATTTTTAGGATGCATGAGTTTATTAACATAAATAGACTAGTTGTCTTATAGTGACATTTAAAGAGATGGACAACTACTTTTTAATGTTATCGTATAGATATATGTATACTAACTAATTCGTTTTATCCAGGAGAGAGATGTTTCCAGAAGGAGTTCTTTACCTTTCAAAGGAGTCGCACTTCTCTGTTTTTAAAGCTGCACGGATTTGTAGAATGAAGTGTATTACGATTGATACATTATTTTCTGGGGAGATCGATTGTGCTCATTTGAAGACAGAATTGCTACAAAATAAGGATAAACCCGCTGTTATCAATGTCAACCTAGGTAAATCTTTCAACAAACAAGGGAACAAATAGTTTTATTTGTTTTATTTATAGTACTCCCTCCATTCTAACGTATACTATATTTGACCAAATATTTAAAAAGAAATTTGGTCAAATGTAAAGAACTTGATTGAATAAGGTAAGTATTATTCACACAACCGTAATAACTGCCAGGAAGTAAAAATTGAATGAGGATGTGCCATAACTACTTCTTGGCTTCTTTCTGTTGGAATATGTGCCCTCCGACAATAATGCGATCACGACTGTTGATCATGATGATCACATGTTTAAGTCTCATTAAAATGAATACAATTGGGAAGTAATTTTGTTATCACAACCGGTCAACATATATCGGTAATGATTGGTCGACTAGAGTTTGACATTATTACGTCGTGTGACGGTGGTGATCGATTGACCCCTAGGTCATACCTAAAGGGCAACACTCTTAATTGATTATTTAATTAATCGTATAATGTTACGAGTTAATTAAATTACTTGAAAATTGACGGACGATTTTGGAAGTAAAATTTACGTATCATATTGAAATGTGATTAAATGAGATACGGTCTGAGTAATTAAATTGTATAATTACTCGGATGGAATAGATTGTTTAATGTAACAATTAAATTGAATGAATTGTTATAAATACAATCAGTTGTGATTTATAAATTGGTAAAATTTTTGGCATAAGTAATTATGAAATTACTAAGTCAATTTTTGTATGTGACGTATTTTTTATTGATACGTTGATTTTTAATATGTTAAAAATACATAACAAATATATATATATATCACATGTGACATGTGACATATTTACAATTGACAAAAATAAAATGGATCACTTGTTAATCCATGAATGCCGAAATGAAGGGGTAGTGGTAGCTAATATTGTGCTTGGTTAATTTATTATAAGAACACAATGATTACCTACTTCTTAGCCATGCAACTCTAATTTTCTTGTGAAGACAAAATTGTTCATGCATTGGCTCCCCTAAAAGTCCCCCCTTCCACCCGGTTTTTTATGTGAAAAACCATCATTGGTTTTTCAAATAATTTTACCTATTACTACACTAAAGGAGTTTAGTAATATTCATTCAAAAAAAACTCATCCAAAATATAAGTTCTAGAGAAATAAAATCCTCTCTTTATCTCTCATCAAAACCGAAAATACTTAAGTGTTTATAAATATTTTTGGTTCAATTTTCTACTAAGAATTAATATTATAACTAGTATTTGTAATATTAATTTAATTAAGAGGAGCCTTGGGTATTATACATAGGGAGAGATCTTACACTTAGATCTTTGTTCTTCCATTGGAATAGCTCAAGAACAAGAAGAGAAAGGTGATCTCTCTTGTGCCCTAATAGCCGAAATCTACTATGTAAGGACATGATTTCTCCTCTATTTTATTATATTGTTTGCATGCATAAGATCCGTTTTAATTTATGACAAATTAATTAGACATATATGAGTATGTTAAATATGTATATAGATCTACATTTCCTTCAATCGGTATCAGAGCCACGGTTGTTTGCATGCAAATTGGTTAAAAGTTTTTCCGAGTTATATGAATAACAAAATAAAACTTGTAAAATTTGTGTTATTATGATATATCACGAAATAATTACATGCATGTTAATATTTCTGGTCCTAAAGTGTTTTAGGATATTTTGGTTAATTTTTCGGATTTTTATTGTTCATATTTAATAATAATGACATTTAAATGTGATTTTATGAGTAAAAATGTCATTTTTGGTCGAAAATTAGCTATACTTCGAATTTTCACTTGGTTTTTGGATATGTTGTCACATATATTATTTTGAGATAACCTGTAATTTTTCATAATTTTTGCACTTGTTATGCTCGAAAAATGAATTTTTCATTATTAAATATGGATTTAAGAGAAAAATAGGTTAATATGAGTTAAATTTCGAATCTGGTCATATAAAATTTATATGTTGTCACATGCAATTTTACAAGACGTGTGTAAAATAATTGGCTATAAAGAAGTCTTTTAGCATGATTTATGAATTTTTGAAGAAAAATGGCATAAATAGTGACATTATTAATGAAAATTAATAAAATATAATCTATGACTTAGGAAAAACGTCTAATGTTGCATTTTATTATATTTTTCAGATCTAAAATTGAAAAGTTAATGAAAATAATTTTTCCATGTTTTTATGATTATTTTATTAAATATCGATAAACCGCAACATTGTTTTTCCCGAAAAATTTCCAAATTTTTAACCTAAGATTTTGAACATTATGAGTGTCATGGAATTTTTCCAGAATGTTCATGAATTTAAATTTCAAATTTTGAATTTATTTGAAATTTTGTGATTTATTTGAAGTTTAATAGCTTATTTTTGTAATTTTGGTCCTTTTATGAACAATTTTGTAAATAAAAGTTAATTATGGTCAAATTACTAGTGGAGACTATATTTTGAGTCCTAAGAGGTTAGGGTAATTAACTTATGCATAAATATGAGTTTATGCATTTTTGTGATTATAAAATGTTGAAATCACGCAAATCCGTAAAAACCGAGTAATATATGATATTGGCTAATTAAAGGCGATTTAGCATAAAAATTGAGCATGTTCATACATATTATAATGCTGCATTTTTCCTTTATGATTGTCATAATTTTTATTTATGTAATTTTGAATTATGTAATTTACTTAGTATGGCCTTAGATTTTTAATTGGTATTTCCCGAAATGTATGGGAATATCGATTCGGTTGTAATTTTTATTGTGATCTCGTATCACCGTTTTGTAATATTTGATAGATTTATTTTATTTTAGTTACAAATGTATAATAGGAAATTATGTAATTTATTATGTAATTTTATTCATTCCGGAGTTCCAAAAGACGGATTTCTTCAAGGATGGCGATACATAAAGACGGTGTTACCTCGAGATGCGTGCCACAACCGAAGTTCAAGGGACCAATGGAGTTGGTTTCCGAATATGTAATAGATTAATAGTTTTTCTATTTTAGGAAAGGCCATACTAGGATTTATTTACTTTTATGCTTGCATTTTATTTTATGTCACATGCATCGCTAAATCGCCATAACTAAACATGCATTGTCTTATTTATCGAATTTATCGACCGTGTCAATTAAAATTATCGTAGTTCACCGCTTTAGTTCACTTAAAACGTGATAGATAATAAATTGACATGACCTCTCGCTAAAACAATCAATTGAGACATAGCCTTACCAAATAGTAGAAACCATGAAAACCTATTTCGCGAGGGAGTGCACTCGGCTACCCCGGGGTACAAACCTTGTTACATAGGGGAAGTGGGTGATGAATGTTAATCCACCGAATTCATGTTGATAAGGGATGTATCGGCTACCCCGTGCCCAAGTTGATGTGGGTTTGGATAATGGACACATTTATTCGAAATTTGGATTGAACTCAACAAAAGTAATTGATAAGGGTTGCATCGGCTACCCCGTGCCCTTATTGATGTGTTTTGGGCTATAGATAAACATTAGAGTAATTTTATCGACCAAGAGTTCCAAAAGTAGAATCGATTAAAAAGTTAATCCACCGAGTTATATTGATAAAGGTTGCATCGGCTACCCCGTGCCTAAGTCGATATGAATTTGGGTCTTGGAATCATTTATCTAGTTGGGTAGAGGTCACTAGAAAAATGCTTAAAACTTGTTTAAATCATACATTTTTCCGAGTATTATTAAAACGACAATTGTTTTACTCCTTATATTTTGTTTTGTAGACCACTTCTTTTTCATAACAAATGGCAACACCAACACCGACTCCTAATGCTACACCTCTCGCTACTTCATCTTGGCTCCGATCCTTTATGGATCGATGTAAACTTGAAAAGAATGGGTCAAATTTCTCCGAGTGGGATGCCCAACTCAAATTAGCCGCCGAGGGTGACGACAAGCTTCGTTACCTTACCGAGGCCTCTCCACCCGAGCCCTCCACTAGGTCCACCGCGGCCACTAGGGAAGCCTATGAGGCTTACCAAAAGGAGTCCGCCGCAATGAAAAATGTCTTAATATTTGCGATGGAGGCGGAACTCCAAAGGAGAGCCTTCAAAATGGGCAATGCTAATGAGATTTACTCCAAACTTGTGACCATGTTTTCACAAACTCCGCGGATCGTCAATATGAGGCGGCCGCGGCATTCTTTGATCTCGACTTCAAAGAGGGCCAAAAGGTTAGCCCTCATGTGCTCAAACTCATGGAGCTTGTCGAGACCTTGAAGATTCAAAAGGTTGAAATCCCCAAAGAACTCATCGTAGATAGGATTCTACACTCCTTGTCTAAGGTTAAGGCATATGTGCAATTCCGGGTGAATTTCAATATGCAAGACAAGGATGTGTCTCTTGAGGAGTTGCACAAGTTACTTGTGCAAGCCGAGAGGGACATGGGGTTAAATGTGAACCCTCCCAAGGATGTGCTTAACATAAGCACTAAGAGTAAGGGGAAGTTCAAGAAGAATGGGAGAAAGGGCAAGAAGCTAGCTCCCACATTCACCAAAGCTAAGTCTTGTGAAGCTAGCACCTCCAAAGTCAAGAAGGGTCCTCTTGACAAATGCCATTATTGTAATGGCATGGGACATTGGAAGAGGAATTGTTCCAAATACCTTGGTGATATCAAAGCTGGAAAGATCACTCCAGTAGGTAAATGACTAACCTTGTTTTATGTTTCAAGTTCAACTAAGGTAATATGATGCAAAGTTGTGATAATGTATCTCCCTTTTTATTGTAAATAGGGCCTCCACCAAGCAAAGACAAGGGAAAAGAAAAACAAGCATGATAAACCATGGAGAAGCTAAGGATAGCTTTTATGGAGCTTTGTTTTTCATTGTCTTATTTTAAGTTATGTTTTGAATTTTAGAACTTTAAGTTTCCGTGTTCGACATGGAAAGGTATTTTGGATAATGGTTTGTATTTTGGATGATGGTGACTTGGTTTGCAACCCAAGTCACCCGTTTTATCATTTATCCTTTTAATGTTCTAAATTTCATCTTTAAATTGCTTGCGTTTTGAAACATAAGATTATTCACTTAAAGTGATCTAATAGACAAATATAATGACGGGTTTCATTATATGTCCACATGCTTAATGCTTGTGTATGATCATTTATAAAGCGATTTTGAGTCTATGAACTCTCTTAAAGGAATGTCAATCACCAAGTACATATATGAAATCCTTTTTCTTTATTAGTCAACCTATGAGGTAGTTCTCCTTATACTTCAACATCATTAATTTGTGTCTCATATGCTATCTTTGAATCGATAGTGTATTTATTCTAAAGATAGAGTGGGAGAAAAATGAGGACACAACACACATGGCAAGATATAATTGTGTACTTGTGTAAATAAAGATCTACGCAAGAGAGAATGATTTGAATGAAGGTATATCTATTTACATAGTATACCAAATAGATGAGATCTATAGTCTCAAGTTAGTTCTAAATGACTTAAGAGACCAAGTGAAGTAATCATAAGAGTTTATACTCAAGATTACTACACGAGGAGACCAAAAGAAGTTTTGGAAGAAAAATGACTAATGTAAAGTCTTGACAAGCTTTTGACTAAGGTTATGAATCAATTGACCAATAGTTTCAATCATGAGTTTTACTTAAGAGCCTAAATGAGTCATAGTAACATACTAGTTATGATCAAGTTGCAAAGATTGATATTCCAATATCTTCAATAGCCAACGTTTTAACCACGCAAATGTCATTGTTTAACCTCGCTATGAAATGGTTAAACATCCTTCCGAAAGGGTATTCCAAAGGACCTATTCTAAATATTATTTGTATTTGAATAATGACATTGCTACACATCATTATGACATGAGTGTGTTAGAGATTTAAAATCTCTTTCCGTAAGGTTGAGATGAGACCACTTCAAAATAGGCATTTTGAAAGGATATGATGGGAACATATATGGTTTTATCCTAGTAACTTGGCAAAGCGATTTATATTTATATTCTTGACAAATTTCGATTGAGAAGTCAATTTCGAAATATGTAGAATTGAGTGGGAGTTAGGAAATTCTCATGTGAAGACATGGGATTTAGTGGGAGCTATCATCCTTGAATGTATAAAACTCATTACTCATTAAAGAATGACGAGCTAATACCTTCTTTAATAAAGAAGCCTTCGAGTTTTCAATTCTGGATGAAAATGGACAATGATGAATCCAATTACATCATGGGATGTTGAATTAGTATTAAGAGATACACATCACATCAACATACGTGTAGGTTATTCGTATGAGTGAAAATGGGATTACCATTAGCAGTCATGGTAGTTCATTGAACCTAAGAACGGTTGATCTCATGATTATTAGTAACTAATGTTTCCGCCATTAGAATAATCATGTACATGTCCAATTATGAATCATATGCATAAGAGCATGATGATTGACTTGGTGAGCCATAATAGAAGCGTCATGAATTCTCAAGTAGAATCCGATGAGCGATTTCAGTGTTTGACGGAATGTTCTATTATGTTTCAAGAAGTTGCACATATTATAGAAAATCCGAGAACAATATGAGGATTTATGAGAATCCTAATTCTTTCAAGCCTAGAAAGAGAAATGAGAAGTTTTTGGAAAGATGCTTGGTTAAGTAAGAGGTTATTCAAAACAATCTTTCCTAATAAAGCTAGGACTTGTGAGAAGTACTAAGCTGAATGATCTTGTAAATTGTTACAAGATTCTACAAAACATATACCCAGTGCATTGTGTGTGGATGGAATACTTGATCGGTACAAGTTGTATTATTCATCGCAAATTCGTTCGTTATGAGATGATCGATAAGAAAGTTCTTTCAAGTTAAAGAACCAACACCAAGGTCGAGAACCTTGATGTGTGCTTGGTAAAATTCATGGTATGAGAACATGAATGTGAAGGAAATTGCAAGTGTAAGAAGTTTGAACACGTGGACACATGGGATGTTAAACTTCTATTGCAATAAATAAGTGTTTACACTTATGATAAACATCACAGGGTTGTAATATGATATTGACTACCCGAGTGTGATGTCGACACTTGTCGTTTGAGTTATTATTAACTCACCTTGAACATTGTTATATCCAAACGGGTTGTAGAGACAATTGAACCCCGTTAAAGTGAACATGGATTAACATTGTTTTTGCCCATAGTTACTTATATGAGGTGACGTCTCGAAGTGACTAGAGTGTGATGCGATTGATGGCAAGTTCAAGTGCCATAGAGTCATGTGAGATGACTAGTCGATCACATAGGCAGATTGTTAGGAACTTTCTGTCGGGCCTAATGACCGCTTATAGAGTTCTGGCAAATTTATATAACCTGGTCGTGGCGAGAGCTACTATAGTATTCAAATGAGTCGATTCTTTTGACTAAAGACTGTTCACCTAAGATGGCACAGTTTTCGATTAACTTTGATTTGTGTTACTACGACCTTCGTAAATGGGGTCAAATGGGCATATTTTGGGTTATGATGGCTGTGGCTAGTCGAAGGGATTGAGTGCGATAGGAATTGTCCACCCCTAGTCGGGTTATAATAATATCTCGGGGCCACTCGAGGAGTAATGAATCGGAAATGCGTGGCCACGCTCGGATGGTATCCGAGTGGATAAATCCGGTCAATCGCTTATTCTCCGATCGAGGAAACCACTCTCGATATGATCACTTGCAAGTACGACCTGAAAGACACCTTGCATTGAGTGGGAGATAGTAATAGGACAAGAGAATTGGTGACGCACACTTGTCGAGGACAAGTGGGAGATTGTTGGAATATGTGTCCTCCGACAATAATGCGATCACGACTGTTGATCATGATGATCACATGTTTAAGTCTCATTAAAATGAATACAATTGGGAAGTAATTTTGTTATCACAACTGGTCAACATATATCGGTAATGATTGGGTGACTAGAGTTTGACATTACTTCGTCGTGTGACGGTGGTGATCGATTGACCCCTAGGTCATACCTAAAGGGCAACACTCTTAATTGATTATTTAATTAATCGTATAATGTTACGAGTTAATTAAATTACTTGAAAATTGACGGACGATTTTGGAAGTAAAATTTACGTATCATATTGAAATGTGATTAAATGAGATACGGTCTGAGTAATTAAATTGTATAATTACTCGGATGGAATAGATTGTTTAATGTAACAATTAAATTGAATGAATTGTTATAAATACAATCAGTTGTGATTTATAAATTGGTAAAATTTTTGGCATAAGTAATTATGAAATTACTAAGTCAATTTTTGTATGTGACGTATTTTTTATTGATACGTTGATTTTTAATATGTTAAAAATACATAACAAATATATATATATATATATATATATCACATGTGACATGTGACATATTTACAATTGACAAAAATAAAATGGATCACTTGTTAATCCATGAATGCCGAAATGAAGGGGTAGTGGTAGCTAATATTGTGCTTGGTTAATTTATTATAAGAACACAATGATTACCTACTTCTTAGCCATGCAACTCTAATTTTCTTGTGAAGACAAAATTGTTCATGCATTGGCTCCCCTAAAAGTCCCCCCTTCCACCCGGTTTTTTATGTGAAAAACCATCATTGGTTTTTCAAATAATTTTACCTATTACTACACTAAAGGAGTTTAGTAATATTCATTCAAAAAAAACTCATCCAAAATATAAGCTCTAGAGAAATAAAATCCTCTCTTTATCTCTCATCAAAACCGAAAATACTTAAGTGTTTATAAATATTTTTGGTTCAATTTTCTACTAAGAATTAATATTATAACTAGTATTTGTAATATTAATTTAATTAAGAGGAGCCTTGGGTATTATACATAGGGAGAGATCTTACACTTAGATCTTTGTTCTTCCATTGGAATAGCTCAAGAACAAGAAGAGAAAGGTGATCTCTCTTGTGCCCTAATAGCCGAAATCTACTATGTAAGGACATGATTTCTCCTCTATTTTATTATATTGTTTGCATGCATAAGATCCGTTTTAATTTATGACAAATTAATTAGACATATATGAGTATGTTAAATATGTATATAGATCTACATTTCCTTCACTTTCTTCTCCAATAACATCTTTTTCATAAGGGTCTCTTCTTTTTCATACTCTATTGATCCCTTTCTTTCCCAGGCTTCTACTTTCATAACAGTCAAATCCCTTTTGTAGGGGCAGTCTTTCCTCAAGTGACCATAACCGTGGCGCTAGAAGCACTTGATCTTTCCTTATATTGGGGGTGGGTTAGTTTTATTTCTCATAATCTCCTTTACTTTATCAAGCGTGGGTTGAGTTGTTGGTCTAGGTGTTTCCTCAATCTTAAACCCACTATAAATCCTGGACTGAAGTGCCTGGTGGCAGTCTTAGGCATTGTAGTCTTGGAATTTCTCATTTTCTCAACCTTAAGGGATAGGTTTACAACATCAACAAATGACCACAAGGGTTTCATCCTAACTCTGTTAGCAATGCTAGTATCTAATCCTTCTAGGAACCTAACAATTCTCTGTTCAGACTTCACATTTATATCACATTGCAGGGTTAATTTCTCAAAGTCTCTCATATAAGTCACTACAGGTCTTTTATTTTGCCTCAATTTAGACAACTTAATAAACAAATCCTGAGTGTAATCCTTAGCAACAAACTTACTCAGCAATTTCTTTTAAGTTTAGACCAAGACTTAATTGGTTATTTCCCCTCTCTATTCCTTTGAAATTTCATTTTATCATACTATAATGAAGCATATCTTTTTAACTTTAAGATAACAACTTTGAAAGTCTTAGAATCACTGTATTTCTTATACTCAAAGACTTTCTCAATATCCCTTAACCATTTGAGCAAATCAGCGGGGTTTAGACTACATGGAAATTCATGTTTTCTACCTTTAAGTGCTTTTCAACATACTTCTGGTTTGAAGCATTGTTCCTGGTGCTTTCATATGAATCTAAGATGTCTTCCTATTTGAATTTTTGCCTTCTTTCACCTCCACCAGGTGGTGGTCTTCTCCCTCTGCCTCTAGGTGGTGTACCTCGATTTCCATCTTGATTGTTGTTAATCATCATAGTGTTTAAGGCGCGCTCTCACCATGACATAAACAACTTCAGTCAAGTCTTCAACTTCAACCTAAATTTTAGCTAACCTCTCTTCACTCATAGGGTTGTTTTTGTGTTTTTAAATGTAGTTAAGGATAATAAACTCATAATACTCTCAATCAAAGCTTTAATAACCAATTTGCAGTGTAAACCCTGGAGTCTATACTGAATTTGCAGAAACTAGGAATTATGACACTGAAAGTAATAGGATATAATTGAAATACCCCCATTTAATTAAGAGCCTTTAGCAAGACATTCCGATCTAAATGAAACTGTTACCATCTCGGATGCCCGTGGTAATGAATAACAAGAAAACAAACACAAGATAATTTAAATAGAATTGCATAAATACTGATAAACTGAGTTAATAGTCTTACAAATTCAAAACCAAAAGATGTGTTTTATATATTATAAAGCGGAAATCATTAATGTCTAGGTAATAGTAATAAATAAGCTAGGTGTCGCTCTATTCGGATCGTAATACTCGTCACGCGCCCAGTTCCCATGCAACATCATTCGATCTCACCCACATCATTACCTGATTGACTCACTGCTCCCCAATCACAGATTTGAAAACAGTTTTGTCACAAGAAATGCACACAATTCAACCAAAAGTTGAGTAGGGATAGTCACTATAACATTTTACTTTATTAAACAATCTCCATCTATTATTACGACATCGGTAAACAAACACGGACCGAACACATACATTATCACAATGTTAATAATACAACACAATATCACGAACCGTCTGAAGAACATTAGTATCACATCTTTTTATCACAGGCCAAGTTAATGGCATTAACACCATGAACCGAATTAACGGCATTAATATCATCCCCAGTCCTGAATGTGCACATACCTCAAACGATGGCTCCCTAAGAGGAGAACAATGAGGTAGCATCTATAATCAATGGAGCCAGGATCAACCTCCCCAGGTGATCCCGGAATAAGTCACGGTGCGCAAAGGCCAATATCATAATCTCATTATTTCACGGAGTCCAAAAGCCAATATCACAATCCCATCTCAATATAACTTTTTTAATAATATAAAATAATCCATCAAAACAATATAAATCATCTCAAGTGTAAGTCGCAATATCAATAATCATCTAGTAACGCCTGAAAGATCATAGATCCTAATTAGACTCACTAATTAATTACCAAATTATCTCATAATTTGAGTTTATGTGATCTATGTAACATGCATGCAATATAAAAACATATTAGCATAAAAGAAGAGGAAAGCGATTTTCCTTACATTGAGAAAAGGTAGTATTTGGGCACAACCAAGATCACCCATCTTGGTTGTTCTTGAGCTTAAAATAAATGGCAAGATCCTCCATCTTCAAGTGTCCAAAATAGAACACCTCCTTTCTTAAGCACCCAAGAACTTACCCAACAACCTTACTGATATTAACTAGATATTAAGTAAGATTACCCTTGATAATATGTAAATATTACTAACAATAATCTTAGTAA